>NC_135375.1:68817530-69122887 GCF_049243985.1 Paroedura picta | reverse complement strand
TTCACATGGGTGGAATATTTTGAATGCTAAAGGAAAAACTGAATGTAGGAAAAGATGTGGCCATGAGAAAACAGACCACTGAGATTGAATAAAATCATATGTTGTAACTTTTACTCCTCCTATAAAAAATAGCTATTATTAAGCCACTTAAAGCATAATTTTAAGCATGTACATTCAGAAGTAAACCCCACTAAACTGAGTGATATTGATTTCTTAGTAAGTATGCTTAAGATTGTACCCACTACTAGGGAGTAAATTACAATTAACTCAATGGGATTAACTTCTGAATAAGTGCACTTAGGATCACATGGTCAATATATGTCAGAATCATGAGATGAGGCTTGAAACATTCAGCTAGGAATGCCAGCCTTCAGTTGAGGCAAAAACAATGACTCAGACAGTCCACAGTACTGAAGAATAAAAGAATATTATTGACTTCATGTGTTTAAATGATCAGATATTAAATAATCAGTGCTTTATTATTGTCCAGTGTTGTTGTTTTTTCCCTTTCTTTCTTTTTCTTCTAGGTTAAGCCAAAACGGGTTCCGGACCATAAAAGCCTGCTTTCAAATTACAATCCTGCTTCAGTGGCTGATTCCCCAGAGATTTCATTATTATATAATTTCGGTAATTCTTATTCACATGTAATCCACTGTCAATCATGCAGAATTAATCAAAACGCTCATAATATACATTTGCCTTTGGCTCTTTCTTTGATTAAGGTGGAGGATTCCCATTCCAGTTCTCTTGGATCCCAACTCTCTTGAGACCTGGGGCTTGCCAGGAATTAAAGCTCATCTCCAGACTACAGAGGTCAATTTTCTTAGAAAAAATAGGTGATTTGGAGGGTGGACTCAACAGCTTTGTTACCCACTGAGGTCCCTGTCCATCTCAGTCTCTACCCCAAAATCTCCCATCCTCCCAACCAATGGCCAGAGGAAACCTGGTAACCCTATATTTAGCAGTGGTGTTGCAGGTAGTGTTTGTGCATAACAACTTACAAACATGACCTAAAGAACAGTTTTGAGAATCTGTCAAGCAGTTAAAAGTAGTTTCAGACTCTGAGTACTTATAATAAGGTTGCTAATTTTATGCAAGTCTTAAACATTGTCTAATTAAATTACTTTGGGAAATGGAAAAGCAAGACAACTGGTACAACTTGGATTTCTTTATGCATTATGAGCAGTAGAAAGTCAAAACAAATGCTTTAAAGCAGTAATGCCACAGGGGAAAATTTTCCTTGCTGTCAGAAGGACGCAGATTAGGGGCATTAAAAATAATACATATCTATGTCCCCAGGATATTGAATGGAGAATTGTTTACATTACGTAGAAACATCAGCAAATGAGTTTGTTGTTGTTGAGTAGCTTAATTTTCTTAGGGTGTTGGAAACCCATAAAAAATATAGCAATAAGTATAATAAAAGCTTATTGTGACTACATTACCTGTTAATGTGTGTTACTATGGGATGACTTCAAGCTTATTCTTTCAAATATTTTACTGATATACTAGAAAGTTGTTTGCATGATATCACAGGCTAAAGGGTGGAGTCAGTTTGAAGCAATAGCCCAGCCTTTCTCCATTTTTTTACCATTGAGAACCCCTGAAACATTTGTCAGACTTTGAGAAACCTCAGAAATGATGTCATCAGGAAATACCTTCTGCCAAGCCTCCAGAAGTCGCATGTCACCAGAAGTGACATCAATGAAACAGTCCCATCAAATGTGACATCACCAGGCCACTCTCACAGCACAGTGAAAGCACAGCAATATTTACATATGATTTTTGAACAGAACCATACCTGCACTCTGGGCTGGCTATCAGTTTGCTCTTCTTCACCAAAGGGAGCCTACAGTGGGAGCCTGCAGAAGTAGGCCCGGGGCAGACACATATCACCCTGTTTCATCCATTCTCTCTGACATCAGAAACAGGACTGGGGCAGGCTTATACCACTCTGTTGCCTCCCCCACCCCTTGCAATTAAGTTAAAATGAGAGTACTTATCTCTCTGTACTCCAGTTGCTACCACATGTGAGAGCCTCAGCCAGCAAGGACTGATGATACTAAACTGGGAGGGGAAGCAAACACAACAGAAAGAATCACAATACAGGATAATTTTGATTTGCTCAAGAACTGAACTAAATAAAATTAAACTAAACTAAATAAAATTAAACTCAATAGGGACAAATGTAAAGTTCTGTATTTAGGTAGGAAAAACCATTTATACCAATATAGGATAGGGGAGACTTGTCTTGTCTTGGCAGTAATATGTGCGAAATGATCTAGGAGTCTTAGTAGACCATACATTGAACATGAGTCAGCAGTGTTATTCGGTGGCTAAAAAAGCAAATGGTATTTTGGCCTGTATCAAACAGAGTATCATGTCTAGCTCACAGGAGGTGATGGTACCACTTTACTCTGCTCTGGTTCGGCCTCACTTGGAGTACTGTGTTCAGTTTTGGGCCCTACAGTTGGAAGAGGATTTGGAGTGTGTCCAGAGGAGGGCAACAAAGATGTTGAGGGGTTTGGAGATCAAGACATATGAAGAAAGGTTGGGAGAAATTGTTTAGCCTGGAGAGGAGGCAACTGAGAGGGGATCTGATAACCATCTTCAAATATTTAAAAGGCAGCCATATAGAGGATGGAGCAGAGTTATTCTCTCTTGCCCCAGAGGGATGGACCAGAACCAATGGGATGAAATTAATTCAAAAGAAATTCCGTCTAAACATCTGGAAGAAGGTCCTGACAGTTAGAGCAGTTTCTCAGTGGAGCAGTCTTCCTTGGGAGGTGGTGGGTTCTCCATTTTGGAAATTTTTAAACTGAGGCTGGATAGCCATCTGATGGAGAGGCTGATTCTGTGAAGGTTCAAGGGAGTGGCAGGTTACAGTGGATGAGCAATAGGGTTTTAAGTGTCCTACATAGTGCAGGGGGTTGGACTAGATGACCCAGGAGGTCCCTTCTAACTCTATTATTCTACGATTCTATATGGCTGGGACACTCCTTCCCTTCCCACCCACTTCAGTTCCATCATTGGCCATTTTGGAAGAGAGGATCAATCTGATCATATATCGTCTTACCAGCCAATTAAAAAAATAATTTAAAATATATTAAAAATTAACTAATTCCCACCAAATCAGCAAATCCCTTCTGGAGTCATCATGAAACCTTGGTTGAGAAAGCATGCAATAGTCTATTTGTGTGAATTAATGGAGTGACTATTATAACTTTACTAAAATGGTTAGATCACTCTATGGGGGAGATCAGCCTCATTGCCTATGAGCCAGGGTGCTCCAGCAATAACGCCTGTAATATTAAGGATGCATCTACATTGTCAGAAGGTATGTAGGAATTATTAGAGTGGAATTCTCAGTAGTCACTGTCAGGAAGAAGATGCTGAGTCAGACTGACTCCTGGCATGAACTGCATATTGTTATGACAAATGTTTTCAGAAGCAAGATGAAAGCTCTTATTGGGTGCTAAGTGAAAATAAAGAATGCAGACTGAGGGGAAAGCAGGATCATAGTAGAAGCTCTCCCATTGATTGATATGCATGCGGCTTCCTCCTTCCTATGTACAGAGGCTTTATAAAGGTGTTGTAAGAAAAGCACGTAGATCAAATGTAGATCTGTCTCAATTCTACTCCCAACAGCGAATTTGTATCCCTTCTCTACACACACCCCTCCCCCCCACTCTTTAGGGCATCTGGAAACAATTTGAAAACTTGTTTAACCAGCTGCCAATCAAGAAACCCTTGTAATTAATTTTTTTTCAAGAGGCCACAGATTTCCAGCCTTAAAAAAGTTATCACCAACTTTAATTTGCAGTTCTTGCTTTTAAAAAAACATGAAAATGAAATCAGTTGTAAACCCTTTTAAATTTTTAGCAAAGATGGGCCCCTCACTGCAGTATTACACTGAATATGTTAGACATCTTTTCACAGTGTGTTCCCCAGATGTACTAGTGCTGTAAACCTCATGGGACTTGTTATTCCTGATCAAAGTGTGCTGTAAGGTGAAGGAATTGTTTCCATTCCTCCATACTAGCGGAAACTGACAGAAGGTTGTGTGTGTGTAGGGGGTGATATCCAAAGTGCAACTTGACAGAAACACTTGCTGACCCTCAAACTAGAATAAATCCCTTTCTTTTAAACCTTTTTCTTTGCCTTTTCTATTTGGTTACAGTAGTGTTTAACTAAAATACATTTGGGAATGTTTGTAATCACTATCTTAAAAAGTGTGCATGTACACAAAATGTTGTACACAGAATTTAACTTTGTTGGTAATACTGGACTCAAACTGTGCACAAATTGCACAGTCCAGTTTTGGTAACTGGGAACAGGTACTATCAACAACTTGCAGAATGTGTCTCCTTCTACAACTTACACAAAGAGTTGTGTTCATTTATGTTGGCTGGTAGAAAACTCAGAAATTAAAAATACATTGCAAGGCTTATCCTCTCCAGCTCTGCTGGCCATCCTCTGCAGATGAGCATCCCCAGGCTTCAGATTGGGAAGGGAAGAGAGCTGTGCCACCTTATTCCTTCTCCATTCCAGGACAGCAGGTCTCTGATACTCAGAGCAGCCCACTTTAAAGGGCTCATCTAACCTTCTTACCATTTTCTGTCCTTCAGTTCCCATTCCTCTCATCTATGTGCACAGCGGCCTGAGCTATCATGGGAGTGTGTAACTGGCTCCCTCATACTATTTCCCCCTCCCTGGCTGTTGACTGTCTCTCTTTTTCCCGCTGTCTTCCACTTTGATTAAGCTGGCTGGAATATGCTGCCTGCTGTCTGGGTCCATACTTGTTCCACCCAGCCCCACCCAAAGTGAGACTTTGCTGCCCAGGTTGTTGCTCTGCCAGTCCTAGCCACTGACACCACCACTCCCCACAGGCTTGCCCCATCTTCCTCCTTGGTTGCTTTGTTCCTGCTCCCTTGATGTTGGGTCTGATTCAGGTGTCTCTAAGGCAGTGGTTCTCAGCCTGGGGGTCAGGACCCCTTTGGGGATAGAATGACCCTTTCGCAGGGGTTGTGGCAGGGCAAGCAGCTTGGCCAGGGGGGGTGCCATCCACACAACAGCTTTGTGGGGTAGATTGAGATAGAATGTTTGTCTGTCTGGAGCAGCCGAAAAGAGCGACATAGGCATGGTGGGACAAGAGGCAGAACTGAACTGAGAAACCCCAGTGGGGGAGAACGATTTATGTACAATCATTACCAATGGATCTTCATGCCATTGGTCAGTTTTGGTTTAATTTCTGTGAAAGAACACTTGCATAATTGTATGGTTGGGGGTCACCACAACATGAGGAACTGTATTAAAGGGTTGTGGCATCAGGAAGGTTGACAACCACTGCTCTAAGGGCTGTAGGAACCACCACAGCAGTGAAGGGCCCAGCTCATTTGCCTCCCCTTTTGTCCCTGGTGTCTCCCAGCCTGACTTTGGCACCCACAACAGTAAGTGGGGCCACACAAAATCAGATGCCATCTCTGGATTGATATTATACATAACCATCATGGTACATAAGAAATGGGAAGAACTGGAAATTTACATAACAAACTTCAAGAGAACAACACAATTTGTCAGAACACAACACAATAGGTGTTAGCCTCAGGTGTCAAATTTGCAGTCAATTGTGTGGGTAGATAGAAAATTCTATCAATATTCAATAATTGTCAAGCAAATTTGCTATGCATAACACAACCTCTTTGTTGTTATTTGTGAACAAGTGTTCCTGCTTTTGCACAATAGACCAAGACACATGCTTCTCCACAAGCTGTAAACAAAATTTCTACCTTATTTTCTATAATTAGTGACATAAACAAGAATTGGCAGATATATTGTATATCAGGATTACAAAAACAAATATGTAAGGAGTATTTTATACCATCTAAAACATTTTCTAATGACAATTACTTAAATCTGTTGTATAAATGCCATTATTTGGAAAACAAGAGTCCAATGACATATTAAAGACAAAGAACATTTATTTCATTATAAGCTTATGTGAGTCACAGCTCAATTCTTTAGACAGATATGTTTTCTTAGGGAGAGTTTTCTTAGATAAAACTGCAACCAATAAAGTTCAAGTGCATGCTTAAATGTGAACCTGGCAATAAAATGTTAGACATTGGAAACCAGTGACAGATCCGTTTGGATCGGTACATTATGGGCCCTTATTTTCAATTCTACTTGCAGTATGAGACTGCCAACCTATGAATTACTAAAAGCCACATGCAAAATCAGTTGTTTTAAACAGAGTGTGTTGAATGAGCTTAGTTGCTGCTGTTCATGGCAAGTCCTTTGAGGCTTAAGCAATTTTTCTCAGCCATTAGATGTAATTTGAACCTTTTGCTTGAACTGCTAATACGCAATTTCATTAAAAGTCCTTATTTCTGCTTTCATCAGAGCCCAAAGTATCCCTTGGGGAATGCCAAGAATAGATCTGTTTTGAAAGATGGCCAGTCTCATCTGTTGGTAGAAAATCCAGATTTCCAAGCCATAGAAAAGGTGGGGGGCAGGCTTTAAAATCAGCTGCCCACACAAGCTTTTTACTTGGTAATGTCCAAATAACCTTCCAGTTATTTGCTCTCATGTAATAAGAATTTAAACACAAAATCATGGATCATACTAATCACAAAATATGGATTGAAGACAACTATTTTGTCTCGTATTAGCAAAACAATTTCTACAACACTGGTCAGTTAAGATTATTGATAATCTCCTCAGGTCTACTCATATACAATGACAGAACCTCGATATCAGTAGAGGAGAATTTTAAAATTATTATTTAGAAATTTATATACTGCCCCTCTCAGAATATCTTGGTATTGAACTGGGAACCACATGGCCTTTGTGGACTGTTAAAGAGTGAAACTTTATTGGAATTGGATTCTTTATTGGCAATGGCTGCCAGTCCAAACTGAGTAAGACTCACTTGCAGGCTGGTGTTACATAGCTGAATCCAAGGGAAGAATTCACAGAGGATATCCACACTACAGATCTCTCCCTTTCTCCAAGCAGCCTCATGTTTGTCCTGAAACTCCTCTGTATGGATCAAGACAGCCTCAGAAACAAATGAGCCACAGGGTGTGCTGACAATGATGAGAAACAGAATAAAATTTGCTTTTCCCCTTATGGACTTTAACAATGTTGCAGGACTTTAGCCTGGGCACAGGAAATGAATTCCAAAACACAGTACCCATGTGACTGGGATGAATATTGGTTACCTTCTTTTGTGATGTTGTTTCCGTTTAAACTCTTCGATAGTGTTCCACCTTTGGGAGATATATTTATTAAGTTCATTATAGCCTGCCTTTCTTTCCCAAGGAGACCCAAAGCAATTTACATTGTCCTTCTCTACTCTGTTTTATCCTCACAACCACTGTCTTGCATTTTGATTTTTTTCACTGTTCTTTTGATCCTATTTTTTCACTTTTTAATCCTACTTCACCCCTACTTTCCCCCCTTCAAGAGCCAAAATTACCTGGAGCAACTGCTGTGAAAGATACATCAAAATGAATGGGAAGTGTATACATTCTTACATTTATAAAAATTTCATTTGTTTGACCTGGATTGCATGTATGGATGCAAACATTCAGGTGGGTTCTGGAGATCCACCAGAATTATAGCTCATCTCCAGGCAACAGAAATTAGTTCCCATGGCTACTTAAAAGGTGGACTATGTGGCATTATACCCCATTTTTCCAACCTGGATCTGGCAAGAGACAATGTTTTTTTTTCCCCAAGCATATATAGAATATGGAAAGCAGAGAAAGGTTTTTCCGCCCATTGCAGTCACAGTGCAATGATCATTTTTTTGTTTGAGGGAGAATGCTCTTGTTGCAAAACTTCTAAAGAAAGCATTCTCAGCCATCCATATTGAGACAGGTGCCATGTCAAGGTGACTATTGAAATATATCGGGAATTCTGTTTAGAGTTTCCTCCATATTTTCCTGTGGACAAGATGTTAAACATTTAACATGAGTCTGGCACTCATCTTCAGAATGGGGTGTGTGGAGAAAATGGACTTTCAAGTCCATATGGAGAGGCATGATAAGCTTCTTCATTCCCTGCCTTCCATCCAGTGTACTTTTGCATGAGGAAAAGGGTTGGGGATAGGCTGTTTGTCTGACTGCCTTTTCCACATGACTCCTGGGCAATTAATATCTTAATCACTAGTCATCACGTATTGGCATCCTGTAACATCATTATGAACAAATAGTCCAAAAAGAGAAAAAGAAAAAAGGCAGGAGTCTCAAAAACCAATTAGAATCATCCTCTTTTTAATCTCTTTTTTCCTTAAACAAATAGGGTAGGAGTGGTACTTCAAACATCTGACTGCTTAGCAAACTCCAAACATTCTTCCCTTATCCTCTTTAACACATAAAAGCCTTCAACTAAATTCCATCATCTAAGAATAAAAGGTCTCTTTGGTCTAAAGGAAATACCGAAACATGCAATCTCTCAATAGATGTGAGGTCTTATTATTCATCTCCAAATTTCTTTAATAGATGCCAGCATCCTGTTTTGTGGCCCAAATCTCAGTTCATGACTGAGGGCCTTGCTAGAGGACCACACCCTTCTGCTGATGCTCTTACTGTGTCATCAGCTGTATCCCCCTGCAGTGTGGCCACCAGCAGCCACTCACGGAGATATCTGGGGCTCCAGAAGCATGCCCCGCCATTGATGGCCAGGGCTGAGCCCTGTTTCAACCTTTTCCTGCCCCCCTGACATGTAGAAGGTGAGAAAGCATAACTCTATGCACATACCTTGGGTGACGGTGCAGTGGTATGACTCCCTCTATACAATGATGGGGACCACTGGTTCACCCATCAGTTCTCAACAGGCATCAGTTTTGCTCCATTGAAAGTCATTTTGACTTCACAGAATAAGCTTCACAGATTAAAAATGAGATATCAATTTCTTTTTTCTGTTTGTATGTTCAGATATCACCCTTGACCAATTCCTATTTGTATAAGTCATAGTATGTTACCACAGCTGCCATTTTCTGTAATCCCTACCCTACCTTTGGTTTGGCATGCTCATATTACCCATTAACTAGCTGGCACCTGGAAAAGATCTAATTAAAGTCTACCAGACAGTTATCATGAAAATTTACATACTTGCAAGGGAATTATAAGAAATCCAGTAATCAATAAGGCTCTGCTACTTAGCAGTTATCAATGGCATCTGTAAATGCACATGAAGAGCCTCTTGTGGCGCAGAGTGGTAAGGCAGCAGACATGCAGTCTGAAAGCTCTGCCCATGAGGCTGGGAGTTCAATCCCAGCAGCCGGCTCAAGGTTGACTCAGCTTTCAATCCTTCCGAGGTTGGTAAAATGAGTACCCAGCTTGCTGGGGGGTAAACGGTAATGACTGGGGAAGGCACTGGCAAACCACCCCGTATTGAGTCTGCCATGAAAACGTTAGAGGGCGTCACCCCAAGGGTCAGACCTTCACCTTTACCTTTTATGCACATGATAGGGAAAGTTGGGCTCTGAATACATTGCAAAGTAGAATGGACTTGTAATCCACTTCTGTTCCTGCTGGCTGATCCCTGGAAGGTTGGAAAATCCTCGAGGACAGCGGTCCCCAACCCCCAGTCCGGAGACCGGGACCCGACCATGGATCAGTTAGTACCGGGCAGCAGCTCCTCCTCATCCTCCTCCCCGGCTGCTGCCTCAGGAGCTGCCCTGCCACTCTTCCACTGGATCACCTTTGGTATTTTCCAGCGGCCGCCATGGCTGGGGCTCACCCTCAGTGTGGCACTGCGCAGCTGCTGCTGGCAGAGCCCCCCAGTGAGCGGCTGGAAGTCAGGGGTGCTGCTGGGAAAGCAAGTGGAGCAGGGGCTCAGGCAGTGGCGGCGATGTCCCTTGGCAAAAGACTACCCCCTCCCCAGGCCTCAGTAAAATTTTCAAGCGTTGACCGGTCCCCGGTGATAAAAAGGTTGGGGACCACTGATCGAGGAGACCCAAGACTCTGCCAAACACTGCTGCATCTTCCCCTCTATCTCCTGGGTACCAAAAGGAAACTGGTACCCACTTGATAGCAATGACCCTGAGCGTATATCCTAGTAAACGGAGTCATATGTCTGGTATTCCACACCAGATTTGCCATTTTAAAGGCTCTGCCTAGTTGCTGAGCTTGCCTCTGCTGCCCCACAAGTTAAAGTGGAGATGATTTTATCACAGCTTTGCATATTATAGGTATTGTGCTCTGGGATAGCAAGCATCTCCACTGCCCGTTCTTGTTATTCTTGGAAACAAAAAAGAAGAACCAAAAACCCTGAAGGGGGGGCAGCAATTGGGTAGGATAGTGAAATCAGCACATTATTTCCTTTCAGGTCTCATGTCTTGCCTATGTCCAGATTGCTATGCTTAAGGCAATATCCTGTTTCTTCTTTGAAGTTCTATACTTACACTGATTCTGCATAAGGAATCTGCCCCTCGACAGCCTCTGGTTGCTGGCGGGTTTGGGGGCTACCTCCACATGACATCCTCTTCATCCCAAGGCTGTCCAGGGACTGGCTCTAGTTTTGGCCAGATTTGAATCGAGATAAGGGAAATCACCAAAACTGGATTTGCCACTTGTTATCTCGCTTCACATCAGGGAGCAACCAGGGGCAAGCCTGTGTAGAGGGAGAAACACGTGGCAGTCCCTGCAGTTGCCTGACTTTGTGCCCGTTCTCCTCTCTCCACACACAATCATGCTTCTGGGTCCAGTTATCATGTCCATCCTCTCACAACTCTACCCAAATATAAATTGAGTCCAAAACACCATGAATCCCAAAAAGAGACAGGAGTCTGGCACTCATTGTGGCATTTTTCCATAGCAATGTGGAAGTGTTGATTTTTTAATTAAAAATGCATTACTGCATAGCAATGCGGAAGTGCACTTTTAAAAAATAAAAATAATTTTGGGGCTCAGGGGGATGGAAGTTTGAGTTCCTTAGATAACTGCTATGCTTCGATTAGTGGCTTGCTGTGATTGACAAGCCGAGGAGCAGGTGGAGAAGTTCAACTTGTTTTCCCTTATCAGGAGGCAAAAAGCCATGAAAAGGCAGAGGGACAATGCAGGAATAGTCTCTCATGAAGAGGCTTGCAAATGCACAGCTGACAACCATGCATTTGCAAGTAGGAGGCAGCATGAGTTTTTTGTCTCCATGCAGACTCAAGTCTTAGTCTATTCTCTCTCAGCTAGAGATGTAGTTTGGACCCTGTCTCTCCTCTTTACTATCAAGTATATAAGTTCATGAAACTTTATCTGCACTTATCAGATTGTGCACCTTTGCTGTGTTATCACTTTTGCCACAGTTCAGTATAAATAAGGCAGGCTAGCTTTACTTATAGGGATGGGCATAAACTAGGAAAATACAGTTTGGTTCATTTCATGGTGTGCCCAGCTTGCAAACCACAAATCATCATGAACTTTTAGGAGTTAAACAAACTGGTTTGTTTTTAGGTTCATGAGGCAGTAGAATGCCTCCCTCCTCCTCCAGCATCCTAGAAACACCAAAGTCAGGATGGGGTTTTGACTCCTTCAAAGAAGGAGCTCCTAGAAAAGTGCTTTCTAAGGGAATGAGCAGCTATCACTTCCCCAGAAAGCACATACTTGGGGGAGCCTTATTTGGGGGGCTGTAACTCAGACTGCATAAATCCTCACAAACCTGGAAGGCAGGTAGAGAAGAGTCAGTTGGAGAACCCCAATGAGTTTGGGGTCTCTAGGTTTCACAGGATCCGTTCTATATACTCCTGATCCTCACAAGCCTGTGCTTGTCAAAATCGGTGTCCTTGGCATTTTGACAGGCATGGATTTAGGAGGTTCAAGAATGTATAGAATGGATCCTTTGCAAGCTAGAGACATCATATTTACCCCAAAACGCCTTCCAAGTTCTGACCTTCTACCCTCACCCCCGCTGCTTTGAAGTTCTGTAAACATTTATATTGAAGACAGTCTGTCTAGAAATATATCCATTCACGAACTGGCATGAACCTCCATGAACAGCTGGAAAATTGTTCTTACCAGTAAAACAGTAGAAAGTTCATGTCAATTGACCTCCTACTAATTTCACTTTGTGAACTATGAACCAACCCAAATTCATCATGAACTTTAGTTCATGAGCTGATTTGTGACCTTCCCTAATTACTTTGAAGTTGCAGTAGTTTAAAGTTCAGCATTTCTTTCATTCTTATAGTTAGGTCTTCTCTCCACCCCACCATCTGGTGCATTATTGGCAACATAGAGCACATAAGTAAGAGCTTAGTCCTTCATGGCTTATAGCCACCCAAAGGGCTGCCCAAAGTGGAAGAGAGTACAATCAGATGTAGAAGAGTTGGGTTTTTATACACTAATTTTATGTACCTTAAGGAGTCTTAATATGGCTTACAATTTCTCTTTCTCTCCCCACAACAGGCATCTTGTGAAGTAGGTGGGGCTGGGAGAGTTCTAAGAGAACTGTGTCTGGCCCAGCAAGCTTCATATGGAGAAATGAGGAATTAAAACTGATTCTCCAGATTACAGTTCACTGCTCTTAACCACTATACCATGCTAGCTCTCTTCCCAGGGTTCTGAGAATTTATAGTATACTCTGGATATACCTTGGATAAGCCCTTCCACCTGGTGGTCATTTAGATCTTTCTACCTCAAAAGGAACAGTTTACTTTCTAGCTATTTAACTCCTAGCTGTATATATCATTTTGGGGTCTGACCAGACTACAAGGCATGGTTTAGGTAAAGGTAAAGTTATCCCCTGTGCAAGCACCGAGTCATGTCTGACCCTTGGGGTGACGCCCTCCAGCGTTTTCATGGCAGACTCAATACGGGGTGGTTTGCCAGTGCCTTCCCCAGTCATGACCATTTACCCCCCAGCAAGCTGGGTACTCATTTTACCGACCTCGGAAGGATGGAAGGCTGAGTCAACCTTGAGCCGGCTGCTGGGATTGAACT
Organism: Paroedura picta; assembly: GCF_049243985.1. Classification (NCBI taxonomy): domain Eukaryota; kingdom Metazoa; phylum Chordata; class Lepidosauria; order Squamata; family Gekkonidae; genus Paroedura; species Paroedura picta. The sequence continues at coordinate 69,109,946 of NC_135375.1, read as the reverse complement.
CCCAGCCTTATGGGCAAAGCTTTCAGACGGCTGCCTTACCACTCTGCGCCACAAGAGGCTCTTACAAGGCATGGTTTAGAAAGCCCTTATCCAGCTTAGTCTTGATTGCTCTGTACTGGGTGCTTGGTACTCCTATCTTCAGCCTCATTCTTTCTGCCAGCTACTGGTTACAACTGGGCTCCTGAACATGTGCAGAGAGCAGCCACAATAACTGAAATATAGGGGTGGATGCTTGGAGGGGTCAATTCTCCCCATACCCCTGCAAAGATTTCAAGGCATATGCATAATTGTGACCAGGCTATTTCCTCCCACCCCCAACCCATGGGCACCAATGTTCACCCAGATGGGTACATTTTTACAGATGGTGTTGACTCAAGAAGAAGAATGTGCTGTCAAGTTACAACAGACTTATGGAAACCCCATCCATAGGGCATCACAGTAAATAGTTATACAGAGATGGCTTACTATTGCTTTCCTCTGCATAGCAAACCCAGTCTATCTTGGTGATCTCCTCTGCAAATGTTGACCATGGCCAACACTGCTTAGCTATCATGCTTTAACGAGCTTGGGGCAAGCTATTCAGGTTGCTAATGATTCAAGAGTGGTAGTTAAATTTTTTGGCCAGTAATTCTGCAGCTATTTGTGTGTCTCAACAAGTTTTCCATGTAGAAGATCCTGAAAATATGTTATATCTTGCAATGCATTACAAATCTAAATATTCATATTGTTTAGTAGACAGGACATACTTGCAGTATGAAAATTGTCTGCTTTTCGTTATGTTCCCAACCTGAATTCCTAAGGGCAATGGCCTTCCTGCAGTTTTACTGTTGACTAATATGACCTTATCTTAACAGCCATGATGAAGAAAGTATAAATTGCAGCACTGGTTTGCAAAAAGAAGATTAATAGGCAAGATTAGGGCTTAGGTGTTTTCTAATGTTGAAATTAGTAGGTCAATTTAATCTTTCTTCCCAGAAACCAAGGGTTCCTAGGAGGTTACCCCCTGACTGAGCAGTCCAGGCCTCTTTAACATCACAAAAGTTTGCTGCCTCGTGGGTCTTCAAACTACACTGCTTCTTTTTTTGTTGTACAGAAGCAACGGTTCTTTTATCCTACCCTGGTACAGTCCAGATGGTTTGTGACTGTTGTGAAAGTCTCTGCCACCGAGTCTCTTGACAGCCCAATGGTTCACTTGTAGGAAAAGACATGATTCCCTTGATTTAAGGGGAAATACTATACCAATATTTAATTTTGATTTTTCCAGTCCCTATTATTTGTGGAAGTTATCCTAAACAAAGTAATCTGAGCACAGTATCAGAGCAGTCAAGATCCCCTGTTCCTCTAATCCACTGTGGTTTTGTCAAATCAATAAGCCACTCTTTTGTGTAAATATATCTATGATTGAGAGAAGAGTATATTTGACAAGATTTGAAAAATAAACACATTTGCTGCCATTAGTGTTACAATAAAGTATAATTGTGCCCAGGTAAAGATGAAAAACAAACCAAATTATGGAGGTTTGTCACCTGTAGAACAAAATAGACTCCTCTCTGAGGGGAGAACAAAAAGAACATTGTAAGAAAAGCCTGAGCTCTGGGCTTTATCTTAGGTAATTGCTCATCATGAGGTGCCTGTTAAAATCATTTACTTCTTCTATTGCTGTCATTAGTGCTTCCAGGTTTAAAAAAATAGGCCATGTGCTGTGCTGATGGAACTTTGAAAAGATCTTAGTTCTTTGAACCACCTCAAAGAAAAGAGGAAACAGCTAAATGGATAACCCTTGGTGGCCTTGCTCCAGAGTCTGTGCTGTCAAACAATGGAACTAATATGGTTCAAAGCACTGATTACAAGAGTTTTTATGTCTGAGCCAAAAGATGCTAACCTGTTTTTCCCCTTCCTTCCTTAAGATTTACTCTTGTTAGATTAAGAATGTAGAAAATATAACTGTAAACACAATGGAACAATGGGCAAATGAGAAGAAGATGCAATTTAATAAAGATAAATGGAAATTTCTACATCTGAGTCATAAAAATGAAAAGCATGCCTACTGGCTGGGGATACGCTTCTAGGTAACACTGTGTGTGAACGAGACTTTGGGGTACTTGTGGACTGTAAACTAAACATGAGCAGGCAGTGTGATGCAGTGTTAAAAAAGGCGAATGCCATTTTGGGTTGTATCAACAGGGGCATCACATCAAAATCACAAGATGTCATAGTCCCATTGTATACGGCACTGATCAGACCACACCTGGAGTACTGTGTGCAGTTCTGGAGGGCTCACTTCAAGAAGGACATGGATAAAATTGAAAAGGTACAGAGGAGAGCGATGAGGATGATCTGGGCCTAAGGGACCAAGCCCTATGAAGATAGGTTGAAGGACTTGGGAATGTTCAGCCTGGAGAAAAGGAGGTTGAGAGGGGACATGATAGCCCTCTTTAAGTATTTGAAAGGTTGTCAGAGAAGGGCAGGATGCTGTTTCCGGTGGCTGCAGAGGAAAGGACATGCAGTAATGGGTTTAAACTACAAGTACAATGATATAGGCTAGATATCAGGGGGGGAAATTTCACAGTCAGGGCCATTTCGCACGGCTTCAAAGTAGCACAATGGTTGCTATTTGGAAACGCTACTAATTTGCCATAACCCACGACGTCGTAGACAATCTGCAACAATCCTGAAACCAATCAGCAAAAAGCGCTTCGTTGTGGCGCTTTCAGGGGAATCCAGAAAAGTGGATTCACCCTCCGGATAGCGATATACTCCTGCAACCAATCTGCAACAGTAGCGCTAAAGACCTGTGCGTTACCATTGTTGCTGGTTCTTCAAAGTCCCTCCCCCTGGCTCTCTCCTCCAAACTTCCGGCGAAGCGATCGCCATTTTTTTTTCTCCGAGCGAGCGGGGATAAACACACCAGCGTGCCTCTTTCTGTTTAGAGGCTTCCCTGGCTTCAGTCCTTCACCTTTAGTCACTAAGCACAAACCACTGAAAAGCCCGTTTGCTGAAATAAAGTCCCTTTATTTTTTACAAATAAATTCAGCCGAAAATCGGGCCCGTGAGAGGGGGGGGGATTTTTTTTTTATCACTCGAGGCAGCGTGCAAACGATCATACAATCAAACGACAGCTCACATTAGGCAGCTGGATGGGTCTCTCCGTAGCAACGAATCTACCTAGATTCGTTGCTATGGGTCGTTTTTTTTAAAAAAAACCTTTCTTAAAGGGAAAGGGGCTGTTTGGGAGCATGCTAACGGCTGCCCATTGGCTGCTTGACAGCCAGGGGCGGGACGAGCTTGGCAATAGCGCTTCCTTTCTAGCGATTTCTGCCGAGACCGGAAGCCTGTGGGAAACGCTAAAAAACGCAACTGATTCCACTACAAAGGCAGGTATGCATAACGACGAATTCCACTATTTTAAATGACGATTTTTCATTCCGCAAACAATTTGCAACAAAGATCCCTGTGCGAAAAGACCCTCAGAGTAGTTCAGCAGTGGAATAGGCTGCCTAAGGAGGTGGTGAGCTCCCCCTCACTGGCAGTCTTCAAGCAAAGGTTGGATACATGCTTTTCTTGGATGCTTTAGGATGCTTTGGGCTGAATTAGCGTTGAGCAGGGGGTTGGACTAGATGGCCTGTATGGCCCCTTCCAACTCTGTTTCTATGTTAAACAAAACCAAGATCCTCAGTTCAGCCAGTTTGGTGTAGTGGTTAGGAGTGCGAACTTCTAATCTGGCATGCTGGGTTCGATTCTGCGCTCCCCCACATGCATCCAGCTGGGTGACCTTGGGCTCGCCACGGCACTGATAAAACTGTTGTGACCGAGCAGTAATATCAGGGCTCTCTCAGCCTCACCCACCCCACTGGGTGTCTGTTGTAGGGAGAGGAATGGGAAGGTGACTGTAAGCTGCTTTGAGCCTCCTTTGGGTAGGGAAAAGCAGCATATAAGAACCAACTCTTCTTCTTCTCTGGCAAGTAGGTGATTGCATTATCCAGATGTAACTGCACCTTCCTTTTTTTTACACAGAGGGAAGAAAGTTGCGAATGAACCACTTGGTCATAATATGCTACTCACCTGATAAATAAGACATTTGCTAGAGTTGTGGAAGGGGAATCGATGGATCACATACAATTTATGTTTGAGGTCATACCACTAGAGGGGGCAAATATTTAGATCTGATTTTCAGCATAACATTACAGTCAACAGTGCAAAAAAAAAATAAGGAAGTAATGATTTCTTTCCGGAAATGAATAGATCAAACTTGGAAACATTGTCTGTTCCTCAAAAGTCACATGTATCCTTGACATTTAAAATGAAAAGGAACATTCCTTGACATCTAAATATCTTGACTTTCCAAGGCACAACCAACCAACCTTATCACCCACTCAGTGTCATCCCTGTCTTCCAAGAGAAATGCTGATATTCCTGTCACCACAGGAAAACAATAAACCATCCAAAACAGGGAAAGAGGAAAAATTAGTATGGCTACATGACAAAATCTGGATTTAAATTTTCTCTAGGCTACAATGAAATTGAATTTCCTTTATAAACCAGCTACATCAACTAAACTAAGATAAAACCAACTTGGGCTGCCTCAAATTTACCCAGGAAGCTGCATGGTTGAATAGAGATTTCTACCCAAGTCCTCTGGGTCCTAGTCCAGCAATCTTATTTAGGATTATATGAATATGAGAGTCATCCTTCATTGAAATCAGTTGGCATAAGTTTTAAATAAAGCTATCTGGAGCTGAAATAGTCATTGTTGTTTACCTTTTAAACAGTTGCAACTCTGTGTGTGCATGTATGATAGAAATATCTAATTATATTAGATGGGGTGCAGTGCATTGGAGCACACTATTTTAATATCACGCCAAAGAGTCAATTATTCCTGAGCAACATGGGCACAAAGCCAGCAGCAACTCTGCCGGCATTAATAAGCCTGCCTGCAGCCAGCTCCACGAGTCTCCTGCTTTCATTTTTTTTTTAAATCTGCCAACCACCTCAAATGTACGAAGGGGAAAAATACATATAAAGTGGAAAGATCACAAGATAAATTACTAGAAAGATTGATGCCTTTCAACTCTGAACCTGGAAAGAGTGATCTCTTGCTGACATTCAACAAAGTGACCATGTGATCATGCTGAGAAATTATTTAACACTCTGGCCTAATGCTGGTCCTGAATGATGAAGGCGTTTGCTGGCAGGAAGCTGTTGAAAGAGTGACATCCATCAAAGTTAACAGTAGTGCGTTTGCTGATACTGTGTACCCTGGGGTGCTGCCAAAATATCTCCGGAGCAAGGGATGATGAGGTTGTGAGAGATTGTGATGATGACTGATGTGATAAAGCTCTGCCGTTTTGGTAGCAGAGTGACTATTTGGAATGGTTTCAATTCTTTGCTTTATTTGTTTGGGAGACACCTTTGCTATTAGGTGGGTGCATATCCATCTCTGCTCATTCAACAGGGTGAGGATAGGCTGACAAGATGAATCACATATTCCATAATAACCTACCCAAGTCATCAGTATTAGGAATGTTTGCCCTTATTCATCAGAAAGCTTGCTCTAAAAGTAATAGGGCACTGTGATTCCAATACAGTAAATCAAACCTTTCAATATAATAAACAGACTTCCAAGGGGTCTTTGAGCTTCAGTTGATTCTTTAATATTCAGAATTCCAAATTGATCCCAACGCGTTTCACTGCATCAAGGGAAATTGTTTTCAACTGGCAACTTCAATTTAGAAGAACAATCTCTTAATAGAGAACTTGGTATATATAGTTATTAACCTGAATACCCTACAGCAAAATTGATGTTCCTTGACAAGGCTACACGGTGAAACGCATTGGGATCTATTTGGAATTCTGTATATTAAAGAACCCTGCAGCTTGAAGACTCTCTGGAAGTCTGTTTATTATATTGAAACTAGCCAAAAAGCCCATTGCATTCAGGAATGCAATGAGCGCTAGGGGGCCATGGCAGGGAGAGTGGGCCAAGGGGGGGAGGATGTACCGGAGGTGATGGGCATGGCAACGGCGAGCAGGTCAGTGGCAGGCACTGCCTGAGCGGTGGCGGGCGTACGGAGAGCTGGCAGCTAGCGTCCTGGTGGCAAAAGGGGCGGAAGCTGGGCAATGGCGGCGGTGGTGGTGCGTCCTTAGCAGGCAGCGAGCAGCTGGGGAGCGTTGCACTTGTGGCCAGGCCTGTTGAAAGCATCTGGTCTGGCAGCAGGCAGCCAGAGGGCAGCACTGCAGGGAAGGCCTCTGTAGAGGTGCCTGCTCCATGGCGGGCAGGCGGAGGGGTGCGGGCCGCCACTGCCGGGCACGCATCTTTGGAGCAGGTGCCTCAGCAGCGGTCAGTCGGAGGGCCACGGGGCACCCTGGAGTGATGGAAGAGGCGAGTTGCCCAAGCACAGCCTGCGCTGCCCAGGAGCTGTGTGGCAGCAAGGCTGGGCGAGCGCTCCCATGCGGGTTGGGAAGGCAGGCACTCTAGGGGCCGTCCCAATCCAGATTGGCCCACTGGCTGTGGTTTCGGAGGGCCAGACAGGCCCGGACAGCAGCTGAGACCCGGACAGCGCTGTCCAGATGGCCCTTTCAAAAATATATAGAGGAACTGTGGAAAGGATATTTGATTTGATGTACCATATTGCTCTATTTCTTGCTTTGTTTTTGGTCCTTATCTGGAACCTACCCCTCCTGTTTCATTCTTGCTAAATGTAATAGGCCATCTGCATGCTTATAAGAACTGTAGAAAATGGGTTTTTGGAATCAGAATATCCAGAAATTAGGCTTCTTACTGAATATACCTCATTATCTGGTGTTCATATTTTAATCATAGAATTCTTCAATTCAGGTATTGTGAGTTGAGAATTCTGATATAATATCTTAATGGGGTGGAAAATATTACTGACAAGTCCAACAGCTACATTATATTCTTGAAATTGCATTTTTAGGGTATGGGGACTGGGGATCATGCTCTGAGTGCCATAATTGATGGGGCTACACTGAACCTCCCTGGCAGGTGGAGGATGGCTATGGATTTATGTACCATTGATTTATGTTGAAAAGGTTATATGAGCATCCAGATAGTTTTTTTAAAATGTGATGAAATGTTCACATAGTCATAGTATGATAGTTTGCAGTAGATGGTTGGAAGTTAGTGTAAATGCAACTAGAAGGGACATATATTTTACCATGTAAGGATAGAGCATGCAACAGATTTTCTGTGTGAAAGGAATCAATTGGAACTGGCACTGACATGAGTTCTTTTCAGTTTCTGGCCAAGACTGGCCAAGGTGAAGATGAAGGAGTATGAGAATGGGAACATTTCTTAAGTGAGGAAGGATTTCAAGTGGCTGCGGGGGTGATGGTAGGCATTATTATTTACCTTTTTGACAAGATCACTGCTATTGGAAATGTATTTCCCTGGTTTTTAAACCACATTTTCCTGTGTGCTAAACAGCTAATTGGTCCATTGCTGCTGCTCTTCCAAGTACATTGATAAACTAAAGAACAAAAAACTTGTCGAAATATAGGTTTTAGTACTTCAGCATATCTTTCCTTACTTAGAAGCAGCTCTCATTGAAGAAAATATTGTTCACCCGTCCTCTATAACCTAAGCAGCTTAAGATACAGGAAAAGCACTACTGGTGGTAGAGGCAGCCCTATCATTGTTCCTCGTTCAAATACAGTGTCTCAAAGGATTAGTCTCCATCCTAATAGACTGCTGTGTTATCGACAACATTTTTCTAATTTAAGATATTTAAAAGTACTATATGTACAAGGAATACACTATTAGAGAAGTTTAAATTTGTATTAAGGCAAAGAATATTTGGGCTTTGAAAATCCTATTTCCACTCCTATGTGGAACATCTTCTAGAGTAGGAGTTCCCAAAGTGGACGATATGCCCCACCTGAAGGCTGTAGATGGATCTGGTGGTAGTGGGGTGAGAAATTTTGGGTCAGTAGCCTGACTCTTTCTACTGTGGCTACATATCCCTAGCAAAACACATTCCAAGGTGTTTTGTCATTGCCTGCCTCTACATAGTAGCACCCCTGGACTTCCTTGGTGGTCTTCCATCTCAGTGCTGACTAGGGGCAACCCTGCGTTTCCTGAAGAAAATGACAGTTTCAGAAGGTGGGCTGGATGGGATCATAGTCCTTCTGATCTTATTCCTCCCCCTCCTCAGTCTTCCCCAGATCTTCAGGAATTTTTTTAACCCAGGGTTGGCAACCTTTCCTCAAAAAGTTTCCTTATTTGGGAGGCTGGAAAAGCCTTCTCCTGCTTGCTCAGGGCTATGGGATTTTCCATTGCTTGCTTCTTTCTCTCTCTCTCTCTCCCCCGCCCCCATCTTTCTTTCTCCCCAGTGAAGATCCAAACAGGTTTTTACAAATAGTTTTTTTCCCAGTCACTGCAGAAAAATCTAATATAGTCACTGCAGAAAAATCAAAAAAGAAGTGTGTGAAATATATTGTGTTTTGAATTTGCAGGAGACCTAACACCAGTAAAGAGGTATCTGTCAAATGTGGGTGGTGAGGGGGGGCACTAGGGATGGAGCCTGGTTAATAAAGGTGTGGCAGCCCCTTGACATTTGGGAACCATTGTTCTATAGCAACAACACAGTCAAACTGCCAAAGCAAGATCCCTTAATTCTTTAGGTCTTCAGTGCCAAGGGATGAATTCTATGGCAATATCAAATAAAAGAAAGAATTGTATTAAATAATGCAATCAATTATAGTTTATACTCTGCTATAGTTTGTACTTTAACCTTCTATCAGTGCACTATGGAATCTGTTGTTAAAACTGTATAATTATGTTAGGGAATATGCTGCAGAATGCTTAAAGAAAAAGTCAGCTTTTCTAGGGCTTGGGGAGTATAAGGGGAGGCCCTTGAAGGAACAACCTAGATAGGGGATGACTAATAATTAAAGGAAATATAATACATAGCAAAGATTGAATGTTACAGAGAGTTTTTGAAAGTTTGGGATGTAGAATTAAACAAGCATCCCACAAAACTGAGGATACAAGCTGAGAAACTAGATGTCCTTGTGCCCATACTAGTGTACAGAATACTGTGAAAACAGAAACAGCTGTAGCAGTTCAGGGAACATTTATTCTGCAGCAGGAGCGGTAGGTCACATGCCTCCAGTTTTCATTAAAATTCCCACCCAAAAATGTCAGATTATTGTGTCTATCATTATGTCTCTATAATGTCTGATTATAAAGGGGGAAAGGTTTTGGCAGAAAGAATGGCATGAGGCACAAAGAATGCCATATTTGTAATGACAGTGGTCCCCCATGATAGTAATAAGAGAACATATAACAGAACTAGCAATGAAGCCTGTTTTGCAAGAAAAACAAAAAAGAAAAACCCAGGCTCTAGAAAACTGTTGCTGGGAAGGGCTGCCCAGAGCCTGCCTGGGCAGGTTACCCCCCCCCCCACACACACACACACACCTCAACCTGCAAGCCGCCTTTCATCTCCACCATTGATGCTTTGAAGGATGGATGCTGTGGCACTGTACCCCTTTGAGACCTCACCTCCAAACCTCACAGAATAGTTCCAAAGTCACTTCTACCCCTGTGTCTTTCCGACCAATTACTTGTTCACCATTTACAGTTACAGGCTCTAAATTTTCCTTATTTATATATTCCTGTCTGTTTATGAACCCTGAGTGCAAGTGTAGTAGTGTTGTTCATGTACATGTTGCTCTTTGGCACCATTCTCCACCATAGCTTTTAAAATGCCAAAGTGAGGATAGGATGTAATGCTTATTGCTCTTGTTCTAATATGGCTTTAGCCATTTTCATGTAGCCAGGTCTCAATGGCATCAAGGCACGCCAGAGGGAGGGTAGGAAGTTGTGCTTCCTAAGCTTTTTAAAAGCCAGAATGACTCCCCTTGTATTCATGGCACATAAACATAGTTGTGATATCAGGATGGTATTTTCTCTCAATATCTGAAACCCTCTTTCTCTCTTCTCAGCAATTTTCTTTTCCCAGGCATGGAAATAGCTTGGTATACTTAGCTGAGTTTCAAATTATGCTGGAAGAAGTTCACTTATTAACAAACCTGGCACTGTTTGAGGCTGAGCACCCAAAGGAAATGCAATATTCACTTAAACTGATAGCAATTAGCTGCTTCATCAGCTTTGGACTAGCTCTAAAATGGAACCTGGAACTCTGAACAAAAATGGAGGATGGCTTAATTAAGTTGTCCAGAACAGAGAAAACAGGCCCACATCAGCTTCCTTCATAATGAAAATATTGAGGTTGTGGACAACAGCTGTTGGCAATAATTTCCTTACATTTTAGTGTCTATTGTTAAATATCAAGCTGAGACTGGTGCTTCCTCATAAATCTCTGCTCCACAGATAGGATCCACCACTTTACAAGACCCAGACCAAGGATCACACTATAGGAAGCCCAGTCAAGGCAAACTAGGAAAAGCCAAAATCCAGAACACAGAAGATGTACCTGATGTACCCGATGGAAAATTACAAAAAGAAGGAAAATGCAGGAAGTGGTAGAAAAAGTAGCAGTCATGTACAGAAGGAAGATCTGGATGATTTTCAAAACAATTCCCAAAGAAAAAAAATGGTACTTATTTTCAACCCCCAAATTCTAAGTATGAGACTATAGAAGGAGGCACAAGCCGGGGAGTCGGCAGGGAGGGGGGCGGCCAGCCAGGGGGGTTTCCATGTAGGGGGGATCCTCAGGGGTGCGGGGGCCGCCACTGCAGCCTCCCCTTTCAAAGCCCAATCTTACGAGCAGGCTTTGCAGCCTAGTTTCTTATAATTCCCTAAATAGCAAAAAAATAAATAAAAAAAAATTAAAGGAGAAATGAGAAAATAAAGAAACTTGCACAAAATTCTTTGTGTAAACCAAACTCAAATGGAATGAGTGAACGAAAACAGCAGGGCCTTATTTGGGCTGAGCTCTGTTTCTGCCTTTATTTTTTTTTAAAGGATGAATGCTATGAAGCAGTTGTCTATAGGGGTTGCAAAATGGGATGCCTGCTCACTTTAATCAATTGCTAGTGGCAGTAAAATAGGGACAGAGGATGACATCAGCATGGCATTTACCAGTATCATTCTAATATACCCACAACCTTCAGGGGTTTGAAGACACAAAGTGAGAACTAGCATTGTAAAGGTGATGATGCAAGTTGGCTCAGGTCACACAGAGAGATTTATAAGCCAGGATTCTTCCCCGCGTGTCTTTAGAAACTGAATTAGACAGCTAATTAGAAACCCCTGAGCTATCAAACATCATCTATTATTAAGCTGTAACAAAGATGATGAAAATGAATAAATATAGCCCTAATCAGCTACTGAGACTTGGTTGTTGCTAACTTTGTTCCTGATGGCCTATAATGGTTAAATATTAATACATGTCTATCTTGTTAAACAAAAGGAGAGGTTTACATTGCTATGATTTTACAGACTCTTGAAAATGAAAGGCTCAATTTTAACTTACCAATTAAAATGTACCAACCAGGCCTGAAAGCCAAGCCAGAAAAAGAACAAGAATTTGTTTTTTTAAAGCAGAGCTGACTCCAGATTTTGGGGAGTATGGACAAGATGTTGCCTAGTACCCACCATTAAGCACAGTACCAACCATTAAAAATGTCAGACAACCACTCCACTTAGACACAAAATGGAAAGGGACTGTGATTTTGGGAAAGCCCTTTCTCTGCCTGAACACCATCTGACATTCCAGGTCCATATTCTTCTGGGGAAAACAGAGGCAAAATAGGTGCTGAACCTTTCTTTTTTCTTTCTGTCAGAGTCCTTCCATCTTCACCCTGTGACATGGGTATGTGGAAAATGTAGGGCACACAAGCCTCTGAGCTTCTCTGCCATCTCTCCATCTTCCTTTAGCACTCCCCTTATTCCTTTGTCATCCAAAGGGCCAATGGTTTCTCTGGCTGGTTTCCTGCTCTGGATAGATTTTTAAAATGTTTATTGTTTGTCTTGATGTTTTTAGCAACCCACTCTTCAAAACCTCTTTCTGCATGTCTAATTATTGACTTACATTTCTTTTGCCAGACCTTCCACTTTTAAAAATATATAATTTTATTGAAAGTTTGTTGAAACATAACATTTAATGAAAACTAATACCAGGTAGAATAGTTAAAAAGAAAGGATAAAAGGACATAAGAAGAAAGAGAAAAAATAAAAGCACTTCTAATTTTATCTACAAAGTTATAATTACAGTTACAAAGATAAAGCCCTCCTTTGTCTATTATCTAATTATCTAATAAATTTTTCATCAGTTCTTTTTTTTTTCGGTTTTGTACAAAAAAACTATTAAGGGTTTCCAGTCAGCAATAAATGCCCCATCTTGGCTTGGAAACGTCTAGCAGTTTCCTATAGACTGTAATGTATTTCTCTCTCCAGTAACCCTCACCTCATTCAGCCCCTTAGATGCCACACATGGTTCTCAATTGCCATCATGTCCTCACTCTCAAGTTCTAGTTACTCTTATCAATATTACCCTGGGTGTTTATCAGGGACGGATTTACATGAAAAGAGGCACTAGGCTATTCCACTTATGTGGCCCTTTCACCTCCCATTTTAAAGTTTGTAAATTACATGAGAGATAATAAAATACATAATTACTGTGATATATATTAATATGTTAAATGAAACAGGATGCGATTGGTACTAACCTTTATTTAAAAAATGTGGAATATAGGCCCTTCTTGATCTTGAAGCCTTAGGCTGAAGCCTAGTTAGCCTATAGGAAAATACGGTCCTGGTGTTTATGCTATCACCCCGTTGGACTGATCTGCCCTGAACTGTAGGCTTCCCAGCTCCTGCTGGCCTTCTCCCCAGGATTAGTTTTAATGCTGCTCTGACGTCTTTTTGTTATTTTGCCAGCAGCCTAATTCTCTTTTGGTTCAAATGAAAACTGTCTCTTTTGTATGAATTTAAGTCCCCCAGTACTAAGAATTCCAAGCACCTCCCATTACCATTGTCTCATCCATGCGCTGAGACCCCTGTTCTGCACTATCTAGCTGGCCCTGAATGTGGAAGTGGCAGAACCAGTGGGCACATAATCATACATTTATTTCTAGTCACTGATATATATGCAAATACAGACCATGCATATGCAAACATTCAGAGGTGTTTCAGTCATTCATCGCTTTTAACTATCCTGTGAAGTAAAGTTCACGGTTACCTTTTCCGCATGACAATTAAAGTCCAGGCTGGTACTCATCTGGCAGCAGGGATAATTTCCACTTCCAGATTACATCAACGCTAGCCAGTCCTGTCCCAAATTAGGGCCTCCATTGCCTCATGGCAAGAGAAGCAGATATGTCTGTGTTTCCTTTTTTGCCCCAGGTGCTAACAGGGCCTATCTCAGCAAAATGCTGTGGAGTTGTCTGGGGCATTTTAAAAACTTTTATGAATTTTCACTTTTATGAATTTGAAAATGCCCTCTCCCTGAACCTCACATGGAGGCAGTGATCTGGGGCAGACCAGGTTTGGTGGGGGAAATCTTTCCCTGTCTGGACCTAGGTAAAGGCGGGGCAAACTGCCCCATCACAAAGAACCAACAGCAGCCCGGAGCAGCACTGCAGGTGCGGAAAGCACTGTTTTCTCATATAGTATTAGATGGCATTTAATAAAACGGGGAGCATTTGTGAAGTTGCCTGCATTTCATTGACAGCGTATTGGATAGTGTGAGGTGTTGCTTTCAAGAAGAGACTTCACGAGTTGCACAGACCCAAACTTCATTTCGGGCTTTGAGTGATTAGAATTCTGGACATGGACTTGGTGACACCTGTTTAATTTCCCACTCTCTCTCTCTCTTTCTGAGACTAACTTACCTACACCACACTTGCTCATCAGGAAAAGATAAATATAAAATGTACTGGATAGATTTTTTTGTTCTAGATGACTGCATTGTAGGAGGCCAGTAGAGTATGACCTGCAATTGTGCTGTTTCCTACATGGGGACACTGGCTAAAACAGCAGAATTGATCAGTGTGTTGGATCTGTTAGTAATGTTGAAAACCATGTTCATTTATATCTTATTCTGACTTTTCTTTACTAGTACATTGACCCTTAGAATCAATAAACTACTTTTTTAGAAAGCATCCTCCAAGGTATCATCCAAATAAAGTTAAACATCTAAGTCCTGTTTTACAGTTGCCAACTATATTCCCTTCAAGGGAAACAATATACAGAATCCATCTCAAACAGGCCCTTTTAAGGCTGCATTATTAAATCTAAATTACATCTGGCTATAAGCCAGTTAATCTAAATTTCAATTATGCAAACAGAATTTTGCTGAATTCTTGATTATTGCCTCTGTGACTGGACATCAAAACTAACGTTGTTGAAAATCACAAGGAAGATGTTAGCCCCCTACCAACGCTGTGGTCCTATATCTCTTTCTTAGGCACCAGTCTGAATTTTATCCCTGCATCCTGCTAAGAAATAGTTTCAGGCTGAAATTCACCTCTCAGCATGCCGACAATCAGTACAGGGCAGTTGAAAAAAACAGTGTCCACTTTGATGAATGTCCCAGCAATCTTCATTTATAAGGGGGGAAAGATGTTGACCTCTGCAGTCTCTGTTATGGAAGCCCTTGTTCTAACATTTTATGTAAGGAAACTCTCTCTCTCTTTATTCAATAATAAATGAAATTATTTATTAAACTGTCCAGGCTAACCCATGGTTTTGGCAACAGGTATGGTAGGGTGAAAGCTGTAAAAGTTGGACAGTGAAAAAATCAGAAAAGAGAAGGATCAATTCATTTGAACTCTGGAGTTGGAGAAGGCATCTGTGGGTTCAGTGGACAGCAAAAGTCACAAAAAAGGAAATCCTACAGCACATAAATTCTGATATATCATTGGTAGGCAAACTCTGGCTCACTTACTTTGGCCATATCATGTGATCTGACTCAATGGAGAAAGCATTTATGCTAGGATTGGTCAGTAGGAAAAGGAAACAAGACTGACAAGGTTGGACGTGATTGGAGTGGACACCAGCAAGAACACTGCATGGCTGAGGGAGGCAGTGTGGGATTGGGGATGATTTATTTATTTACTTATTTATTTATTAGATTTTTATACGGCCCTTTCATACGGCCCAGGGCGGTTCACAGAAAACATTGCAAGAGTAATACATAGAACAGTCTAATCACATAACACAGTCATAAATAACATATCTTACAGTGGCTTCAAATAGAATGATAACTTGGATAAACCCTCAGGGGGGTCAGGCTGCTTCAGGTCATGGATGTCTGAGGGGGGACCAGCGGATGTTGTTGGGTTGGTCAGCCTCAAGCAAATACCTCATGGAGGAACTCCCTTTTGCAGGCCCTGCAGAATTGTGGGAATCTGGCCATGGCCCTGATCTCTCCAGGTAGCTCGTTCCACCAGATGGTGCCAGGACAGAGAAAGCTCTGGCCCTTGTTGAGGACCAACGTACTTCTTTGGGGCCAGGGATACCCAGCCAGCTGGTGGTGGTGGAGCGTAGTGCTCTTTCGGGATGTAAGCAGAGAGACAGTGTCTCAGGTACACTGGGCCCAAATGATGTATGGCCTTGAAGGTGAGAACCAAAACCTTAAGCCTGATCCGGAATTCATGGTGAAAGCTGTGCCATGGGATTGCCAAGAGTCAGACATGAACCAAAGGTGATGAGGCAACACCATTTGATTGGCAGCATGGACTATTGGGCCATGCCCAGAGACCAGCATGCAGTGCTACTTGGCTGCATGCCGGGATGTTGCAGGGAATTTGTTCCTGCAAGCAGATGGGACATGTCTGTCCAGATTTCAATTTGCAGCAGTATTGAGGGCCATCCTCTCATGGCTAGGGATCCAGGAGGCATGCTGTAGAGTTCACTCATTTTGTATCGGGGTGGCCATGCAGGCTCATCAGCAGGGGGTTCACTACAGCAAATAATGGCAGTAGGCTGATGGCAGTCGAAAGCTTACAGGATTTATATGAGACCTGGACATTAGCTAAAATTTAATTCATTGCAGGACCATCTGCTGCAGTGTCCATTTGACTCATGGAGCACAGCTTCATTTATTGGATGGGTCAGTACACAGGATGGACTGGCTGAGGATCAATCCTTGGGTTTGGAGATAGCATGTGACTGGCCTGGATGGGACATCAAGGCATCCAATGGTTGGTGCTCTTGGACACAGTCAACAGGGCAACATGTTTGAAGGAGGCCCGAGCCACTCTGGTGATACATGCCAGAGGCAATGACCTTCCCTGGATCAAAAGCGTGGAGGGTGGAGCTCAAATCAGCCATGATGGCAGACCTGTCCACATTGTGGTGGTGCATGCTGGACACTAGTTTAATTTGGTCAGACATAGTTGAACAGAGGGTCTGGTGGGGAGCCAGCTTTATCACCAAGTTAAATAGGTCAGCTTGAAAGCTGGATATAGTTGCAGCCCCATGGGCTGTTGCATTTTGGGGGAAAGTGGTACATAATTTCAGAATATATAAGAACATTGAGGCCTATTATAGGCCAGATGGGATCCACTTATCATATTGGAGCTTAGAAATGTGGCTTCATGACATACCGGCCACTTTATGAGAATGGTTGCTGGAGGGCCTAGTCTGGTGGTGGAATGGGTCAAGGGGGGGGAGCCTGCTCTGGTTGAGTAAGTCAGGTCAGGGGTATCTGATTCCACTGGATAAGCACAATTTTCCTAGAGTGATTAGAGATGTTGAAGCTGTAGGTCATTTACTTCAGACAAACCCCAGCTTTTCAATAAAACTATACATTAATATTCTAGGGCGATAAGAAATTCCTGAAAAGTAATAACATACAACATACCAATTCAGAGCAGAGCTGCAAGTCTAATAATCTTCAATGGCTGTATAGACAAGTCAAAAAGGCAGGTCCTGGTCTACTTGAGCACAGCCAGTCTGAAGCGTTACAGGTCAGTTATTGTTATCCATATTGAACTGTGTTTTTTTCCTAATATATTGTACCTTATTATGAAAAAATAAGTAATTTGAAGTTTTATTATTGTTATTTTCATAAATGTCAGTGCCACATGGTGAGATCACACTATCAAATATGTGAACTACCAGTTCTTTAACTGAAAAAAGAGGCAATCTGACTGGCAAAGGCAGGATATAGGCAGGCCAGAAAAAATGGGGGTAGAGGACCCAAGGGGCATTTTTGTGCCCACTGACATGATCAGTGTATGTAACTTCAGCACAGGACAAGACAGGCTACAGCTTCCCAATCAACCCAGCCAGCCCCGTGTAAAGCCCATAAAATTAAGTGAAAAATTGCTATTGCTATGACATCATTATGTCACTTCTGGGGGAAACACTGGAAACTCTATGATAAGCCTGGAGTTTTCCCTGGCAGTGACATAACACCATCTTGCCAGTAGTGCCTCCCCAAAGACTCCTCCTCTCAGACTCCTGTGATACTGCCTATTAGATTAGCACCTCCAACTAGGCTTCAGGGTAACAGAAGTTTGATAATATTTCACAGAGACTCAATAAGATTATGTTTTTTTTTTTGCTTTATAAGGTGTTCAGTGTGAAATTCATCACTGAATTTTTCTTTGGATATTCTTTTTGCTGTCATTTAAGGGTTACGACACACTATCAATGTAGCACTAAAATGGGCATTTCTATGAGAAAAACTCATCATATCTGCCCGTTCGTTCATGGTTTTATTGTGATAGCAGCATCACAGAAATAGTGCTTAGCAATAAATGTCTATGATCCTCAAAGCATAATCTTGAAAGGTAAAGAACAAGAACCCTGAATCCAGTCAGTAATTTTATTTGATTATGCAGCCAAAACAGTCTGCCACTTCTATCACCATTTTATTCTCAAGGGTGGCAGCAACATATTTGGGAAGAAAATATAAAGTAAAATATGAATATAAAGAATATATATAAAGAATATAATATATATATAAAGAATATATATAGTAAAGGCGGAAGGCTTTTTTGGACTATTACTCTGACCTTTGTGCTGTTCTTGTTTTAAGAGGTAGAGTTAAACAAAGTTGCTCTAATAAATGATTGTATCAGGATTCATATTGGTGAGACATTTCTGTTATCAGTGCCCAAAGGCAATGATAGATTCAAATGGGTATCCGTCTTGGTCTGAAGTAGCACAACAAAAATAGAGTCCAATAGCATCTTTAAGACCAACAAAGATTTATTCAAGGCGTGAGCTTTTGAGTGTGTGCACTCTTCCTCAGACTAAATGAACAACCATCATAACTGTGGAGATACATCAAAGGCAATGATGTATGACATTGTATGTGACTCATTAATCCCCCTAAAATGCTTTGTCATCAGACTGGCAGGAACCATTTTGCCCCATTTTAGTTATTTTGGATTATTAGAAAGCTAAGCATCACTGCATCTTGGAAAGAAAGAAAGAAAGAAAGAAAGAAAGAAAGAAAGAAAGAAAGAAAGAAAGAAAGAAAGAAAGAAAGAAAGAAAGAAAGAAAGAAAGAAAGAAAGAAAGAAAGAAAGAAAGAAAGAAAGGGTTAAAGATTGTGTTGAGTCTTTCCCTCCCTTAAAAATAAAATTAATTAATTTATACTCCACATTTATCCCCAATGGGGACCCACATCAGTTTACATCATTCTCTTTGCCTCTATTTCAAAAGCAAGAGAAGGAGAAATAATCCCTCAGATGACAAATCAGAACTGAATTGTGTGCACATATGAAGATAACCAGGGTAAATTTAGAGGCAGACAAAAGTTAGTTCAATTATAAAGAATAAGATTGTCTTGCCAGATTCCAAACATTAACTGAAGATTTCAAAAATTGTCCAACTTGGTAGATCTACATATGACCTGGCCCAGTCCAAAACTACTTTATGGTTACAATTTGTCATGCCCACACTAGCTGCACCTTCAGCAGAGGCCCCAGAGAATGCTCCAGAGTCCTACTCAGACATGCTTCTCAGGCCAAGCCCTCTCTCAGCACCACCTGGAAATCCTGCCATTGAGGATTGAGAAAATGCTGGGACAAGACCCCATCCAGCCCTGAGGACTTGCCAAAGTGGCAGTGATTGTGCCACTGGACCAACTTAACAGCTGTCAGAAGATCAGCATGCTGTCAGGCTAGGTGAGGCCAAGCTACAACTCCTTCCTCTGACAAGGATTAGCTCCAGCTGCAAGCCCTCTGGCCAAGGGCTGCTTCACCCTGCTCTGGAAGGACCTTGAGACAAGGTCCTCCATGGATACAATATGTGCATTTCCCTGCCTGTCTTCCCAGACAATTCCATGTTCCAGTTTGCTGCGGCAAAGCTCTACTCAGCTGTCTCCTGGTTCCTGACTTCAGCTTTACTTCTGACTTTGGCTTTGACTCCTGACTTCAGCTTTTACCTCAGTTTGTCTTGACTTCATCCCTGGCTCCTGACCTAGGCTTGTTCCTTGACTCCACTCCTGGTTCGTGACCCCAGTCCAGCTTTCAGCTCTGCTCCTGGCTACTTGACCACAGTAAGGCTTCGGTGCTCTTTCTGGCAAATGACCCCAATCTGACTTTGATTTTGTTCCCCACTCTGCCCTCCTTGCTGAACTGACTCCATCGATTTAGATCTTTTGGAATGGACTTTGACTATGAACCTGCCTTCTGATTCAGTCTCAGCCTCCCAGCTGAGGGCGTAATTAATTGTTACCCAGTGTGCTACCCGATAGGGCAGCACACAATCTTTATGGTTTCAGTTCTAAGGACTTTTCCTGAGAATAGGTTGCACTGATTAATATTCTATTTACTTCTATACAGACCTGCTTAGCTTGCTTCCTATACCTGGATGTAGTCTGCATGGGGCTTTTTACCCAGTCCGAGTTTGAATAAATTGCTCCGGTTTACTCTGAATTTGATTAACATTTTGATTTTGGGGCGCTTGAAAATTTCCCTCTGCAACATGCATCACTGATCCATAGTGACTCTACCTTTCCTCTGCAATATCCAGAAGTGGATATAACCTTCAATATTTGAAAAATCACCATCAGTAAGTGTGCAAATTTCTGCTTTTTGCGAATTAACTTCCTTCTCTGTGCCTCATAGCCAAGCAGTCTTTCCTGATTTGCCAGAGCATCAGTTCAAAGACTTCCTGGTTCCCGTTGCAAGGCTTATCTTAAAGTGACTGTGCTCCAGAAGCCCTAACTTCTTTCAGCAGAGATTTGCTTCTTGGAAATATTCCTCCCTCCTCTTCTGTCTCCAGTCCTCCCCCCGCCCCATTCAAGAAAAGAAAGAGATTCCTGCTGTGCTTGGCTTCCTTCCCCACTCTGAGCTTCCCCAATCAAGTGCAGAACACTTTCTGTTTCAATTGGAGGAGGGGGATAGAGGAAGACGCAAGTTCAAATCAATATGAATTCAGCAGGATCCGCAATGGAAAAAAACATAGAAAGTGCAGGATCAGTCCTGGTTGCAGCTTCAGGGCTGTTGGAGGTGGAATTGGGGCACAAATTTCTGGTGACTCTGGTTACCCTTGGGGCCATGGAACATGGCAAATGGTGTGATTTTTTAAATGTCATGGTTGGGTTGGATATGTATATTGGTGTGGGGATAAGGAAATATTTGTCTGTGGGCCCATTGTTGGTTTTAGCAGCCCTGTCACAAATGCATAGATATTTGAAGATTTTGGACTATGACAATATAAGTATCATGGCTTTACCCATAATATATACAATTAGCATTTTTAGATCATAGAAAATTACTAGATTACATCTGAGGAGGAGTGGCAGAGTGATGATCTTTTGTTGGTGAGTGCTTCAATGTCTTGTCAGAGAGAAAGTATCTTAGTAAGTGGAGAACAAACTGCCTTGCTTCATTCCACTTTTGCTTAGCATTATAGATACCATACAGAGCTTCAGGAGATATCTGGGTCTCAAAGGATATGCTCACTTCCTCTTTTGTCAAGTACTCTTTTGTATTCCATGAGTTCCCTTGTTGGTACTCACTGGGCCTGAAGATGAAAAATCCCCATCTTTTAGTGTGACTCAGATCATAAACAAAAAGTATCAAAGAAAAACATGAGCTCTCAGTCTCTTGTAGACTTTTGAAGGTAAAAAATAGCATCTCAAATGAAAAGAATGTCCTTGAAGATTTGTTTTAATTACATAATTTCAGCACTATCTGGAGGTTTGCTTCGGATTAGAGGCTGATCCTGCAGATTGACTGGTGCTGTTATCTCTTGGTGAATGAAAAGCTGTCAGAATTCTGGGACTTGTAGAATTGAGTAGAATTTACTATCAATATATATTTTGATACACACAGAGTCTCATGAAGTTTACAAACAGAGAAAGGATGTAATGTGCAAACATCCTTTCCCTCTTTTTGTTTCATATATTTGTTGAATTAACTTATGATAATCAATTAATGAAGCAGTTCAGTGGAAGACTTCCACAGTGAGACACTGGACTAAGAACAGTGTTTCAAAATGGAACCAATTATCTCTTTATCTCATTCTTTTAATAAGCAACTCCAGGATATGTCAAAACAAACCACTGGATCACCAAAACAAATGCAGCTGAGAGTTCATTTTAAAGCCTGTGTTATGGTCATGATAGCAGTGAGGAAGAGCTTCCTTTTAACAATAATATTGAATCCATGGGGCTGCAGGTCAGTGGTTTGATTATGTATATATTAATGAAGGTTTAGTCTGTTCTAACTATAGGGGGTGTTGTCAGTTATGCTTCCCACTGTTCAAAGCTTGTTTTCCTTTCTCCATTTTTTTGCTTGTAAGTGATCTATACTAAAGGTCTCTCTGCTACTGGAAGTCCTCTGGTGAGTCAGTTCTTCTTGCAAAACCGTTGCAGTAAACTTTAGATAATGCAACTCTATGACCGTTTATGCACTGGGAACTTCACTGCCCTACCCACCTATCAGGAGCACAGATAGGGGGTGGATGAGGTTCACCAGGCCAAATGCTCCCCCATGTGGGTGCAGGAAGAGGTGGGGCAACCTGCCACGACTAAAACTCCAGCCTGCAGCCCAGTATGAAACCTCCAGTGCATAAACAATCTATGTGATACTGGTTTATTTCTGCTAACAAGAGCAAGGTGGGCAATTGCCACAGAACTTAGAGACTTACCCCAACAGAATGGTCACTGCCAAATCTTGCTGTCTATTGCTGTCGTATTAGATTTGTTATTAGTTGTGAATTTGTGTCCAACCCATCACGATCCCATGGACAATGATCCTCCAGGCATTCCTGTCCTCTACCATTCCTCGAAGTCCATTTAAGTTTGCTTCAGTGTCTCCATCCAGTCACCTCATTCTCTGTCGTCCCCTTCTTCTTTTGCCCTCAATCGCACCCGGCATTAGGCTCTTCTCCATGGAGTCCTTCCTTCTCATGAGGTGGCCAAAGTATTTGA
The DNA here is from genome assembly GCF_049243985.1 of Paroedura picta. Taxonomy (NCBI): domain Eukaryota; kingdom Metazoa; phylum Chordata; class Lepidosauria; order Squamata; family Gekkonidae; genus Paroedura; species Paroedura picta. Next base: position 69,087,618 of record NC_135375.1, on the reverse strand, counting down.
GTTTCATCTTCAGGATCTGGCCTTCTAAGGAGCAGTCAGGGCTGATCTCCTCTAGACTGACTGGTTTGTTTGCCTTGCAGTCCAAGGGACTCGCAAGAGTCTTCTCCAGTACCAGAGTTCAAAGCCTCAACTCTTTGACGTTCGGCCTTCCTTATGGTCCAACTTTCACAGCCATACATTGCAACTGGGAATACCATAGCCTTGACTAGATGCACTTTTGTTGGCAGAGTGATGTCTCTGCTTTTTAGGATGCTGTCTAGATTTGCCATAGCTTTCCTCCCCAGGAGCAAGCGTCTTTTAATTTCTTTGCTGCAGTCCCTATCTTCAGTGATCTTGGAGCCCAGGAAAATAAAATCTTTCACTACCTCCATTTCTTTCCCATCTATTGGGGGAATAAATTAGATTTATTACCAGAACTCATATCTGAGTGGGAAGATGGCAGCAATCTGATAAAATATCTGCTCTATGACTGTTGACAAACCAAACAGCACAGCTGAGGCCAAGAACTCAAATGGCTCATCTGAATGACTGACTGAAGCACTATCCAATGGCAGGTCACAGCCTATCCAAAATTAGCCTCCAGACAACATTCCAAGAGCTAGCCTAGGCTGAAAACAAACATCTAACAAAAAGGGAAGGTTCCATTTTATGTGTGATATTAAATCTAATGGTGAACTTAAATTAATAAATTATATTTTTCATCATACTGTATAATGTAGTAAAATCTGCAGTGAAGAACGCTTTATAACTTCTATTTACTTAAAAAATATAAAACACACAATGTTTTATAATACATAACACCCAAAAAGAGCCTCTTGTAGTGCAGAGTGGTAAGGCAGCGACATGCTGTCTGAAGCTGTCTGCCCATGAGGTTGGGAGTTCGATCCCAGCAGCCAGCTCAAGGTTGACTCAGCCTTCCATCCTTCCAAGGTCGGTAAAATGAGTACCCAGCTTGCTGGGGGGTAAACGGTAATTACTGGGGAAGGCACTGGCAAACCACCCCGTATTGAGTCTGCCATGAAAACGCTAGAGGGCGTCACTCAAGGGTCAGACATGATCCAGTGCTTGCACAGGGGATACCTTTACCTTTACCTTTAACACCCAAAAATGAGTATCAGGAAAGAAACCCAAGGGAAGGATACCAAAGAAGACCAGGTATGCCCTTAAATATGGGCACAGCTTTGAAAGAATGAATTTGCTTTTTAGATGCACAAAAGGGGGTATGGAAGGCTCAAGTAAACCCAATTTTGTGCTGTCCCAGGGCTTTCAAATCCTAGCTATGTCGTTGTCTTGTAGCTCAGTGCCTTCCAGCCATGCTTTTTTGAGTAATAAAGTATTTGTTTCACCATACCATACTTTAGAAACAACAATATAATAACTGGGGGTATGCACAAAAAGTTAATCAATAAAAAGTATTGACAAATATAATTCCAGTTTTAATAATCTAAATTTAATAATCTAAATTTAAACCACTACAAGTAAACATGTATGCAAACTCCATTCTGCTATATAGATAAACATTCCTATTCTGAAGTGGTCTGCAATCACTGGATTTAGACTGGAGTAACTGCATAAAATAGTACTATATTATAAATTCTAAATCTACCCCCAGATTAACAGTGTCATCCTGACTGCTCTATAAACTCATTAACTAACATATATTTAGGATTTTATAAAACTACTTAGGACTGCACAGTAAGTGTCCTTGAAGGTAATTCTGCAAATAGTATTTGTTCCCAATTCCAGGTTGGAAAATTCCTCATTTGGACATTCCTGATTTTGGCATGAAAACTGATAACAGTGAAGTTAGTAGGAAAGAGACATCAGCAGGCCATTCAGAGGCCATTCTCCAAAGCACCCATTGTGTCTAAGGCAGGGTTTCTCAAGCAGGGTTTTATGAAATCCTGGGGGGTTCTTGATGGCCATGTAAGGGTTTCCTGATTGAGTGGGAGTTATTTGTAATATATATTTTAAATTTGTTAAACATTTATTATTTTATTTATTTTATTTTATTTATTTAGATTTATATACCGCCCTCCCCGAAGGCTCAGGTTTATAGGTTGTTATGACCGTATATGGTCATGTGGGTCACCAAATAGCCAATGATGGACCTGGAGGGGGTGGGAAGGGGAGGGGCCCCAAGTGGGCATGTATATGCTATGCTTCCCAACCATATTCTGCATGGTTGCACCACTTCTGGGGTTTCTTGAAGCCTGAAGAATGTTTCAGGGGTTTCTCAGTGGTAAAAAACAAATAAGAAAGACTGGTCATCAGATCCCTGTAATCCGGAGATAAATTATAATTCTGTTAATCGGCAACCCCATTCCCACCACCAGATACTACAGTTTTGATTTTCCTATCCTGTAGGGACATGCAGAATTTTGTATTCCTGTGTGATCGTGCCCCTTTAATACTCAGCTCGCTCAAGGGCCATATAAAAAAGTGCAATTCACTGAGTAGGATGTCAGAATGCTATAGCCTGATCATTGCAGATCATAGAAGCTAAGCAGAGTTGGTATTGAAGGCAGACCATCAAGGAAGACTTTGCAGAGGAAAGCAATGGCAAGGCACTTGTGCTTCTCACTTGCCTTGAAAGCCCCTTGCTGGAGTTGCTATAATTTGGCTGCAACTCGATGGTACTTTACACATTTGAAGCTCTTTATTAGAGAAGTACTATAGTTCATTGGCATATTTTGCATGTAGTATATTTTGCATGTAGACATTCCCAAATTCAATCATTGGGATCTTCAGCTAAACAGGTTGCACATTTAGGGGTATGTACTGCCTGGAGAACTACCATCAATCACAATAGACAGTGCAAGGCTAGATGGAACCATGGTGCTTCTCAGTGTAAAATAGCTGTACAAGTCCAATTCCAGTATTAAATTACATTTCCCAGAACTGAGAAGCAGATTTAATGGAATCTTCACTCCCACTTCAAATGTAGGCTGGTTCTGATGAGCAAATTGCATTTGCAATATTAACTAATGAAAAGAGGAACCAAAGCTCCTCTTGGATACTCCTCTTTAATACATTATAGTATGGAGATATGTTGCAATTCTGGGAGATCTCCAGGTCTCACCTGAAATTGAAGACAATTGATTATTTATTTATTTATTTGTTTGTTTGTTTGTTTATTTATATACCACCCTCCCCAAAGGCTGAGGGCGATTTACATAGAACTGAAACTATGCATGGAACCATACATATAATAACTATAACATTAATATTATTAACTGGTAATAACCTGGTAACAGTATAGCATAAACAATAGTAATTCAAACAGGTCCAGGAGTTTTTGTGGGTTTCTGGGGGGGCAGTGGCCCTGCAGATGCTGATTGATTGTGCCTGGCCTCAGCCAAATACCGGGTGGAAGAGCTCCCTTTTCCAGCAACTTTTGTAAATAGTCATTATTTTGGCTTTTCACAGTTGTAAAATGTGGAGGCATTAGGAGTGGCAGAGAAAGGACACAATCAGAAGATAAAAAAAGAAAGGGTATCTTCTGACTGGAATGATCAGCTGATATGCCCATTGACAGATTTCTTTACAAAGTTTTCCCATTTATTTCCACCAGTCATTGTACTGCAAGAGTGGCTTCATACAGGCTTTGGGGGTCTATATATTTACTATTCTGCTTTTTTTTTACCCTAGTGCTATGTTTATCTTTCTGAAAAGGGGGTGGAAATTTAACTTGCAGTGGGTTAAGGTGGGAACTTCCCACTGAGATAAGAGGCTGCATAGAATCCTTTGGGAATGGCAGTATGCCTGCAGGAGCCCATTTTTTTTCCTTCCATAGTCTAGTCTGGGATATGCTGGAGGAGGTAGTTTGCACCCTTTTCACTAATCATGATTCATTGCATCTCTCCTTGCTGTCTTTCCCCAACCTGCAATAGACAATGCAACTGGAACAGAGAGAAGAATAATGCATTGTTTGTGTCCTGAGGAACACAATCATGCTGCAGAACAAATCAAAGGTGGAAAGAGGCAGATGCAAACAGGACCAAAGTAGGTAAGGTGTGGTGAGAAATACACAATTAGGAAAAATCTGAAATGCTCCTTTCTCTATGTGGAAGATCAGTGGAGACTATATTACTGAGATCTATTGGCATCATTAATTTCATGTGAAAACAGGAACACAGTGTTCCAAATACAAACTGCACCATCTGGCTGCTATTAGCCCCAGGACAGAAAAAGAGAGGTAGCCTTCCATTCACATGCAAAGAAAATGAGGGTCGTTGCGAGAGGACCTAAACCGTACTATCTTGTATGCCTTTTAAGAAGCTTGTATAAGCTGGGTATAAGCCAGGCTCGGAGAATAAGGCTGAAACCAATATTTACAAGAACAGCCAGGTAAAGAGCAGGGTAAGATTCAGCGCACATTGCCCACACACTCAAATGTCTCTCATATGCTTAAGGATCCCACAAAAGGGGAAAAACTCACCCAGACCCTTTCCACAGCAGCGGCACTGCTCTGGGCTGCCACCAGTTCTTTGCAACAGGGCGGCTTGCCTTGCCTTTTCGAAGACTCCACTTGACCTGGTCCACCCTGGATTAGTGCCTCCACACAAGGCAGCTGGGATCGGAGAGGTTCCGCTGTTCTTTACGGTAGCAGGTGGTTGGGTTTTTTTTTTTAATCTAAATTTTAAAAAATTAAAAATGTCTCAGTTGGGCCTGCGCCACTGTGAAGTGCCATGGAGCCAGCTGGTGCATTTTTGGTCCCTTCCAGGATGCTGTAGGAGAGTGAAAAGCTGGGCCTGGGAGGCCTGACTCTTCCCCTTCTGCCCTTCTACACTGGCTTGCCCTGAGATAGGTCCCACTGGTACCCATGGCAAGGAAGGGAACACAGTGAAAAGGTTCCCTTGCCTTGGGGCAACAGAGGGCCTGATTCAGGCCAGGCCTGGGACAGTGCCAACATCAACTGGAAGTGGAGATCAGCCCCACTACCAGACAGTACGGGCCCTGCCTTGAGTCGTTATGTGGAAAAGGTATTGGATACTCCTGCTTCCTCATGCAAGTAAAATGGGCACCCATTATTCAATCTGACTGAAATTTAGTAGAGAAGATCCTATGAGGAGCACAGTCTCTAATTATTTTATCATAATTGATGATTGACAGCATCCTAAAAAGCAGAGACATCACCCTACCAACAAAAGTGCGTTTAGTCAAGGCTATGGTATTCCCAGTTGCAATGTATGGCTGCGAAAGTTGGACCATAAGGAAGGCCGAGCGTCAAAGAATTGAGGCTTTTGAACTCTGGTGCTGGAGAAGACTCTTGCGAGTCCCTTGGACTGCAAGGCGAACAAACCGGTCAGTCCTAGAGGAGATCAGCCCTGACTGCTCTTTAGAAGGCCAGATCCTGAAGATGAAACTCAAATACTTTGGCCACCTCATGAGAAGGAAGGACTCCCTGGAGAAGAGCCTAATGCTGGGAGTGATCGAGGGCAAAAGAAGAAGGGGACGACAGAGAATGAGGTGGATGGATGGAGTCACTGAAGCAGTAGGTGCAAACTTAAAAGGACTCCAGGGAATGGTAGAGGACAGGAAGGCCTGGAGGATCATTGTCCATGGGGTCGCGATGGGTTGGACACGACTTCGCACATAACAACAAATTGATGATTGAGGGAAGAAAAGGTTACTCCCAGAATGTGTTTTTCATTGAAATCAATTGAAGCAACGATTAAATATAATGACCAAACTAAAATTTTAATGTCAAATAATGTTGTTGAAAACTGAAAGTTATAGTCAGATATTTGTACGCACATATGCCCTTCTTACAATTGCACTGCATCATGGTGTTTTTGTATTTAAGATTGCAAAAATTGTTCTTGTGCATGCATGTTTTACTGCTTCAACAGTTAAACTACTGTGAGCATGTTTTCACAGGAATCAGCTAATATACCACGAGAATGCAGATGGTTTGGCAATGAGAAACTGAAATATCATGAGAGTGACTCATAGGCAGATTTGTTGAAAGCATGATACATTTCAAAATGGTTGCCAGAACTGTGAGGTGAAACTTTTCAAATGATAAAATTTTAATAAGGAAGTTGAATTTTGCAAATGCTTGTAGCAAGATTCCCACTAGCAATTTCTGACTGATTTTCAACAGGATTACCCCAGGAAGTATTTTAGTAGAGACTGCATATCACAATAGTTCTGTATACAAGATCAACATGTCTATGGTGTGGCTAATTCTGAGGTTTAACATACCTCAGGTGGAAAACAATAAAGGCTAAAATGTCTTGGCCCCTGACTTGGATGGCCCAAGCTAGTCTGGCCTCATCCCTCCCCCACAGCTATTCCCTCTTCAGTTGGTGAAAGATCCAGGCAGAGTAACAAACAAGACTGATCCAGGAAACAAATACTGTAACAATTGATTAAAAGAACAGTTATGAAAAATAGGGCATATTAAAACAGCATGCCCTGCAACACAAAGGCCAGGGCAAAACTCCTAGGGAAAGAAGCTGTTTGTAAAACAATAAAGTTCCCTAATGTGACGGTCTACATCGTGGACCTACACAGAAGCAGCCAATGGCAAAACACCAGTGAATGATTCCTTGCCTTGAAAACCCTACAGGGTTATCATTAGTCGGTTGCAGCTTGATAGCACTTCCCATCACCACCACCAAAGGCAAGAGCAGTTCTAGGTTTGCTGGGTTCCTGGCACCTCTAGACTGTGAATAGTGGAACTGGCCAAATTGAAGATACTTACATCTGATGGCTGCAGCTGTGAACAGGAAAACAGATCTTTCTACAAGCCTGAAAAGGTGTGGGCCATCAGAGGCCCTATAGCGGGTTGGGGCTGGGAGGGGGCCGGGATAGTGGCAATGTCACGTGTAAGTGGGGATTAGTCTTGCTGCCATGATGCCGCCAGCCCAGCCAATCCTCCCCATACATAATCAGTCTAAAACAAAAGCTACTGATTCTCACCAATGATACTTTCCCATATGGCATTGGGGCTCCCATTCTATTCATGCATGATAACTTGTGTGGAATGGAATGCTCAAATCAGTAAAGGAGGTACTCACTGTATGACTGGAACTAAGAAATTTCATGACTATGTCTGTGGTTGTCTAATAAAACCATTTATAGAACTGTTTGCCTGTTTATCTTTACCAACAGACATCTCAAATATTGTCTCAATGCATGTTTCATTAGACATTCCTTTTAAAAGTGTATGGTAGGCCAGGTAAAGGGATTGTCTATGCTGTTGTGTAAAAAATCCAGCTTTATTGTCTCAGAAACATTGAATGTACAACTTAAAATAGTTTGTCTTTATCTAATTCATTTTAAACATGGTGACATTATTCCCCCACCAAGTTATACATTGCATTTTTTAAAATATAAAAAGAATTACTGTAATCATAAGAGTTTTCATCTCTTTCATGTCATTATGTTACAAGATTGTGAGATATTTTAGCCCCAAAATCCTTAGTTTGTTTGACAGCAGGACTTTTCCGGATTGAGCTGCCCGCAATTAAAGCAATTATGCAGATCACACATCTTTCTAGTTAAATCCATGCTGGCTTTCTGTTTTCAAGTATGGCCTCTCATTTGCCTGGCCCAATGGGAGAAGACTGGTGGAGAACAGGAATGATACTTACTATCTCATAAAGAGCTTCATATGAGAAAATTAGCATCTTTCTGATGTAACTTTTCTTGGGATTCTGGGTACCAAAGGACATTCTTGCAGACATCTCTTATTCAGTAATTAACTTCTGTTTTCTGCCACCTTTCTCTAAGAGAGACTAAGAGGGAATGACTTGCCTGAGAACTTCCAGCAGGCTTCAATGGCAGAGTAGGGTTTTGAACCTGGGTGTCCCAGATTCTTATTTGACACTCTAACCACTACACATGCTTGGCCCAAAGGAAAGGGAATGACACTACTGGGGAATGTTGATCAGGTTGATGTGCAAATGGGTTCAAAAGCATTGAAATACATTGTATTACCTGATGGCTACATAGGATATAAAGCACTGACTTATCCAACATCAAATTCATGGCTTGTTTAAACCTGTAAAATCAGCCCTGACTAGTACAAAAAATTGTACTCAGTTCTCCATTGCCTAGGACAAAGGCCTTCCTAGCTCCATTCTCACAGATTATTTAAATGGGAGATTCAATCAAAGCCCTCAGGCATGCCAAAATATTCAGTATGGTAGCTACTCTTGATAACCAGCATTTCTGCTTCTGCCTGCTGGGAAGACAGGCTTGTCTCTCATTCTTTCTGGCACTTTACCCTTCCACACTGCTCTGGTCTCTACTTCTAAATTCATCCTCTTCTTGAGTGGGTCGATTGTTCTGCATCAAGTTGGCATGATCTTGCAGCTGTGTTTCATGAGCCAGGAAGGAGCTGGAGCTAAATCTGGGTTGGTGGTGATAGCAGCACATCCAGGATTATTTGATAGGGATCTGGAATTGGTTCCTGCTCTCTAGTGTCCCATTACAATAATGCATCAGCTGAAGCACTTTGGTAGAATACTGAAATAGTATCTTCCCAGAACCTGATAAATTCACTTGCATTCTTCTTTGGCATTAGTAGCTGTCATACCACTCCATCTTCTTGGCATTGTGAGCCAATTGCTGCCCTAGACTAGGGTCAGTAACTCACCCCTGTTTTCTGGATCAGCAAAGGGTGGCTTAAGTTGACTCTTTTACACTTCAGAAACTGACTTGACCTCTTGCTTCTTCTTTTGCAATTTTGCATCTATTATTTGACTCTTCATTGCCCCCCAGCAGTTCTCTGCCCTTTCTTCACCCACTGCTGCTGATCCTGTGCAGCAGAGACAATGCATCAAGGAAATACTTGGAAGATAAATTCTTTTCTGTCTGTTGCTGCCATAAAAATGCAGTCACTTATAAAGTGCTGTGACAAATAGTTCTAAAAGCAAAGCCAGTCTGGGCATCAAACAGGCTCATAGTGTGTACAGCGATGGTGTGCCCTCTCCTCAAGAAGCCATCTCTGGACCCGCATGACCCTGCAAGCTACCGCCCAGTAGCGCATTTAGCGTTCCTGGGTAAGGTGGTGGAAAAGGCTGCGGCAGACCAGCTCCTAGCGTTCCTGGAAGATACTTTGGCACTCGATCCATACCAGTCTGGCTTCTGCCCTGGTCATGGGGTGGAGACTGTGTTGGTCTCCTTGTTGGATGACCTCCGTCGCCAGCTTGACCGAGGTGGCTCTGCTGTGCTAGTTCTTTTAGATCTGTTGGCCGTGTTTGACGTGGTCAATCACGAGCTGCTAGTGAGCCGCCTTGCTGGTACGGGGATAAGGGGTACAGCGTTACGCTGGATACGCTCCTTCCTCCAAAACCGGACACAGAGGGTAGCCATAGGAGAGGAAGTATCGGGCCCTTACCGGCTCCCTTGTGGGGTCCCACAGGGCTCGGTGCTCTCTCCTACATTATTTAACATCTTTATGCGCCCTCTGGCTCAACTGGTATGGAGTTATGGGCTGGGTTGCCACCAGTACGCTGATGACACCCAGCTCTTTCTCCTCATGGATGACCACCCAGACTCCCCCCCCCAGAGCCATTTGCCAGATGTTTGGAAGCCGTAGCTGGATGGCTTGAGCAGAGTCACCTGAAACTCAACCTCTCCAAGACGGAGGTTCTGTGGTTGGGCCATAGGGGGGCAGATCAGGAAGCATGCTTCCCCTTTCTGGCCGGGACGCAACTTAATATCGCGTCTCAGGCCAGGAATTTAGGGGTGACCATTGATGCCTCACTAACACTTGAGGCACAGGTTAAACAGGTAACTAGCCGGGCATTTTTCCATCTTTGCCAGGCTCGGCTACTAGCGCCCTATCTGTCCTCCGAACACCTGGCCACAGTGATCCATGCGACGGTCACCTCCAGACTAGATTTCTGTAACTCGCTCTACACCGGCCTGCCTCTGGGCTTGATCTGGAAATTGCAACTCGTCCAAAATGCAGCTGCTAGAGTCCTCACAGCTACACCATGGAGGGCTCACATCCAGCCAGTTCTGAGGCAGCTGCACTGGTTACCGGTCGCCTTCCGGATCAGGTTCAAGGTTTTGGTTTTGACCTTCAAGGCCATCCGTGGTTTAGGCCCAGCATATATGAGGGACCGCCTTTCGCCCTATATCCCCCGCAGGGCTTTACGCTCTGCGGGGCTAACCTATTGGTTGTTCTCGGCCCCAAGGAAGCGCGCCTGGCCTCGACCAGGGCCAGGGCCTTCTCGGTCCTGGCCCCAACCTGGTGGAATGAGCTCCCGGAAGAGCTGAGGGCCCTGCGGGACTTACTAGCATTCCACAGGGCCTGTAAGATGGAGCTCTTCCACCAGGCTTATAACTGAGGCCAGGTGGAAAGAAGATCAGCCCCCCCCCTCACAAACTGGCGGTAGAGAGTGTCACCCCCCCCCTCCTGTAGTTGAGGATGCAGAGACCAAATGAGTAAGATTAAGCCATCGTTGTTGCCACTATTGTTAATTTATTGGTTCTTATTGTTATTTTATGGTTTTAGGGAACGGGGTTATGTAAGCCGCCTCGAGCCTTCGGGGGGAGGCGAGGTATAAATACAACAACAACAACAACAACAACAACAATAATAATAATAATAATAATAATAGAGTATAAAGTAGCAAAAGATCATTTCATTAAGCCTCCTACTGTGAGCAAATTCTGTTCATTTCCCTGTCCTTGCATCGAATCACCCAACTGATAAATAAGTTATTCACTGCCCCAGAATCTCCCCCCCACTATTTCAGAAACAGTTGTCAAAGTTAAAGATAGCATACTACAGATTTTGCTTTATTTTTACAGATGCAAAAAAGTTACTTTTATTTGGCAATCTTCATGTTTTAAAATGCATCATTTTCTATTAAACAGATGTTCACACAATGCTTACTTCATAAAAGAGCAGGTCACTATTAAAATGGAAAGCTGAATAGAAAGAAAAAAAAATATTATTATTTCCTTATAAACAAACAATATAACCTTATCCTTTAGTGGTGTCAGTTTTTCAATTGTTAGCATAAACAGTAACAGAAAACAATAAGAAAAACAAAAAAAATCTGTGTGTGTATTTTACCTACTTAAGGGTACACTGAGCTTTAAATAGTTTCAGAATTGCATCTTTGGTTTTCTAACAGAATAACTGAAACCTTTTTTTGATTAATCTGATTTCCGCATGAGCTGCAGCAATTTAATTTCCCAGCCCTGGATTAGGTGGTGGCCTCAATATACAGAAGTACAGGGGAAAATGCACCTTCACTTTAAAAACCAGTTATGGTTCCTCTAGATGTTATATGCTGGATCCCATCTCATACAAAACAAACACACTTAATACAAATTCACAATGGAATACTTACACAGCTGTTTCAATGTTTAGTCCAGTGTGCCTTGAGAGTTTAATGAAATGAATAGCAATTACAAAAGTTGTCCTATATCCTTATAATTTATTAAGAAAGCTATTTAACACCACAGGTGAAAAGGTTTAGGGTTTACACACACACATTGCTTATCAAAATCTGATCAAGTACACCCTGTTTATAAACTTTGGAAAGATAACTAAGCTCAACAAATTTACCTCCAATTTAGGGATCCAAATTGGGCTAGGCCATTTTTTCCTGTCAACATCATGATGTTTTGCACTTCTCCCTGTTTCTAGTTTCTACAGTGTCACTATATTTTGGCTCTCTTGGGCAGTGGAGGTGGCTGAGGACAACAAGGAGAAAGAATGACTCAGCAGATAATGCCTATTGGGCATGCTGGCGTACTGAGATACTATCTCATAGTTTATGGTTTATGATTACCCTGATTGGTGTTTCTAAGCACAGTGTTTTCCACAGTCACTGACCCATATTTCTGTGTGCAATAAAATCAGAGTCCAGTAGCACCTTTAAGACCAACAAAGATTTATTCAAGGTGTGAGCTTTCGACTGCAAGCATCCTTCGTCAGACTATGATCTTCTTACATGACAGGGATTTCTGTGTACGTAATTTCCAAGGGAGAACTATATTGGCCTGTAAAATGTAAATGCCATCTATAATTTAGTAGGCAGGATTTCTTGGATGAGGGGTAGGATTCTTGAAAATATTATCCATGCTGAAATGGGAGGGGAGTTACAAGTGGAATTGAGTTTACCACTCAAACACTGAGTGGTACCTGAAAACTACATGATTGATGCAGAACTAGCCACACTTGAATCCAGGTAAGTCTTTATTTGACTAACAAGGCCACAGGCCTCAGCAAAATCAGACACACAATAAAGTTGTTGAATACAGTGGATTAGTTCAAAACAAACACAGATCTATCACAGTTATCAACTAAGAGTAAAAAAATCTTTCTTGCTGCCAGTGCAAAGGTGGCTACCCTTTGAGTCACAAATGGATCCGTACCTGAAAACAAATATCTTCATTTATAATGAGCTGAATAAAATGCCCCTGGAATAATTTGATTTAGAAATTTCCTCCTTGGATCTGTGTAAAGGGGACATTAAAAAAAGATAGTGTGGAAGATTTTCTGCTGGCCTATAGAGGGTACCACAAATCGTGTACCGACTAGTCTCTGCACTATATCATGGTTTCAGATGCATGCACTGTTCCCCATACACTGACATATCCTCTATATACAGTGGCATTTGGGTCAGTTGGCTCATTGTTCTCATTCAGCCCCACTTTAGGAATGCTCTGTTATTTCCATCAATTAAGAATTATAGTCTCTATATCTACTTTAAATATTTAAAGTAAGAGGGAGTGGGTGGGTGGGTGATCTGATTGCTTTCTGCCAATCCTACAGGGATCTGAGAAGCATGTTTTAAAGCCAACCATTAGCACAAAATGTCTTCCTGGGCTTCAAGGACAATGTGCAGCATTTCAGAAATCCACCCAGACAGAAATAAAGTGCAAAAAATACCAATTCCTTAAAGGAGGAGGGATGCTGTATCGTTCTGGCATTTCTCCATAGCAATGTGGCAGTGTTGATTTTATTAAGGATGCATTGATTTTATTAAGGATGTTATGGCATTACTTCATAGCAGTGCGAAAGTGTCTTAAAAATAATAATTTGGGGGCTGGGTGGGGGAAGAGAAAGTTTCAGTCCATGAGAGAACTGCTGTATTGTGATTGGTTGCTTGCTGTGATTGACAAGCCAAGGGGCAGAGGGATAATTTCAGCTTGTTTCCCTTTGCAGCCACATCAGGAAGCAAAAAGCCTCAATGAGGTGGAAGGAAAATGCGGGAGGGTCTCCCCTTGAGGAGGGCTGCAAACGCGAGATTTATCATCCCACATTTGCTGGCAGAAAGCCACTTGTGTTTTACCCCTCCATGTGGGAATGGAGGCACCTGACTTTTTAACTACCCATAGACCAAACACCCATAGACCAAGGCTGTGTGTAGGACATGACTATCAGTGCCTCAAACCACTGATAGCAAAGGGAAGGGCAGATAAGTTTGAGTGGTAACAGGGTCTTACCCTGAGTTACCAAATTTTTAAAAGCAGAAAAGAAGACGTATTTCCTGACTGATTACTTCAAACAATTGATTACTATGATAAATATCATTTCAAATACTGATAAAGACACTTGTCTGATATCATCCATCTCCAGGAAATAACATACTGGGAATGCCAACATTAATAGCACTTTTCATTAGATTACGAATCTACCCAATACACACATAGTCAAATTACTCAAATATGTCATGCTGAAGCCTTACAGTGAGCCTTTGATGCAGATACCATAACTGCAGTATAGCCAAGGTAGCCACCAAAATTAGTACACATAAATACATTCTTCATAGTTCTAATCACAGTATACAAACTGATAATACATTCATAATTCACTTTAATATTTATTACTAAATTACACTGTATATATAGGATATATTAAGAGTCTTCCACTTCTCCTCTTAGGCTTTTCATATGTATTTTGTGAGGAAAGGAAGTTCTGTCTTGGAGGGAGTTTGGAAAGATTTCTGACCATCGTAGATCTCTGCCTAGTGAGACACTGCCTTACTCCTGAATTATTTACTTGACTCTGGGTATTTCTGCTGCTAACTTCTAGCTTAAAGAGTCAGTATCTCCTGCTGAAGAGCAGCCTATAGGCTGACACTGCTTGAAGGCTCTGCCTCTTTGCCTAGTTCCTTGCTTCACACTCAAGAGGTATTGAGGGGACCAGCAGACACATTTGTGCCCTCTGTTAATGAAAGGACCTACAGGCTGCTGGCAGTCAAATAATAAAGAAGTATAGGAATCAAAGCACATGCAGGGGTTTATTTACACAACAAGCAGACGAAGGATGAACATAGAAAGAGAGATAATGTAATTTCCCAGCTTTTGTACATGCTCTATGAGATGGTTGGAACAAGGACAGACTATTTATGTTTGAAACTGCAATGTTCAGCTGTTACCCCATTTTCCTAGACTGGGATTCCTCCCCATTGTTCAGCCACATGTGCTGGAGATGGTGTTCATAGCTTAATCCTTAATGCTAACAAACAGAATTTAAGAGTAAAACAAATCTGAGTAGAACAAATTTAGAGTTCTGCTACTTCAGACTAACATGGCTACCCACTAAGATCTGAATAGTTTTGGCTTCATGACCAGAGATTTTATAATCTCTTGTTTGACCCTCTTCTTGTTGGTCATTCCATTCCTTTCTCTCTAACAGGAAGGGAGACAAATAGTTGTGGGTTCCCAAATCTCCTCCTAATAGATGCAAATTTGTGGCCAAGGTGTTAAACTGGTGGCCACAGATATCCCCTGCTGCTATATTTGATGTTACTGGGTTGGATTTGTCTTCCTCCTGCCAGAGTTATCTACATATCAACAGCACTGAATTGCCCTGTCTCCCAGGAACTTACTCAGTCCACCTTAACTTTTCCATTGCCAAATGTTAACCTACAGAGAGGCCCTTAGAGCACTTAAAGAGTGCAGAACATGCATCAAGGGCAATAAGGCATCTATTTACATATACCATTGGCTTTAAAATATAAGCAGCTTGTTTCCTATATTTGCTTAATGTACTCAATCATACATATGTTTTCCAACTCAAGTAGAATATATTTCTAATCAGAAGTAAAAATAAAAAGAGAGTGTGGATATTTTATGATGGGTTTCATATTCATACAGACAATGAAAATAGCTGATGCCGAATTGAAAGTTATAGTCCTGTCAGTGGGAAAGCTCGTAATAGCACTGAGTATACTCTATAGAATTCTTAGACTCTGTATATCAATAGTCTGTATGTCAAAACCTGCATTTATAAATGAATGCGTTCAAAAATTCAGAT
Organism: Paroedura picta; assembly: GCF_049243985.1. NCBI lineage: Eukaryota > Metazoa > Chordata > Lepidosauria > Squamata > Gekkonidae > Paroedura > Paroedura picta. The sequence goes on along the minus strand of NC_135375.1, from coordinate 69,072,371 downwards.
ATATCTCTTCTTCTGACAGAAACACAGATCAGAAACAAAAAGTATTTTTCACAGAAGCCATTAACTTCAATCCACTCATGCCATCTCAAGCCTATTGATTTGGATGGGGCTACTCCGAAAATAAATAAATAAATAAGAGCTGTATGCTGAAGAAAGAGTTATGTCAGTCAGCACTTGTTCTTCAGCACACCCAGAGGAAGTGTAATGAATACATATATCTTGCAGGAACTCACTTTATAAGCTTAAAACTAGTTTCAGTGCTCAAGACCAATGTGTAAGGGAAATGCTAAGCGTAAATCATAACTTTCTTTTACTACGTGTTGAATTTGAAAGTGAATCAATGTGTAGTGATTTCAGAGTGTAGCTTTGCCATACTGACTACTGATACGAAGATTTTTTTTCTAACAGTGAGACCTCTTGTCAAATTATATCTCCTAGCATTGAACCAAAGACAGAATCAAAGTGGCTGTTGGGAAACCTGCATTTCCAGAAAACTTCCCTTTTACATTCTTTGCTTAGATTACTGCTGTCCCACTAGCTGCTCTTTGATTTGCCCCCAGGAGTTCCATGAGCTTGCAGCACTGGTGGAGTGGGGGAGGTGCAGCTGTAGGCCATCTTTTTAAGCATCTTCTGGGAGAGTCAGTTGAAGACTGCTTCATCATGGAACAGGCTGGTGAACTCCTGCTGGATGTGCTTGCTCAGCTACAGGACAGTGAAACGCCTCAATCTTGATGTCAGTTCACTACTTGGCCCTGTTTCTGGTTTGAAGTTCTGACTGGTGTCAGCTGAAAGTGAGGGAAACTCTGATGCCATAGTGTGGCAGGGCAAGCTTCTAGTTACTTATTTTGGAGCATATAAGTCTGGTGTTTAGATTATCACACATAATTGTTCTGTTGAAACATTCCAGGAATGGCTGGTGTGCCAGCAGGGGAAGGGGAAATGTGGCCTAAATGTAATTGGTAGTTAGTTGACCCTAATGCAAAGACTGCTTGTCTTCAAGGAGAAGGCAGCAGGAAACATTGTGTGTACATGTGCATGCAAGAGGATATATAGCCATGTTTGTTTTCCCTCCATCCAGTGTCTCTTGGGACTCAGTAGGCTGTTCAGGTAAACTGCCTTGTTGCTTGAACCAAAGCTCTACTGGCATTGCCATTTGTCAGTCAGGTATGCATGGAAAGAGCAAGGTTTATCACTGGGCTTTTAAGAGGGCCACGGCAGAGATGGAGAGAGGAGTCTGTTGCCATGTAGTCAAAGTTAGGAAGAGGTACTCCACTAAGGACAAGGAGATGAAAGGAACACCAGGTTTTCATTTTTAAGCTGCTCTTGCCTGGCAACTCTGCTGTTGGAGCAGATGACAGGAACAACCCAAGATTAAACCAAGATACTATATTTGTATGTGTGTAAAACCGTGGTAATAAATAAATGGGCTTCATGTATTGGCATCTTAAGTATACTCAGTGTAGTAGCTTTTAGTTCAATGACCATTTGGCTATCATTAAATTAATTATGCCATGGTTTTGTATTACACCTCAGCTGAAGCCCTTTGTTACTTCTAGGATGAATAGAAAAACCCTGAGTATAATTATGGGTATGTGCATAGTGGACTGAAGAAAACAACTTTGATTCTGGCTAATAATTAACAGATGTTACCTGTGAAGATTATTTATCAGATCCCATAAATCTTCTGGGGCTTCAGCTTATCTATTGCAATGCTGAAACTTGTTTTGTTTAGGATCTATTATGGACTGCTTCTGCAAAACTTCCTGTGAGACCCTTATCAAGAAAAGATTATATAAGGAAATTAGTGGGCTGTTGCAAGATTCATTTCTGTCTTCTATGTTTTTAAATATGTACACATTTGAGACGCAGTGCCATCAATATGCTGACAGTGCCAGCTTTGTTTCTCCTTGATTTGGGTGAGTCAGTAAATTTCCTAATGAGGTATCTAATGGGTTGGATTAGTGTGAACAACCTGAATCCAGTCCCTTCAAGACAGAGGAAAGTTCCTGTTGTTGGAACATATGATGCTCCAGTTCTCTATTCTACATACCTTGGAAATCATATTATTTTTTAATATGTTCAAGAGATATCTGTTGCCAAGAGTGCCTTTCACCAACTTCAACTAACATGCCAGATGTATCCTTCTCCAGAAAACAGGGATCTTGTCATTGTTATTTGTGCCTTAATACAATCCCCTTTTTTGGGTCATGATGCCTTTGATGATCATGTGAAAACATGAGTTGTCTTTTCATAATGAGTGGGCTAATCATAATGAGAAGACTATATCAGTTCTCAGAACACTTAATTGGCTTCCATTAAGTTTCTATGAACATTTTGGTGCTTACCTTAAAACCATAGACTCTGGGTTCAAGGTAAATGCTGAAGACTCTTTTTTGACTCTTGTGGCGCAGAGTGGTAAGGCAGCAGTCATGCAGTCTGAAGCTGTCTGCCCATGAGGCTGGGAGTTCAATCCCAGCAGCCGGCTCAAGGTTGACTCAGCCTTCCATCCTTCCGAGGTCGGTAAAATGAGTACCCAGCTTGCTGGGGGGTAAACGGTAATGACTGGGGAAGGCACTGGCAAACCACCTCATATTGAGGCTGCCATGAAAATGCTAGAGGGCGTCACCCCAAGGGTCAGACATGACCCGGTGCTTGCACAGGGGATACCTTTACTTTATGCTTATGTCATTAGTAAGATTTCATCCTCTGTGCCTTTAAACATTTTAGTGTGGTCTGATAGCTTTATGGAGCAAGACTTTTGGGTGGTAGCACCATACTTGGGACTACCCTAGTTTAGATTTAGGAAATAAGGCCGAATAATGGGTTGAGGTAGTGGCTTTGAAATAAAATGCTTTGTTGATTTTAGCTGTGTGGATTTCATATTTGCATTTTAATTGCGGGACGTAACCTTTTACATATCAAATTGTATCTTGTAAGATTTAAGATACCTGGTAGGACATATAAAGTAGAATAAAGAAAAAAAATCCTTCTTGATGATCCTAGGGTAGTATATAATTGATATATATTTTAAAGTTAAAGCAAGTAAGCTTTTGGAACATCATTCCTATCTATTCTACCTTCTCAGTACCTTTTTGTCTCTTGAGACTAATTTTTTTTTTTGCAGTACAATAGTATGTGAAGTCATTTACCTAACTGTTTTGTTTGCATTTATAGGGAGCTTGCAAACACTTTTCAAATCCTAGTAGTGATGATAAACACATTTTAAATACCATGTAATTTTATTTTTACCAAACAGACAAACATGACTACCTGTCTGGTTTGATTTGTTATTGTTTACTGACATTCCAAGGCATATGCATTCTGATTAGTGATGGAGAAAGACTGGCTATTGCTTGCCATTCCAGTGTTTTGTTGAGCTTTTTCCCCCTGAACTCCACCAAAACTGTGATATATTGCCTGATCTCTACCAAGAGCGTTTGTTTGTTTGTTTGTTTAATGTACAGATCAGAGGGAGAGTTCCGTGAAACCCGAAAGCTAGCTTGCTACTTATGTGACTTCCACTTAGCCCCAGTATGTTCTCATACAAGTCTTGCGGGTTTTTGTTTTCTAATCGACAGACTGCCAACATGGCTATTCACTTTTAAAAAACGCCCGTCTTCCTCACTGTTGTGGGTTATTTTAAAGATCTGTTCGAAAGGTGACTTTGCGCAAACCAAAGCGGATCAAGCCTTTCTAACACCATCGGAATCCGGAAGCGCTAGGACCGGGCGTGCTCCGGGAGACCGCTGGCATTGGACGGGAGTTGAGTCTCTTCCATGCAGAGCAGGCTGCCATTTCCACTCGCACACTCCGCACTCCCCGCTTCCAGAAGGCTGGGGGGGGGGAGGGGGGAGGTTACACAGCCTGACTGAACTGAGGCGCTCGGCTGCCAACACTCACACACTGCCTGCTGCTTCTGCCGCCGCCGCCGCCGCCGTTTCTGCTCTGGGCAAGTGAGGAGAGCAGGCAGAGCAGGACAAGAGGAGGGGGAAGGAAAGGAGGACGGCAGCTCGGACTCGCACGGCGAGCCAGAGGCACGACCCTCCCCCCTCCCACCCCCCCGAGGCGCAAGGCAAGAGGCAGAAGAAAGTGGGAGCGGGGGAGAAAGGTCCGTAACTTTCCGCGCCTGGAAGGGTGCAGGGAAGCGTGGCGAGGCGTTCGCCTTCCAAGCCCCTCAGGGAGGTTCAATGCACTCCCGCAGGCTGTTTCTGGTTTCCGTCTTGAGGTAACTTTGGAAAGACTTGTGGCTGCAGCTGCCCGTGGAGGTGCCTGGAGGTGAGCGGCGCGTCTGGACAGCAGTGAAGGCAGGAAGGAAACTGCGAGGGGAAGTTTTCAAGAGGACCCGCTCTCGGGGGGACTGCGCTTGCTGGTGTGGCCGTGGAAAGGAGCCGAGGCGATGGGCTGGAAAGGCGGCGGCGGCGCCTGCTGGGGCGTCCGAAGCGGAGGGGATCTGCTGTGCCTGCTCACCCTCTGGCTGGGGGTTTTGCTGCCCGTCTGCAGGACTCGCGTGTACACCAACCACTGGGCGGTGAGGATCAGCGGCGGGCTCCAAGAAGCCAACCGGATAGCTACCAAGTACGGCTACATCAATATAGGACAGGTAACCCTCCGGCGGCAGGCCATGCGCTCTCCTCCGCTTCCCGGGGCGGGGGGGGGGCGCCCCCTCCGCTCCCTCACTCGGCGCGTCGCCTCCAGTCACAAAGGTCACGGGAGCCCGGAGGGAGGGCGCGCCGCGGGGGCGACGCAAAGGGCAGGTAGAGGTCTGGCCAGGTCTGCCTCTCGCGCGCGCACTCCACCGCGGCTCCTTTGGAAAAACTCCCGAGGGGGTTGTCGGGGAGGGGGGGGGGCTCTGCCTGCGAGCTGGGGCCAGGGAAAGGCAGGCGGGCTGTAGAGCAGGCACACATTGGCTGGAGAGCAGAAGCAGGTTCTATTGTTGGGGGGGCGCGGGGGAAACTCGGGAGATCTTGGGAAGGTAGCTGTGTTCTCTGGGCAGGAAGGAGTTGGTAAAGAGATGACTTGTAAAGAGATGACTTGTCTAGAAATAATGAATGACACTGTCTGTGGAAACAGTCAATCCGTTTTTACCTTTCCTCGTTTGTAAAATATGGTCCTCACATGCAGAGCTGGAAAGGAACTGAAAGCATACAGAGGATAATTGCACTTTCAACCAGGTGGATTTCCCAGCTGCCTTTGGAATTCTGCCCCTCTGGCTGGGGCTGGGGCACCCTCTCTTGAGTCAGAAAGCAGGAATTTGATGCATCTACTCTGATGTTTGCTTTGCTTCTCTCCAGGTTTGCACTTAGTGGACTGTGGTACTTGATTACAGGGAACACAAAGTTTGTGTGTGTAGGCATAATTAAAAGTCAGTGTGTTGTTTGTTTGCAATCTGGACCTTCTTCACGTCCTAGACTCTCCCTTGCTCTTTGTGCACTGAACTTTGAGCTCAACAAATGGAAATCAAATCTTCAACAAGCAGATGGTGTGTGTCCCTCTGCATACAGGGTCCAAGATTTTGCCTGGGCTCCTGCCAGTACAACAGAAAAGGAGGAGGCAGGATTTAATTTGTGCCAAAGTTCATTTGGGCTGAGCCCCGGAATTTTTCTCTGCTAAGCTGGGGCTCAGGAATATGTGAAGGAATAATAAATAGGAATCCCTATGAACATTAAACAAGACAGCCATTCTCTTATCAGGTTATGTGATCCTTCTCCTCCCTCACTTATGATTAGGTGATAAGACCTCTGAATCTGAGAATGAGCCTTTTCAAACAGAGTTCAAATTCTTTTCTATATATAAAAATTTGGGAGTCACCATGTCACCCCCTGCTCCCATTTTGCTGTCTAAAGGGTTAAGTTGAAAAAGGGAGAAAGTTGCAGAGGTTACTATATGCCATTGTATGTCCTGGTGTTTTTTGCCCAATTACAAAATAGTTTTGCAAATGAAATGTTCTGGTTCTGTCAAAGATCCTTTAAGTATCATGACATTTCTTTGTCCAGGATATAATTTTAGGGGTATTCTTTTTAAAAGTCTCTGAAATTCAGTTCAATTCTTGTTTACTATAACTTTGGGAAACACCTGGAATCTACAGAGTCCTCTCAGATGTTTAGTTAACAAGCACCTGGAATTAACTGGATTCAAAGCCTATCAGTGAGAAAATACTTGGAACTGTGTAGGTCCATGCACTCCCTAAGGAAATAAATTACTGGATCTGGTCAAACTTAGAAAACACTCATCTGCTGCATAATTGCACAAGAGGGAGAAACAATCACAGGATTCTGATTTCTGACCAGTTCTCTGGGAGAGCACTTCAGGCATTTCATGGCACTTAGCCCTCTGAGGTGTGAAACATGTTACCTAATGCAAAGAATGGCCTGGCTGAAACAACACATAGTAGCCTTTTGCATTTATTCTTTATGAGTCCAGAACAGAATTGTGCTCTCTATTGTTTAACACATTTTATTACACTAATTAAAATGTTTACGTTGCATGCTTTAACCTGTACAGTAGAATCCTTTATCTGATACAGTAGGAATCTACAAAATACAGCTGCATTATCATAGTTTTGTCTCACTTACTCAGATCAAAGGACAGTAGCACTTGTCCAGTTGTTATTTGTGCCATAAAATTGGTTCACACATACTGTATGATTACAGTGAATTTTCCCAAACAGCTTACAACAGCCCGAAGTATGAAGAGTTTCCTTCATCTTTTATGGAAATATGGTGTTAGTGCATGCATGGGTGCTGTAAAACTGTTAACATCATAGAAGTTTATTTCTGCCACTGAAGCTGTATACACTGTAAAAACAGTGTCAAGAAAGAATGATTTATGGCCACTTTGTAACAGAAGTAGTTGTTCTTGGTCAAATTACTTGATCAAACAACTTGGTGAAATAACAAGTAGCAGCACCAGTGCAGATACTCTGACTATAAAGGTTTTTTTTTGGGGGGGGGGGTAGCCATGTTAGTCTGTAGAGCTTGAGCCCAATAGTATCTTAAAAAACAACAAAATGTTCCAGGATATGAACTTTCTAAGCTTGCTTCATCAGATAACACTGAAATAATGAGCTTTCACACACAAAAGTATATAGTTTGAAAATTTTTGTATTATACTACTGGTCTTAAGTGTAAATATTGCTATGCTATAATATCCACGGTACTAAACTTGTTTTACTGTATGTATATACTATGTCATGTATTGTTCAATCTAACTTCTATGTTCACATTTGAAGCATAGCTATCTGAGCAAAAGGGTTTTTTTTTACTTTCTTTATATGAAGAAATTGAATTAAAGATTTATAGAGGTATAATTCCAACACATTTGGTAGCTATACAAATATTACTGCAGTTATTAATGTAGTAAAGCACTGAATACATATAACTGAACACTTGTATAGAATAACAAGGAAATTCACATCCCACCTGTAATCTGTTCCACTTAATATTTCTGGTAATGCCTAGGAGGACAAGCTGGTCTCATGGCTTAAATGCCACTCAGCACTTAATACCCACTCACGGAGGCTGTCCTACCCCTGAGTGCCTCCTCCTCCAACTAGCTTGCCTGACTGTCCAGCAGCCAGCCAATCACTTTCCGTCCCCCACCCCTGACTACCTCTCCTCCTTCCACTTCCCTCTGAGGCTCAGAGGCTACAGATGCCTGCTACGTGAGAGCTGTCCCTGCCCATGAGTTTCCTGCCCAGCGGGCTTTTCCAGGTCCTGGGGGGAGGGAGAGGGCATCTGCAGAGTTCTTCCATCCCCCCCCCCAAAAAAATTTAGCACCCATTGTATTCCTGAATGCAATGGGCTTTGTCCCTAGTGTTGTTAAAATACTGGTTAAGGCCAAGAGTATAAATATTTGATAATGGGAAAAGAAATAAACAGAAAAGACAGAATAAATATTAAGGTACACGCTGTATATGTTTATTCCATTTTGTATATAATCATGGGTTATTGTGAACAGTACTACAGTTTAAGAATCCTGTATATGTAATGATAAAACAGAGTTAGTATATGCTTTATTGTGTTGTTATTATTAGACCTGAAACACAAAAAGGAGGGAAATGTTCATATATGTTATTTATTTTGGATGTCAAGATTGTCTGTTGATGGATGTTTCCCCTACCATAGAGAGGGCTATTATGTTTGTTTAGTTCCATTAATACCTTTCAAAATGAGACATACAAGCTGCATAAGGTGGTGTCTTTTATGGATAGGACCAAAAAGGCTAGGTTTAATAAAATATAAAATATAAAATTATAAGCTTTGCACAATAAATAAATAAATGTTACTATAAAGCTAAAAACTTAAAAACAGACAAGTTCAAATGCTAATCATTGTCATTGAAATAACATGATATGCACCATACAGTGCTAGACCTAATGTGTTTCAACCCCCAAATGGGCCTTCCTCAGAGGTCTAATCCTAAACACACATGTAATGCAGTAGTAGAGAATGTAAATAGCTGCCAGTGAGATTTTTAAAAATTCAGTTTATTCGCTGAATAACAAGATCAATTCAAATGGAGCTGATAGAAGATGTCCATTTATCAAATGTCTCCTTTCCCAAAGCTGCTAAAAAGTTCTGGCATGTGTCAGTAACTTCTGTGCATATCTTTTATGGAACCCACAATCATAATTATAGGAATGTGCTTGCAAGTGTTAATAGTAGCAATAATAATGAACAAAATATACCTTCCTGTTCTTTCTCTTTTAAAAGACATGGCATAAAGTTCAGTTCATAAACATACATTATCTAGTGGAAGGTTACAGATTATTGTCATTGCTATGACATAACAACCTAAAGTTCACTTCTTGTTCTTTGCATTCCATAAGACAGCAAATGCTAACTTTTAAAGGCATTGTTTTCTTTTAGGATAAAGAGTAAAAGGTCATAAGGGGAATGGTGGTATTGACCAGAATGTGCTCCCATGGGCAACAGGCTATTTTTCATAGTCCTTTTTCTACATGAGTTTGTACAAGATCCTAAATGTTGTATAATTTCACCCATGTGATAAGCATTGTGACACCATACTACATGTTGTATTCCGCATACCACATTTTGAATTCTTAGTTTCTTGCCAGAAATGTTTGATATTGTCTATACTAGATGTTTCTGCAAGTATCATATATGAGGAAAGTCTATACACAGATCTTTCTCTTGACAAGCTGCTACCTTTCAGTTCTGCTTCATTAAGGTTATTGTTCAATTTGAAAGTTTACTTAATCCTATCCAAACAAAGGAGGCCCACTATCACTATAAACTATTTTGAGTTTCTTGTCCTCTAGTATCAATTCAGCAACAAAACTTTAAAACAACCTGAAGATTATGTGTTCATCTTCCTGGAATTTTCTTTCCTGTAACATATATTACAATTAAAATTCTTTCTCCACAAGATTCTGATAATTCCCAGCTTTTTTGAGTAAGGGGGGGGAAAGATCACTATAACTACTATATGTCAAACATTGTTATTATATACTATGTGATTTAAAGTAACAAGGGCAATAGCACAGTGTCTAAAGTAATAAGTTTGAAGATGCTTAACTTCTGTATCATTAAAAAACTCATAACGGAGATATGTGGATTATAAAAATGTAGATTAAAAAGTAGTAGGATTATATTTAACGTACAATTTTCAGAAGGTGAACATCTGAGGAGTTCGGTAAGAGGAACCATAGTCCCCCCAAATGGCTAATAAAGATACAAACAAGGAACAGAATGTTCTTTTCCAGATATGAGGAGTATTCCAGCTCTACTAGCATGATGTAAAAGAGTCATTTATGTTCAGTGTAACTGTGGCCTGTGAATAATGTGTATTTATTTATTAAAACTGAGCAAGCTTAAATGGAAGAACAGTGACTCTCTGGACCTATGTGGATTGAGGCAGGGCATGGCTATGGATAGCAAGAAGCAAAGAAGAGGAGGGTAGTAGTTGCTCAAGAGCCAGGTGTGAAGCTGTGTGGGTGTGTAAAATCCCATCAAATTGCAGCTGATTTATGGCAGCCCCATGGTGTTTTCAAGACAAGTGATTAAGCAGTGGTGATTTGCCCTTGCCTTCCTCTGCAAAGGCTTCTTTGGTGGTCTTCCATCCAAATACTAACCTTGACCAGCTTCAGAGATATGACAAGATATACCATTACATATCCTACTGTGAACCTGGGAATATAAAACATGAGGGAGGGGCAACAGAAGAGGCTAGCTGGAGAAGAGGGAAGGAGGAGTCAGGTTGCAGTGTCATGATTTTTCTGTGCAATGCACTCTAACCCTGCACTGGGCAAAGTGGAGATTGGTAAATAAAGCAACCTGCAAAAGAAAATATGGACTACAGGTATGGTGTTCACTTGCCCCCACAGTGCCAGGTGGCATCACCAGTAGAAGGCCTCTGAGCCTTTTTGCTGGTTGCCTATTGTGTGAGAGAGGATGCTAGACCAGATAAACTACTGGTCTAATCCTGTATGGTTCTTCTTATGCTCTCAGTACAATTAAGGGTCCACAAGAAAACACCGATATAAGAATATGCTAGATACAGAGAAATAACTTGTAAATCGACAGAAAACCAGTTAGAAGTATAGCACTAACCAAAAATCTTATATACTCTGTAGGTATTTTGCATTTTGATAATGTAGTAAGATAAGTTTTAAAGAATCTTCCGTCTTATTGTATGTTTGGCTCTTATGTGTGTTTATTGTAATTTGAGGGTTCTTGTGTATATCCTATAAAGACAAGGTAATTGTACTGAAGTTTGGATAAGCTTTTCATTGTATAATATACATAGGAGAGGATACTACTCCCCCAATAGAAGGCTTAAGATATGAATGGGTATAGTATACTAATATATTAAAAAGAGATACCAACTAGCTGATGTCTTTTTTAAAAGAGACTTCTCAATGACATATAATAACCTTGTACTCTTTACAGTCAGTGGTAGTTTTGAAATACACATTTTAACATGATGGAGTTGCAGTTCAAAGGCCCAAAGGAATAGAGAACTATGGATAAGAAAGTATGAAGAAATTCTTCAGAACTGATGACTAATTAGAATGATTTTTGGGAAGAGATTCTTAGAACAGATGACTGGGGTTTTGTTTTTTGTTGAAGAAGGCAATGAATACATTTTACAAACTAAGAACATAATATTAGTGATTTAATACCGAGAAAAGCTAAACTGAGTTAGAACATCTGTATTTGAATCCAGTAGCACCTTAGAGGCTAACAAGATTTTGGGAGTATAAGCTTTCAAGAGTTAAAACTCCTTTCAAGAGTTAAAATATCCTACTCTACACCAGTTACAATTGTAACAGTTGTTAACTTTCAGTAATTTTTCAAGAGTATTACAACAGAAATGGAAGAGCTTGCACTGCAGCACGGATATTTACCTCAGCATCTACTCAGGGTGAAGATAAGGTTTCCTTCCAAATCTATAGCTGAAACTGGCTAGCTATGTGGCAGCATGCATATAGTATTACTATAATCCTGTATTGGCTTCATATTGTTGCAGCACAGCCAAATGCTAAGACTCGGTGGGAGACTCTGGGGTGAAATTAATGTGAATAATTACCAGCAATTATTGAAAACTAGAGGCAAAGCCTGTTGTACCCGGGAATACAATGGGCACTAGGATGCTCGCCTGCACTGTGACCTTCCTGGGTGTTGTTCCTCCTCCCCTTGCTCAGGTATGAGACATTATGGGAGAGAAAGCAGAAACATAAGAATGAGCACATATTTCAGGAATGGGGGTAAGGCCCTTGTCTGGTGGGGCTTTGTTTGGCAGGTAGTTCCTGCCTTGAAATAGCTACCATTGGAAATAAACGTGGCTTCTTTGGTTGATGGTATGCAGAAGAAGGCAATGGCCAACCACCTCTGTTAGTTTCTTGTCTTGAAAACCCTACAGGGTTACCATAAATCAGCTGTGATGACATCACTTTAAGTACACACACACACACAAACACACACACACACACATTGGGAATGTGGCTCTGTATGAAGTACAGAGTGGATATCATTCTGGAATTGTACATTTTGGGAATTAAAGAACTGATGAATCTTTTTGTACTTTACCTTTTCTAGTACAATTTGATTCCTGCCCCACAGTTTTATGTCTTCTGATGACATCTTTTCAGAGAAGTATATAAGAACATAGGGATAAATTATCAAAAGGATTCATAGTATGAGTATAAATATATACTTACTAGGCGTACAAGCATATACTTTCTGTGACTTAATTGTTCTTCATTTCTATGTAAATACTAACCTTTAAAAAGAAAAAGACAGGGGAAAAAGGAAGAAGGATGGTGGAGTGCACAAAGGCTGTGCTGGCCCCTATGGGGTCACTGGGTGGCCTTACCTTTATCTCCTGTGCCCACCGACTTGGGAGGGAGTCTGGAGGAGCCCACAAAAAACATTACAAGGATTTCCAAAGTGAACATAACAGATTTTTTTTCGCAAGCAATATTACTTGCACAAATCGATAATGTTGCATTCCTTTCTAGATTGGCTCAAGCAGAACAATATCCTCTGCCTTTAAGCAGTATTGAGAAACAACATCTCTGTTTGAATGACCAAATGGAACTGATAGCTGTAATATAACCAGAAACACTCTATACAAATGATGGCTTGTAGTATTACTGTTTGTGGGATGAGAAAGCTGGTAAGCTCTGGAGCTGATGTTATTGCATTATGCTGGCCCACCTGTATTTCTTACTGTACCATTCAGTGATGCACTGACCATGGGCAACATTTGATGCCTCTGGGAGGCTATATGAAACTGCACATAATTGCATCAAAATACACAATCAAAGGAGAGAAGCTGTCAGGAAGGCCATCTAATCAGTAAGATAGAGGAAAAATCAGTATAAGGGAAGGAAGAGAAGTGAGTAATAAAATGAATTTAAAATCATGAATCCAGTTCAAGTTACCAGCTAAGTCCTAGAACTGTTTGGTAAAGTAAATTGTTAGTACAGAATGAAAGGCAGCTCATTAAACATAATGTACAAAAATACATATATTTTAATATCTGAAGCATATATGTTTATATTTTATAGTTGTAAAAAGTCCAAAAGAGTACAGCAATTGATTTTGCTGTTCATGTGAGTGTACATTTAGCAGAAATGGTGATGTGAAGGCAGACATTTAAAAAGCGAACAAGTGTTGCCATATAAATGGCAATTACCTTTTCTACCTTTATGACAGTAGAGTGCCCCGATCAGCAGTTTTCCCCATATTGCCATTCTTTACATTTGAACAACGTGATTTGAAATAAAAAAGGATTCTCTCATAATAGGGCTTTATATTCTGTGTATTCAGTTTTAACACCTATTACTATGGCAAGTATCCAGAGAGGTTTTGACTATGATAAAATTGTAAGGTCAATCTGTGTTCAAAACGCTAAATTTCGATTAATCTTTCTCTCTGTGTGGATACACACACACACACACACACACACATATATATGGATTTGTAATTTTAATTTTTCTCCATCTGTTGAAAGTGACAGTTCTTGAGAAATATGTAATAGCATCAATGGCAAATTATCTGCTTGATTATAGAACTTTCACTGTAGCAGCTCTTCTCAAAACAACCACAACACATATTTTATTTTAGCTATGGCAAACTTGTAAAACCAGGATTTGGTTTGCAGATGATCTGTCACATTTTTGTTTGCCGGCCAAATATCAGTTTTACCACCATTTTCCTCCCTGTCACATAGTGATCCAGCTTGGTATTGGCATGGCTCTTGAGGTGACGGCTCAGGCTTCGAGAAACTCCAGAAATGATGTCAGGAGGCTACCTAAGACACCCCTACCAGATGTGTCATAACCAGGTCACTCCCACAGCACAGAAATAGTTTCAGATGATTTGTGGACAGAACCATACCTACATCCTAGGCTAGCTAGCAGTTTGTTCTTCTTTACCAAAGGGAGCTTGCAGTGGGAACCTGCAGAAACAGGGCTAGAGCAGGCCTATGCTGCTCTATCGCCCCCCCTCCCCATGCCAGAAACAGAGTTGGAGGAGGAGCAGGCCTATGCTGTTCTGTTGCCCTATGCTCACCCCAGTGCCAGAAATGGGGCCAGAGCATGCCTACGCCAACATCCCTACCTCCCCATGCCAGAAACAAGGATAGGGCAGGCCTATGCCACTCCATCACCCCCACTCCAATGCCAGAAACAGGGCTGGAGCAAGTTGATGCCACTGTTACCCATATGTCCACCCCAGTACCAAATATAGGGCTGGAACAGGCCACTGCTGCTCCATCCCCCCCCCCTGCAGTTTCTCTCTCTCTCTCTCTCTCTCTCTCTCTCTCTCTCTCTCTCTCTCTCCCCCCAGAATGGGTGAATGAGAGATGATTAAATTAATAGTATTGTAATGATAGTTCGCTTCATGTCTTTGTCTCTTAATTTACTTATTATATTAATGTATTTGTTTATCATTAGAGCTCTATATATTAATTAATCTATGGGGTATGGTATAGTACATTAAAAATGATCTGTGCATATTTTGCTTTGTGAATGCATCTTAGCCACAGGTTCACTTAACCTATACGTACTCTGTAGCTTTTATATTCTATAAAAATTAAAACAAATACAAGAGATAAAATTAACTTTCATTGCCCAAATGATAATATTTTGAGAATACAGTACTATTCAGTTTTTTGACAGCTTAGATATGCATGCTGCAAAAGCCATCCCTTGCCTTAGAAAGCCCTTTGATGTACCATTGTCCTACTGCTATCATTTATCAATAAGGATGCCAGTCTTTTAACATACCTTTTCACACACTGGCTCTCTTTGAATGACTACATTCTAAATATTAGGATTAACTCATTGTTTGATGAAATTGAACAAATAGGCTTGAAGTCAAGTAAAAAAATTTTTTTTGAATATCTATTCCTGCAGCAGCATAAAGTTATATTAAATATAAATGTTGTGTATGTTATTAACAAAATATCTTGAAATGAGAAACCTTTGCTGTTTTCTATGCTTTGTTAAATCTGTTTTACAGATGGGCACATGAACAGACTTTGATTCAGAACAAAGTCTAAGAGGGCTGTTACGGTTTTATTGCTGTGGCAGTTGATGCTGATAAAATGAATGAATGAGCTGCTGTGATGGATATTTAATACCTCAACACATCACTTAGTGAACGGAACTCATTCCTAATAATACCCATGAGTCAGAGCTTTATTATTTCTCAGTAAATTGTATTGAAGTTGGTGATGGAGAATGGGTTTATGAACTCTGATGATACTGGAGATAGTAAAATGAAAACACTGTAGTTATTCTGATCAGTCATTGCCAGTTTCAGATTTGTAAGGCAAAATCCAGTGTCAAAATATTTATTGATGATGTTATTAAGTGTTCCATAGAAACAGCATGATATTTATAGCCTACTGCATCAATTACCATGAATAGTGTGTTCTGTTTTGAAATAAATGCAAATGGATATTTTATGCTAAAGTTGAATAACCAGGTCCACATTTTACTTCAGACCCAATACCAATATTTCAAATGCTTTCATTCCTTTGAACCTAAATTCTTAATGTATATCAGCTAAACTGTATTAATTCCAATAATTTTATTTCTAATCCACACAAGAGTATAGATACAAACCATAAGATATTTTGCTGATAAATACATGGAAAGGTGACAAAACAGCATACATATTTCCCTCTGTATTGCTTATCATATAAAAATCCAGGTATTGAAAGTGTCTTGTCATATTGTTCCCCCCTCCTCTGCTTTATCCTCATAACAACAACCTTGTGATGTTAGGATAAATGGAGAGTTTGTGACAGGCTCAAGGTCACTCAACAGAGCAGGGACTCTGACTGTCATCCTAGGTCCTGCCACTCTAACCAGTATGCCATGCCGGCTCTCTTGATAGGCTTGCCTGGGCTTCCTCTGTAGTGGGGGTTCTCTTACTGGTAAGCTCCATTGCTTGCCATGCTTAGAGGCTGAAGGGGAAAAAAACTAGCTGGAAGTGACAAAGGGTAGGTCAAGAAATCACAATCGAATTTTCAGTGATCCCTAATGCTACCCTTTGACAGTTCAAGATTGTATCTGGAAGTAATGTAGCAACACTGGTAACATCATACCTGTCATGTCCCCACTCTCAACCCTCCTGCAATATTCCAGGCTCGGCCTGGCAACCTTATCTCATGGGTAGTTTTGCTTGGGTAATTTCCCCTTTCTCTTTGTTGATTCTTGTACCATGGCATGATGTAGCTGCTGGGGAAAATTGAAGGCAGTTGTTGCCTCCATAGGTACCATGCACTTGTGGTTTGTAAGTTCCAAGCAACTATTTTTTCCACAGCTTTTAGTTAAAGGTAAAGGTAAAGGTCTCCCCTGTGCAAGCACCGAGTCATGTCTGACCCTTGGGGTGACGACCTCTAGCGTTTTCTTGGCAGACTCAATACAGGGTGGTTTGCCAGTGCCTTCCCCAGTCATTACTGTTTTACCCCCCAGCAAGCTGGGTACTCATTTTACTGACCTCGGAAGGATGGAAGGCTGAGTCAACCTTGAGATGGCTGCTGGGATTAAACTCCGAGCCTCAGGGTCAGAGCTTCAGACAGCATGTCAGCTGCTTTACCACCCTGCGCCACAAGAGGCTCTTTTAGTTACAATATTTGTATGTTTTCCAAGATTTTCCACAATGGCCATTACAATTTTCTGTTGCATTGTGAATCATAGAGTTGGAAGGGGC
This sequence comes from Paroedura picta, assembly GCF_049243985.1. Classification (NCBI taxonomy): domain Eukaryota; kingdom Metazoa; phylum Chordata; class Lepidosauria; order Squamata; family Gekkonidae; genus Paroedura; species Paroedura picta. Next base: position 69,055,680 of record NC_135375.1, on the reverse strand, counting down.
CATACAGGCCATCTAGTCCAACCCCCTGCTCAACGCAGGATCAGCCCAAAGCATCCTAAAACATCCAAGAAAAGTTGGTATCCAACCTTTGCTTGAAGACTGCCAATGAGGGGGAGCTCACCACCTCCTTAGGCAGCCTATTCCACTGCTGAACTACTGACTGTGAAAATTTTTTCCTGATATCTAGCTTATATCGTTGTACTTGTAGTTTAAACCCATTAATGCGTGTCCTTTCCTCTGCAGCCAATGGGAACAGCATCCTGCCCTCCTCCAAATGACAATCTTTCAAATATTTAAAGAGGGCTATCATGTCCCCTTTCAACCTCCTTTTCTCCAGGCTGAACATTCTCAAGTCCCTCATTCTATCTTCATAAGGCTTGGTCCCTTGTCCCCAGATCATCCTCGTCGCTCTCCTCTGTACTCTTTCAATTTTATCTATGTCCTTCTTGAAGTGAGGCCTCCAGAACTGCACACAGTACTCCTGGTGTGGTCTGACCAGTGCCGTATACAATGGGACTATGACATCTTGTGATTTTGATGTGATGCCTCTGTTGATACAGCCCAAAATGGCATTTGCCTTTTTTACCGCTGCATCACACTGCCTGCTCATGTTTAGTTTACAATCCACAAGTACCCCAAGGTCTCGTTCACACACAGTGCTACCTAGGAGCGTATCCCCCATCCAGTAGGCATGCTTTTCATTTTTCTGACCCAGATCAGGGACATTTCATTCTGATCGTACTATTGTTATGGTCCAGTATAGTATTTGCCTTTATAACTACCAATAACTACCTAATAACATGCTTATCAGTGTAGTTCATTTTTCTGACCCAGATGCAGAACTTTACACTTATCTTTATTAAATTGCATCTTGTTCTCATTTGCCCATTTTCCCATTGTGTTCAGATCTCGTTGAACTCTGTCTCTATCTTCTGGAGTATTTGCCAGTCCTCCCAATTTGGTGTCATCTGCAAACTTGATGAGTAGTCCCTCGACCCCCTCATCTAGATCATTAATAAATATGTTAAAAAGTACCGGGCCGAGCACCGAGCCCTAAGTTACCCCACTACTCACCTCCCTCCAGTCTGATGAAACACCATTGACAACAACTCTTTGAGTGCGGTTCTCTAACCAATTCCCTATCCACCTAACTATCTGAAAATACCGATTGCAGTCCTTCAATTTATCCATCAGAACATTATGGGGAACCTTATCAAAAGCTTTACTAAAACCCCAGTAAACGACATCAACTGAATTTCCACGATCCAGCAAACCTGTTACTCAGTCAAAAAAGGAAACCAGGTTGGTCTGACAGGACCTGTTGGAGACAAATCCATGCTGACTTCCTAGGATCACCAAATTGTCCTCCAGATCGCTCCCTTTAATATCCGCTCCATTATCTTCCCCACAACAGAGGTCAGACTCACTGGTCTGTAGTTTCCCGGGTCATCCTTCTTTCCTTTTTTGAAGATCGGAATAACGTTTGCTCTCTTCCAGTCCTCCGGGACATCTCCAGTCCTGAAAGTGGTTCCGAAGATGATGCACAAGTGTTGTGCAAGTTCTTCGGAAAGTTCTTTGAGCGCTTTTTGTAGTTCATGGATTTTGTATTGTGCTTTCCCTTAACATTGATATAAGTGAAAGTTTACTTTATTTGGTGCTGTACTTTAGTAGAATTGTGATATTCTTAGCCAGATCAACTGGCAGTCTGTAAGATGAAGCACCCCACAAAGAAATGTTATCCTGCCATCTGGTAGGAAAAAAATTCAATTGCAGTATGTAGATACTTTTGCACTTTAAGGTTACATCCCTTTTTGATTTTGTATGGATTATTGCAATAGTGATAGAATCTATTTACATTATTAAATGTGCTTCCTCCTCTGGACTGAAAATAGCTTGAATAAATTTGACAGTTTTTTAGTTCCACAGAATCGATTTGGCTAAAGCAGGCTTAGACAGCTTTCACTATGGAATTTGGCTCTAGACCATCAAGCCTGAACAAAATAGTTAAGTGTTTTATCCTTCACAGTCCATTCAGTCATAAATAATTTATTTTAATTTTATTTACTTTGAATGAACTGTAATCATTCAATTTAAGACACCTGCAGTATTATAGTGCAGAATTTTTAAAAAACTGCCTGAGATAAAGTGTACTATACTATACAATATAGTAAGTAGAATTAGAAACATGGAGGACAATCCAGTAAAAGCAGGATAATAACTAGAATAATTGCAATAGGCCACAATCCTATCTGTACACCGCCCGTGGCGCCATGGGCGCCACGGACTAAATAAAAGGCTAAGGGGTTCTGAGGCGGGATGTGTCCATGATGAGGAAGGGTCCGGATTGGACCCTTCCTCATGACAGACAATCGGAGGGACCAATCGGCAGGCGCTGCGCGCCTGCCGATTGGTCCCTCTGATTCCCAGCCCCAGCAACTGTGAGCCGCGCACAGCGCAGCTCGCAGTTGCTCCCTTGGCCGCTGGCCTGGCGCGTCGGAGGCGCAAAGCGAAGAGCCTCTCACCGCGTCTGGCCACCGCCCGAGGGAACCCTGAGTCGATCCCGGAGTCGCCGCCTGAGTCGCATGTCTGAGTCTCCGCCTGAGTCGAGCCCGGAGGCGCCGCCGCCAACTGACATCGCCCCCTCGGCCCGCCCAGCCACCGCCGCCCATCGACTTCTTCCTGCATCAAAGGAGACTGGCCGAGCCGGCGTCAGGCCGCGGCGGGGGCAGGGCCGCGGTCGTCGTCCAGGGCCCATGTGGCCGCGCTCGCCCGTCGCTGCTCCGCCGCAATGGGACATCGCCCCCTCGCCCCACCCAGCCACTGCCGCCCTCCGGAAGATGCCTCGGGAGCTCCGCCACCACCAACATACTTCAGGAGCCCCCAGCGCCGGTGCCGCCGCCCTCCACCACGGCCTGGCAGCCTACCGCACTACAGGTAGGCCACGAGCCCCCGGCCCCACAGCACAAACCTGACCTTCCCAAGCCAGCCCACAGAGCCCCGCCGCCCTCATGGCCTGCCCTCCTAGCGGCCACTGCATTTTGACTGCAGTGGGCTTTTTTACTAGTTCCATTATAAAGGCCACAATCCTAGACTCTTCCATTCTGCTGCAGTTCTAATTCCTTCATAAAAATGCCTTACTGAATGTTCTGTTTTACATATTCTGTGGAATAATAAAAGTCCTGACCTCCTCAAGCAGGCTGTTCCACAAAGTACAAAGTTGCCAGCTCTGAGTTGGAAAATACCTGGAGATTTTTGTGGTGGAACCTGGGGAGACAGGGTTTAGGGAGGAGAGGGAACTCAGCAGGGTATAATGCAGGGGTGGCTAAACTGTGGCTGTCCAGACATCCATGGACTACAATTTCCATAAGCCTGCAGGCTCATGGGAATTGTAATCCATGGATGTCTGGAGAGCCACAGTTTGGCCACCCCCGGTAATTCTGTAGAGTCCATCCTTCAATGTAGCCATCTGCTCCAAGGGAACTGTTCTCTCATTTATAGATCGGTTGTAATAGCAGGGAGTCTCCAGGTGCCACTTGGAGGATGACAACTTTAACAAAGTGAGAAGTATCACAGGGAATGCTCAGGAACAGGCAATTGCCAGTTTTACACATTTGTAGGATGGTACCCTCCCAAGACTTTGTCCATATATATGAAATTGTCAGCGTGACGCATAGCAGGAGAAGTGATCATTCAGGTATTTTGGCCCAGGGCCATTAACTCCTCGGTAAATAATAATTAGCAGCCTGAATTGTACTTGGTAAATGATTGCCAATCAGTGATCACTAACTGGAGAATAGGTGTGGAGTGCATTTTCTGCCTGACACCCAATAATAACTATATTGCTTTTTAAACCTTGTATCTTGAGTCATTTGAGGTGGCAAGGGAGGTTTGCCTAATTAAATAACAGTATTCTGCAAGCCATTCCTAAATCAAAGTATATCTTAGTTCATTTGAATAACTCTGCGTTTACAAAGCTTCCATTTTTTTTATTTGCATTGGAATAGGGTTGTCAATCCCTGCCTGGAAAATTCCTGGAAGTTCAGGAGGGGGGATGATGCCTGTGGAGGGAAGTATTTGGGAAAGGATTTCACATAAAATCATTGCTGCACTGTAGAGAGTGCCCTCTGCAGAGAAATCTAGGCCTCTCTAGAGGCTGGCAACCTTAGAACACACCCTATCTCTTCAAATGTACACATGTATAATCTCAGCGTACTGTTGAGAACTGCTTTTCCAGGGTTTCCATCAAACAATGGCCTTTAGAAATTGCAAAGACATTTTTAATACAATTGCAGAGTTTAAGAATAAACAGTAAGGCATAAACACTGCAACATAAACATGAACTCAACAAAACAAAACAACGTGGAGAAGTCCTATAGTTTCCAAGTTTGTGCTCATCAACAGATTTTTAAAAATCTTTGTAAGGGCTGGAACCATGAATGAAGAAAGAATTCTAGACGTGACAGTTATGCCAGTTTGCTGTTTGGCAAACGTTAATCTGCCCTTTGAAAGTGTCATTTCTCTATGACATTACATTTGAAGTTTAACTCAGTGTGCCAATTCTGCATTTTCAATATCTATGAACCTAGCTGAAATTCATATTTAGAAGTTATGTCCTTGTTTCATATCAGATGCTTTGAAACAAACTGATTGTGTTTCAGATACAGAGTTGCTTTATAGAACACTAGCAGTAGAGCCTGCTGTCCAAAAAATACAGCAGGCCCTAGGGGAGGGTTTGCTTCCCCTCCCCCCCATGTAGGAAAACGCTCTTCAGGCCCCGGGGCTTGGGGAGCGTTTTAAGGGGCGGGGGCCAGGGAGCCTACCTTCGCTCTCGGCGGCCAGCAAAGTAATGGCCGCCGTGGAGCGAAGGAAAGCTCTGGTGGGGGGTGGGGCAGGTTGGAAGGCGTTTCGCGCCTCCCAATTGGTTGTTGGCCGGGCAAGCAGCCAATAAGCAGCCACGCTGCGCGCGGCTGCTGATTGGCAGCTTGGGGGTGGACTGACCAGCGGAGGGGCCAATCGGGAGGCGCTTTGCGCCTCCCGATTGGGCCCTCCGCTGGTCAGTCCAGTGGAAGGGGCCTATCGGCACCCTTCCTCATCCTGGACAGGGCCCGCCTTCGGGGCCCTTACTCTTTTATTTAGTCTGCGGCGCCACGGGGCTGTTTTAAGATGATGAAACCCTAGGGCAGGGGTTGTCAAACTGTGTCCCTCCAGATGTCCATGGGCTACAATTCCCATGAGCTCCTGCCAGCGAATGTTGGCAGGGGCTCATGGGAATTGAAGTCCATGGACATCTAGAGGGATGCAGTTCGACAACCCCTGCCCTAGGTTTTGTCACGTGTCTGACTCAAATGCACTGTTAATATTTACTTTACAGTTGTTTGAAATAAATATGTTTTAATTTAATGACAGTAGCAAGGGCTGAATGTAAAAATTGCAGCAAAATAATGAGAACCTGTAGATAAGGATTGGCATTCAGACTCTGTTTACAAAAGTTCAGTATTACAAATAAGAAAAGCTTAATTTGTCCATGTTAAAAATGCAAACTTGAAAAGATGTTGGACAGGAGATTTAGAAAAAAGTGGGCTTTCAATAATGAGTTGGAAGTAAAGAAAGTAACATTTAAGAAGAATAAAATGACCTTATAGAACCAGCTAAATCTTTAATTATACAGCTCTAGCTTACATAAATGACCATTTTAAAGAGCAAAATTCAAGTTTAAATAGTAATGACTACATTACATAAACTTGCTTGGATTCATTAATTAACTAAACAATTCAGATCAGGTGCAAATGAAAATACATAGCCCACCTGGGCTTTTCAGTAAAAAGTACCTTACTATAATTATGTAAACTGTATCTAAAGTAAGGTGACCAGATTGTTTCAGTTTTGGAGGGACATCTGGGGGTACTTGGCAAATTGTACTTATGTTGAAATTAAAAATATATATATTACAATACTATTTTTGCGTTCTATGCGTTCTTTGAAAATTTTTGTTGCTCCATATAGACCAAATTTTAATCAAGAACCCCCTCCCCCCGTCAATGGTGTCTCGCTTTACCAATGTTAAAATCTACTCAGCTTAATCTAAAGTTACAGTCACATGCACAATTACCTGGGAGTAAACCTTGCAGATCAAGTGGGAGAGGGGGCAAGGCTCTTTCTAGGTCTATTTTGATCTTTGAGGGAAGATTAATTAGGGCCAGGCCTGACTCCAATTGCCAGATCTAGATTGAGAAATTCCTAGAGATTTTATGGAAGAGTTTGTAGAGGGCAGGTTTTGGGAAGGGGAGAGGCTACTATAATACCAGAGTCCAGCCTACAGGACAGTCAGTTTATCCAGTGGTGACAAATCTCTGTTGATTGGTGTTCAGTTGTAATTCTGGAAACTGGCAACCCTAAACCTGACAGCAGCCTCTATGTGATTTGATACCACAACAGCAGCCACCCTATGAAAGACAGTGTGATTAAGTGGTTACAGCTTCAGAGTAGGATCCACAAGATCCAGCTTCAGATCTTCAGCTTACTGTGGAAGCTCTGTGGGCTATTTTGGGCTAGTCACTTACTTTCAGCCTGACTTTGATTGTGCAGAAGGAGAAAGAAAAGAATGAGGTGTGGAGGCAGTAGAAGAAAGAGTGATGGGTAGGTGGTAGAAAGCGAGGGAAAGTGAAAGGCAATAGAGTAAGAAAAGTGGTATCAGGAGTGGAAAAGAGAGGAGACTGAGATAGAGGGAGAAGGGAGAAAGCAGAGGTAGGTGAGATGGGATACCTGCTCCCACAAACTTCTTGTGAGTTTCCACTTGTCCTTTACTAAAAAAGACAGTGATTTTAAAAATTGGTCAACCTACCATAATTAGGCAACATATCTAAACACTACCCGCGACGCTGCGGGCGCCGCAGACTAAATAAAGCGCTAAGGGGTTATGGGGCGGGATGTGTCCGTGATGAGGAAGGGTCCGGATTGGACCCTTCCTCTGCACAGACAATCGGAGGGACCAATCGCGCCTGCCGATTGGTCCCTCTGACTGCATATGACTGCATTCCCTTTTGAATTAGTTATTTGGAGTAAAAATAAACCAAGAATACATTAGCAAGTAATACAATAAATATGGGTTAGAGAAAGGCTAGCCATCCAAAACAGAAGAAGAAAGTTCTAGTCTTATTTCATCTGCAGTGCTTTGGATACAATAGCTCTGTCTCCCCACCAGATCTTGAAGCCTCTCCAATGGCTCATGGACAGCAACCATCTGCTTTATTTCTGCAAGGTCAGCATGCAAATTAATAATGCCCCCTCCCATATAATGATGATTAAACATTTGTTACTAATGATGCAATATAAGGCTTTTTAAAGTTGGGAAATCCATTTAAATCCTTTGAGGTTTTTGCAACCCATGTTTCAGCTTTCCTCCAAAGTCTTCTGTTCCTTATATATTCTCATAGCTATTGACAATATGAACATCCAATTTGCAGAACCAAGTACAAAGCTTTGGGTTTATCTATTTTATCTTTTCCTGTTCCCAACAGTCTGCCACTTCACATCATGTCACTCCTTATTCATCACCGCAGAAAAGCTTCCTTCTAGGTAAAAATTCTGTTTTACTCTCTGACATCTGGGGAAGACAGGAAGATCATTGAGGTAAAGTACCATAGAGTCCACCCTTCAAAACATCTGTTTTCCTCAGAGGAACTGATCTGTATAATTCTGACATAATTCTGGGGCTCCTCAGATCCCACCTGGAGGCTGGCATCCCTAGCTATAACCCTTCTCAATAGTCTTCTGTTGTTATTCCAGAGCCTTCTATCCAATATACACTGTCATCAAGATAATTCTGTTATGTTTCTCTAAAAATGTGATGTCCCTCCATAAATTCCTACAGTGTCTTCCTTTCTGTTCTTAGATTTTGGGATAAATGTTTCATCCTTAAGAATACTGTGTGATTTTTTGGCCTCTTTATGTCTCTTGTCCCATATCCCATAACTATAGCCATGCCCATAATCAGACCTCTCAACTGGTTAAAGGACTTCTGCTCCCAGAAACAAATCTTCCTTATTTTCATTGTTGTCACACATTGGAATCCTCCCCCTCTGTGATATCCTTAATCTCACTTCCTTCGAGTTCCTTTGCAAACCTCTTACTTTCTATGAATCCTCTAGCATAATTGCTTAGGTTCATCATCTACTGTAACTTAAGTCAAAGTACATATAACTAAAATGAATACATATTCTTACCCTGTTTTATAGGTAGCCTAGCATGTAAAAGTTTGCATTTTCCAATGTGGTGGTAGAAAGTGCCAGTTTCCGGCGACCTTGTAGGGTTTTCAAGACCAGAGATGTTCAGAGGTGTTTTGTCATTGACCTGTCTCTGTGTAGCAACCCTGGTATTCTTTGTCTGGTTTCCCATCCAAGCACTAACCTGGGCCAGCTGTACTTGGCTTCTGATATCAGATCTGAGCAGACTAGCCTGGGCTATACCGGTAACGGCTTCTCTAAGATAGGAAATATCATAACTTTACTTGTAGAAAAAGTATTTATATTTTAAATTTTATTAAAAAAGCTAGTGATATACTTTTATCACAAACTTTGTAACTGAGTTACATAATTCATTTTATATAAAAAGCTGTAAAATAGGTTTAGGATTGATAACAAAATTAATACTGTATATATTTCTGTATTCCACCTTAATTTTAAAATTTCTGAAAGGTTTACATTTATAGACAAAATGTGGGAGCCAGATTATTGTCAGGGCTACCTGAAGGGAATATATTTTGCCCATTTTGAAGCACGTTCATTGAGTGCTGGTTTGTTTCTGAGTTCAATTCAAGATGCTGGTTATAATCTTTAAAGCCCTTCATGTCCTGGGATCCATGAATGTGAAAGAACATTTCCTCCCATATGTTCCCATACACTGATTAACTAATCAGGCTGCCATCTACCAACCCTAATTATCACATCCACAGGCATCAGTGGCATCAATGCAAACTATAAGGTGGCTAACCATTCATGTAAGTAGTAGAGAACATTATTAGGTTGCAGCTTGTTAGTGTTGCCCTGAAGAAAGCAGAAACCTTGTCATACGTATCTGTACACTTGCTGCTTTGGAAAGCATAGAACCAAGCTTGGTTTCTTGAGATGTCTCTGTGTTTTTTGTTTTTGTTTTTTTTTGCCATGGAGTACTATGTTCTCTAAAGCAGGGGTAGTCAACCTGTGGTCCTCCAGATGTTCATGGGCTACAATTCATGGGCAAATGCTGGCAGGGGCTCATGGGAATTGTAGTCCATGAACATCTGGAGGACCACAGGTTGACTACCCCTGCTCTAAAGGCCAAATAGTTCAATTTAGTGCAATACTTAGAGCCTCTTGTGGTGCAGAGTGGTAAGGCAGCAGACATGCACTCTGAAAGCTCTGCCTATGAGGCTGGGAGTTCAATCCCAGCAGCCAGCTCAAGGTTGACTCAGCCTCCCATCCTTCCGAGGTCGGTAAAATGAATACCCAGCTTAATGCTGGGGGGTAAATGGTAATGACTGGGGAAGGCACTGGCAAACCACTCCATATTGAGTCTGCCATGAAAACACTAGAGGGCGTCACCCCAAGGGTCAGACATGACTTGGTGCCTGCACAGGGGATACCTTTACCTTTACCTAGTGCAATACTTTTATTGCTTTTGAAGACTAAGTCAAAAGGTCAGTTGTATCAACTTCCTGAAATATACCAACAACAGCAACTTCAGCCACAAATGGTTAATAAAACATCTGTTTTCCTCTAATAATATTTGACCTGTTTTAATAATAATTACCATTGATCTGTTTTAATAATAATTACTTATTGTAAGCTATGCCCCCAATTTCTTAACACATTCATGCAGAGATTCCCAGGAATGAACTTCTGATCTCTATCTAGTTTAACCAAAAGCTGCTTAATTTATTTCTTGCTCCTATATGCCTTATACAGAAGATGTTTTGATAATAGACTTTGTCCTGCATAACTACAGCTTAGCAAACATCTTTTTTTCTAGCTTGTTAGATTCCTTTTTCATCTGGCAATCTTCCATCTCAGCTGTAACATCTGGCTTTTAACTCTGTGGCCACATTCTAACTGGTGTAGAGTTCTTCATTCCCTAAGTTCACAAGTAATACAGATACTGAATAAAGCTATGTGGCTAAAACTCACTTTGTTTCTATACAGAAATAATTGTTCTGAGATATGACTTATGTTGTTCTTTTATTACTGTTTGCATAGCAATGTTTTAAACTGTAACAGTGATTCCCCTTCAAACTGCTACTGACCAAATGGGGGCCTTATAGCTTTAGGCAAACATTCAATATTAGTAGCTCTGTGGTGAATTTGTTTGGCTGCTATTTTGGAGCTGTCTTCATCACTCACATCAGCAATGGGTGGTAGAAGAAATCATTGTTTTATTCCCTTTATATCTTAAAATGCAATATTTAAGAAAGTTAGGACTAATTTAATTTGTGACTATTATATTACAGCTGTGCAGTAATTCTACAGTAAAAAGCTCTTCATTAAAATATGTAACCTCTTTGATCTACACTAATTGGAGGGAGGCTCATACTAGCAGATTAAATGTTGTACTTTAGCTTAATAACTATAATAAGTGAAAAGTAAAGCAAATAAATACTGTCTACTTCAGTTCTTAAATCAAAGCCCATGTGGGAGAGAACTTTTTGAGGCTAGTAAGGAAAAATGCTTTATTATTTATCATTCTGTACAGAAATATTCTTGATTTAGTGATTGTAAGAAATACCATGCTTTAACTGAATTGGTGGTGCACAGATAAATCATCAAAATGTCTACTTCCAAACATTCTTATGATTTGTTATGTGCGAAGTCGTGTCCGACCCATTGCGACCCCATGGACAATGATCCTCCAGGCCTTCCTGTCCTCTACCATTCCCTGGAGTCCATTTAAGTTTGCACCTACTGCTTCAGTGACTCCATCCAGCCACCTCATTCTCTGCCGTCCCCTTCTTTTGCCCTTGATTGCTCCCAGCTTTAGGCTCTTCTCCAGGGAGTCCTTCCTTCTCATGAGGTGGCCAAAGTATTTGAGTTTCATCTTCAGGATCTGGCCTTCTAAAGAGCAGTCAGGGCTGATCTCCTCTAGGACTGACCGGTTTGTTTGCCTTGCAGTCCAAGGGACTCGCAAGAGTCTTCTCCAGTACCAGAGTTCAAAAGCCTCAATTCTTTGACACTCGGCCTTCCTTATGGTCCAACTTTCGCAGCCATACATTGCAACTGGGAATACCATAGCCTTGACTAAACGCACTTTTGTTGGCAGGGTGATGTCTCTGCTTTTTAGGATGCTGTCTAGATTTGCCATAGCTTTCCCTCCCCAGGAGCAAGCGTCTTTTAATTTCTTTGCTGCAGTCCCCATCTGCAGTGATCTTGGAGCCCAGGAAAATAAAATCTGTCACTATCTCCATTTCTTCCCCATCTATTTGCCATGAATTGAGAGGGCCGGATGCCATGATCTTTGTTTTCTTGATGTTGAGTTTTAAGCCAACTTTTGCACTCTCCTCCTTTACCCGCATCAACAGGCTCTTTAGTTCCTCTTTACTTTCTGCCATTAGAGTGGTATCATCTGCATATCTGAGGTTGTTGATATTTCTCCCTGCAATCTTGATCCAAATTTGTGACTCCTCTAATCCCGCATTTCTCATGATGTGCTCTGCATACAAGTTAAATAGGCAAGGCGACAGTATACAGCCTTGCCGAACTCCTTTCTCAATTTTGAACCAGTTAGTGATTCCATGTTCAGTTCTCACTGTTGCTTCTTGACCTGCATATAAATTTCTCAAGAGACAAATAAGATGCTCTGGTATTCCCATCTCTTTAAGAACTTGCCACAATTTGTTGTGTTCCACACAATCAAAGGCTTTAGCATAGTCAATGAAGCAGAAGTAGACGTTCTTCTGGTACTCCCTAGCTTTCTCCATGATCCAGCGTATGTTGGCAATTTGATCTCTAGTTCCTCTGCCTCTTCAAAACCTGCCTGTACTTCTGGAAGTTCTCGGTCCACATATTGCTGGAGCCTAGCTTGTAGGATTTTGAGCATAACTTTGCTAGCATGAGAAATTAGTGCGATGGTGCAGTAGTTTGAACATTCTTTGGCATTGCCCTTCTTTGGGATTGGAATGTAAACTGACCTTTTCCAATCCTGTGGCCATTGTTGAGTTTTCCAAATTTGCTGGCATATTGAGTGTAGAACTTTTACTGCATCGTCCTTTAAGATTTTGAATAGTTCAACTGGAATGCTGTCACCACCACTAGCTTTATTGTTGCTCAGACTTCCTAAGGCCCATTTGACTTCACATTCCAGGATGTCTGGCTCCAGGTCAGTAACTACCCCATTGTGGTCATCAGGGATGTTAAGCTCGCTCTTGTATAGTTCTTCTGTATAATTTTGCCACCTTTGTTTAATCTCTTCTGCTTCTGTGAGGTCCCTACCATTTTGGTCCCTTATCATACCCATCTTTGCATGAAACGTTCTCTTATGATTCTTATGATTCTTATGATTATTGGTGCCCAATGGATGATTAGAATGGAGTGACAGGACCACAAAGTGACAAAATATACAATGAAATGGCATAAGTCCCTCTTTTGATCTTATAGACAATTTGGAGATATGTGAATGGTAATTCTAGAGAATTCACCTTTTTCTGAAAGATAGATGGTTTTCACAGATAGATATGTTCTTGATATCAAAACACTTGGTCTCAAATGTTGCAAAATCAGAAATTTTACCAAAGTCCTTTTCTGATCATAATCCTATTTTGATGTTCAAAAGGCAAGTAAATGTATATAGGTGGAAGTTAAATGAAGTCTTATTGCAAAAAGAAAATATATTGTGAGGTTCTAAGAAAAAAATAAAATAATATTTTGAATTTAATTTAAACAAAGGCACAGACATGAGAATAGTATGGGATGCTAGTAAAGCATTCATGAGAGGATATTATATACAATGGAATACTGAATTAAAAAGAAAGAAAAAGAAATTTCAAATGATGACAGATGAGATTAAGAAAAAGAGATAATTAACAATTGATCCAGGCAATGTTAAGATCTAAAGCCACATAAACATTTTACAACAGCTTTCCATGTTAACAGTGAAACAAATGGAAGTGAATTTAAATTATGTAAAGTGGAGACATTTTGAATTTGCAAAGAAATCTGGAAAGTAGTTGGCTATAAATTAAGAAAGGAGAGAGAAAGCGAGAGGGAGAGCGAAAGAGAGAGGGAGAGAGGGAGAGAGAGAGAAGACAATTTTGACTATTCAAGAAGGTGATAAGAAGTATATTGATAATGAAAACTTTCAAAAGGCTCTTCATAGATATTATACCTATTTTCTTAAGGGTTATGTTGTCCCAGTGGAAAAAATAAAATATTTTATCTGTAGGCAAAATATGTCAGAATTAACAGAAAAACAAAGACCAATTATGAAAGGCCCCATAACAATTAGCAAAATGGTTGAAGCTATTAAGAATTTTTTAAAATTATTTTACTTAATTTGAGATTTTATACCACACTCTCATGAATGGTCACCTTGGGGCAGTTTACAGCACTCACAAATATACATCCTTTCAGCAGTTAATAAAAATTAAAACATTAAAGACATTGATTAAAATTGAGGACAAGCAATTTTGGGGCTTGGGATTTCCAGACAGTTGGCATTTACTGAACATAGAGCTTTCTGAGGAATGTATACAGATAGGCAGCCCCTCAGATATGCAGGGCCCAGTCCATGTATTGTCATAATCACCCTCCCAGTATACCTCAGGAGTGTTGACTTAGAGGTTCAGTGATTGCCTACTCCGACATGAACTGCCTTTCATTGTACAAGTAGATGCCTCAAATTTGGCTGTGGGTTGAGCTTTACTCCTAAGGGGGGAGACAGGTATGCACCCACGTGCATACCTGTCTCACAAAGCACTCCAGCAGAGAAAATCTGGATGATTTGGGAAAAAGAGGCCGTGGCCATGAAAATGGCCCTCACTGGAGGGTTCCAAGGAGCAACACTTCCTGCAGAGTTCCAAGGAGTCCTTCCAAGTGTGGACTCACCATAAGAATTTAGAAGTACTCTGGAAGCCCTGGAAACTGAAGGGCTTCCTTGCTGATGCTATGTCTAGATTGCCCCAACATACGTGTGAGGATAAAGTAAAGGTGGACACTGTGTTCAATTCATGCCAGCTGGGTCTCCTGGGGCAGACCCGGAGCGAAATGAGGGGGGACCCCCTCCCACAGACTTGAAGGGAAAAACACCCAACAACTTCTGCCAAGCATTGGGCTCCCATCTTGGCCACTGTGAAGGGATCTGTGGAGGAGAGCAACGGGTTGTGGTACAAGGGCAGCAAGTCCTGCCTCCCAGCTCCAAGAAATGCTGGAGGTTTTCCATGACATTAAAATAGTGGGACATTTTGGGTTCACAAAAACCTACCTGCTAGTATACCACCAGTTCTGGTGGCCCAGCCTTCAACAAGATGTAGAACATTACATCAAGGGATGTCTAGTGTGCACTGACCAAAAGAGTGGTGGGGAAGCCCCCAGGGCTTTTAAAACCTCTAGAGACCCCCAACTGATCCTGGGAAGTAATTTCATAGAATCATAGAATCATAGAGTTGGAAGGGGCCATACAGGCCATCTAGTCCAACCCCCTGCTCAACCCCTGCTCAACCCTGCTCAACCCTAGCATCCTAAAGCATCCAAGAAAAGTGTGTATCCAACCTTTGCTTGAAGATTGCCAGTGAGGGGCAGCTCACCACCTCCTTAGGCAGCCTATTCCACTGCTGAACTACTCTGACTGTGAAAAAATTTTTCCTGGTATCTAGCCTATGTCATTGTACTTGAAGTTTAAACCCATTACTGTGTGTCCTCTCCTCCGCAGCCAACAGAAACAGCATCCTGCCTTCCTCCACGTGACAACCTTTCAAATACTTAAAGAAGGCTATCATGTCCCCTCTCAACCTCCTTTTCTCCAGGCTGGACATTCCCAAGTCCCTCAACGTATCTTCATAGGGCTTGGTCCCTTGGCCCTAGATCATCTTCGTCGCTCTCCTCTGTACCCTTTCAATTTTATCTATGTCCTTCTTGAAGTGAGGCCTCCAGAACTGCACACAGTACTCCAGGTGTGGTCTGACCAGTGCCGTATACAATGGGACTATGACATCTTGTGATTTTGATGTGATGCCCCTGTTGGTACAGCCCAAAATGGCATTTGCCTTTTTTACCGCTGCAATCCATGGATTTCATCACTGACCTGCCCCTCAGCAATAGCAAGACAGTAATCTGGGAGGTAGTGGACCTCTATTCAAAGCAGGCACACTTTGTCCCCTGCACCTCGCTGCCGAGCACCCAAAAATTAGCAGAGCTATTCGTGCATCACGTGCTGAGATTACACACCTTTCCAGCTAAGATAGTGAGTGACGGGGAGCCGTTTCACTGCCAGGTTTTGGGGAGCCCTGTTGAAACTGGCAGAGGTTATCCGCTCTCTTTGTTCAGCCTATCACCCAGCCACCAACAACCAAGCTGAAAGGGTAACTCAAGGGTTGGAACAATACCAAGACATTTTCTAAATTATCAGGATAACTGGGACTCTTTGTTGCCCCTGGTGGAGTATGCATACAATAATATCCCCCATCTGAGCACAGGGATGCCCCCCTTCAAGGTTGATAATGGCAATGCTCCATAACCATTTCCTGCCTTGGAGCCCCCAACCACGGACAAGCACAATCTCCCCCTCAGAGTGATGGACTGGGTGACTAGGGTCCAAGAGACATGGGGGGAGGTGACGGACTTGCTCAAAAGCGCTAAAGCAGACTACAAGAAGTGGGCCAATATGAAGCTGGCCAAGGGCCGGTCTACAAGGTGAGGGATAAAGACTTCTGCCCACTGCAAAGAGCTCTCCCTTATCTATCCTCATCCTTGGTTCACATACTAGGGGATGGAAATTTACTGCCAGAACATTTAACCAGATCCAGAATTCATCTGGGAGCCAGTGCAGCCATTGGAGAACTGGGTGTTCAAATAAAGACCCACATGACTGCATTCTGGACCAGTTGGAGAAAACATGGTGTTGACATGGTATTAAAACATAAGTGGTTAACGTATCAAGATATTTTGGAGTTTTCAGAAGAAGAGTTGGTTCTTATATGCCACTTTTAGTTGAGTGTGGGAGAGGACTGACCTTTGTGACATAGTGGTTATAGATGAGCTTTCCAGAGCCATGTCTTCAGATATGTGAAGGGAAAATCAGACTGGAGACTCTTCTTAGGGGGAGAGTACACGGCAACCAATTCCTCCCAGTTCTGTGGCCCTGCTCCATCTGTCTCCATTTTTTTACTGTTGATATAATGTTATGTGCCACATGGTTGCCCCTTAGAAGAAGAATAGCTGGATTTTTGTACCCTGCTGTTTACTACCAAAAGGAGTCACAAATTGTTTACAGACACCTTTTCCATTCATTTCTCCACAATAGACAACCTGTGAGGGATGTAGGGCTGTGAGAGGTCTGAGAGAACTGGGAATATTCCACAGTCACCCAGCTGGCCTCAGTTGTCTCTAAGCAGTTTAAAATCACCTTCCCTTCCTCTCCCCATAACTGTCATCCTGTCAGGGAAGTGGGGCTGAGAGCTCTGTGAGAACTGAGAACGGTCCACAGTCACCCAGCAGGCCTCAGGTGTCTCTTGGCAGTTTAAAATTGCCTTCCCTTCATCTCCCTTCCTCTCCCCATAACAGACATCCTGTCAGGGAAGTGCTTTGTGAGAACTGGGAATGGCTCACAGTCACTTAGCAGGCCTCAGGGTGGTTTTAAGGGTGGAGTCTAGGAGGAGGGGTTTTAGGGAGGGGAGTGATGTCACTGGGGTATAATGCCATTCTGTCTACCTTCCAAAGCTGGTATTTTCTCCAGGACAAGTGAAATACATTTTTAATTAAATCAATAATAAATAAGCTATCTATGTAGCTTGGAGATCAGTTATAATTCTGGGAAATTTCCAGCTCTCATCTGGGGACTGATAACCCTAGTACCTAGCCACCATGCAGCCTGGCCTGACACTATCCATCACGTAGCATGGTCAGACTTTCTTGAGGAGAAGCTATGAGAGATAGGGAAAAAGGGAAAGCTGTAAGAAATGGTGACAGAAAAAGTAGATTGGCTGGTGGGTGGAAGGGGAGATGGTAGCAGTCCAAGCAGTGGGAGCCACCACCCAACTAAAACTTACCCAGCACTAACAGTAGCCACCATGTAGTTGTGCCTGGTTGGCTTGGTGCTGGTAGCCACCATACAAGTTGGACTGGCATAGTCCTGGAGGCCATTGTACAACTGAGCCTGGCCTTGTGCTGGCAGTATTATGCATCTCAGCCAGATTTTTCCTGGGGAAACTCTGCTAAGAGTAGGGAAGGAAGAAAAGCTGGAAATGGAGGGGGGCAGAAAGGAAGATAGCTTGGTGTGTGGGAAGAAGCAGGAAAGGGGAGAGGTTGTGGGGAAATGCCAGGGAAAGGAGAGAGGAAATAGTGGAAAAAGTGGATACAGGGAAAATCAGATACCACTGCAAGTTCTTGTATGTCCCCCATTTGTACTTATGCTAGCTATCAAAGTGAATTCTATTGATTGACATCAATAGATTAGGTAATTGTGAGATGCAATATTTATGCAGGCCTAGGAACCCTTTGTAACTGATTCTTCTGTGAAGATAATTAAGGGTTGCTAGGTAGTATACAGACACTCACATTCTGTATGCTTTATTCATAAAGAGGAACAGATTTTTCTGGAAAAAATCTCATTATTATAGACCATGGTAGAGTGTAGAAATGCTAGTGCTTTCACTTTTATAGCATGTGCTAGTTCTTAGATTTGAATATACAGTAAAGTTCCATTGAACTGCAGAACAAGTTAATATGGACATATTTGCATGGCATTTGTAATCTAAGAAAATATGTAGGTCTGTAAGAAACAAGTAAGCCAGTAACCCATAATGGCAGTCTGAAAATGAGATAAAATGACACTTAGGAATCTAGGTCCATAAATCTTGCTGTACCCTTTTCCAGTTCAGTGGCAGTTCAGACTCATCCAGTAGTTTTTAAAGTGCAGTTCAGGATTGCTGAGATATGACTGATAGAGTAATAAAACAATGTTTAATTTATTCTTGATAAATTATTTCCTAATTTTTAATAAAATGAATAAGCCCTTCAAGAAATGGATTGTTTGAAGTCCCTACAGAAATCCAGTATGAGTTTATTCATTGTGAACGTTCTGAGACTTAGGACAAGAGTTTGTGTGTATATGTGTGAAAGAGAGAACCAGAGCTAATGATGTATAAATAGCTGAACATAATACCTTTTTACAGTATGTTTCCTTAAGCATATTAGTTGGAATACTTTTAAATAATCAAATAGCTGCTTGATGGTTTTTATACTTGCCTTGTGAAGACAAGTTTGGATAAGAATTTGGTATGGAATTATTTAAAATACTGCATATAAATTAAACATTAAAAAGGTAGATACAGGCTAAGCAGCTCAGTTATAATCTTTGGTTATGCAGTTACTGCCTCAAGGACACTTCATCCATTTCATATCATATGTCGCTCTTTTGAAAGATGAGCACTGGGGTTCAAGTAACATTTCAGAATAAGCAGGAAATTGCATAATTTATAGACCTTTTAAAAATGAAAAACAGACAAACTGCTTTCCATAAATTGAATCTTTCTGTTTTTTCTCTCCCCTTCCCTCTGTTTTTTCTTCCTACAGATTGGAGCACTGAAGGATTACTACCACTTCTACCATAGTAAAACAATTAAAAGGTCAGTTCTCTCAAGTAGAGGTACTCACAGCTTCATTTCAATGGAACCAAAGGTAAGATAATCTATCTGGCAAATCCTATAAAATGAGAGCATCTGCATTTTTAATCTGAAATGTTATGCCAGGAGATGTTTACCTGGATGGCATCTAAGATTACAAGAGGTAACATAGTATCTGTTCACCAGGCTTCTGCTTCAAATTAGGATAGAATGAAGACTATCATATTGATGGCTGTGCTGTTCTAAGGACATCACAACGGTTGTAGTTTGTGGGAACAGTGCATGTTTTTGTAATCCGTACTTCTCTATGTTGAACTGCCTCACACACAGGATAAGCAGTAACTTTTTTTAAATTCCAGAAATATATCATGGGACAATAGGCAATATTGTGATGCTTAAGTTGCACAGCTCCTGTGTTTGCTAGACTAGAGCACACCCTCTGGTCAAATTTGGCAAGCATGTTTGCTCTGCATTCGGAATGAACCCACAAATCTGCTGACGTCAAAGTCTTTCTGATGTTTTAGCATTACTATTGTTTGAGAAATGCTGCATATTTAACCAAGCAAATGGATTGTGAATATAGTTGACATCTAATTTTTACTCCTAAAAAGCAGGTTCTTTAATGGCTTCAGTGCTCCTTACAATTGGCAGAAATGTAACATTCAGCATTTCCTGATATATAGAAGACGGCATTGGAAAAGCTGCATCTGGCTTCCTGTTGTGTAACTCTACAGTTTATATAGGGCACCCATGAGGAGAAAAGATGGCAGCTGTTTGTGGAGTTTTATGTTTAGTATATCAGAAACAATGCCCTGACCTGGACAGCCCAGAGTAGTCCAATCTCATCAGGTTTTAGGATCTAAGCAGGGTAAGCTCCAGCTAGTATTTGGAAGGGACACTACCCAGAAATGCCAGGTTCCATGATATGGAGTCTTGCCTTGAAAACTCCTTTGGGTCACAATGTGACCTGTGATTTGATGGCATAAAACAAAATGAAAATATCAGAAACCATTGACGTTTTGTAAGAATATTTCAGAGAATGTTCTTATTTTTTCTCTTTATTGTCAGCATAACTCTTTCAATCATATGATGCAATCCTTATAACAAATAACAATATTTAGACATAGATTCAGGCGTTGGTCAGAAACAGCAGAATGGAGGTTGAGTCCAGTGGCACCTTTAAGACCAACAAAGTTTTATTCAAGATATAAGCTTTTGTGTGCAAACACACTTCTTCAGATACAAACATGTCAATATTTCAACATGTCTGATTAACCACATTTCTTTATTATCCATCCTATCAGACTTTAAAAAGCCACTCTTTCATTATAGATTGTCCCCAGAAGAAAAGAGGTAACTAGATCCTCTACAAAATTGCCTGGTACAGTAGCCAAAAATGGAACAATTATATCTTCTCTAACTCATTTTATAGTATGTACAAAACCAACAGCACATGAGCTAGTGTCTATTACTCCTGTACCACAGGGACAAAAACAGTCATTTGAAGTTTGTAATAACCTTCACAAATAACTGATGGCAAAACATTACAGGGGCCTAATATAAAAGCAGTTCTATATTTTGGTAAAGTCTGATTTTTATTTAAATTAGTAGAGATTTCATTTGGGTTTTTATTATCCCTTATATCAATTCTTCTAATCACAAATGCTTAGTTACTAAGTTCTGATATCAGCACGTGCTGTTATGTTCAAGCTATTTCAATTTTTTTCTACAAAAATATTCAAATAAGTTTTTCAAGGGGCTTGAAACCAGTGTGGTTAGTATGAAAGACTAGGGTCTGGGAGATGCAGGTTCATATCTGCACTTGTTCAAGCAAGAGTGATGTGCTTTTATTAGTAGTGTAGTCTACAGCAGGCACAAAAACATTTTCTTTTTTAAATTCAGGTAAATTCGACCTGAAATTATTTGGGTATAGCTGAATCACTAGCTTGATATAGAAGAAGAAGAAGAGGTTGTTCTTATATGCCGCTTTTCTCTACCTGAAGGAGTCCCAAAGCGGCTTACAATCACCTTCCCTTTCCTCTCCCCACAACAGACACCCTGTGAGGTAGGTGAGGCTGAGAGAGCCTTGATATTATTGCTCAATCAGAACAGCTTCATTAGTGCTGTGGTGAGCCCAAGGTTACCCAGCTGGCTGTATGTGGGGGAGTGTGGTATCAAACCCGGCTCGCCAGATTAGAAGTCCGCACTCCTAACTACTACTCCAAGCTTGCTCTCTAAATATAGTGATACCCATTTGGTTCCATAGGAGCCCAACAAACACCTGATACTGCAGTGAGCCAGCTCTCTGTAGCATCAGAGGGTCTGCCGGAGAGATGGTTAGATACTGCACCAAATAGCTGACAGTTAAAGACCCTAACCCTACATAGCCCAAGAAACAGTTTATCAGCAGAGAGAAGGCTCTCCATGGATTTCTTGGGGTGTGATTCTGTGTGTGTGTGTGGGGAGGGGCGGTTTGAAAGTCTCTCTACTGCAGAGCCCACTGGCTGGCAATCAGCAATCCCTTTTACTTCTTCTCCTTTGGAAGGGGGGAGGGAGTAAAAGGGAAGGTTTCAACAGCTGCTGGCCATTTCAACTTAACAACTGACTGACAGACTGGTAAAGCTGTAAAGTTTACATGGCTGGCAGTGATTCAGGGTTCCCTATACTTCCCCCCACCTTCCAAAGGGAGGTAAGTGAAAAGTATAAATGAATCATCTAAATCAAAACTTGAATCAAATTGGGCTTCTCTGATTCTGGTGATTAATTTCCTGAGGATCAGCTGTTTGGCAGGATTTTCCCCTGTAGCAGACCCTATCTGATGCTGTGGAAAGCCTCTCTTTCACAATATCAGATGAGTCTGCTGGAGAAAGACCCTGCCAATGTCTAAATATGGACTTTGCTGGAGAGATGGTGAAAGACACCTGAGTGGGATCTTTCTTTCCAGCAGACCCCATTTGATGCATTTTGTCACGCCCCCCCCCAAAAATAAAAAAATCCAAGGATACATTTATGTGAATTGATCATAGAACAGAATGGTATATTGTGCATACTTTTATGATTTGTTAATTGTTATACATGAATTAAACCTATCTGCAAAAAGAATTAATGAAATATTCTACCATAAATCTCATTAGTTTAGCCAGTTGGTCTGATAATTGAAGGGGTAGACCAAGGAGGAAGGACTTTTATCCTTTTTCCCTTGTACAATTTTCCTGCTGAAAATTTGTCTTTGCTGTGTGAAAT
Organism: Paroedura picta; assembly: GCF_049243985.1. Classification (NCBI taxonomy): domain Eukaryota; kingdom Metazoa; phylum Chordata; class Lepidosauria; order Squamata; family Gekkonidae; genus Paroedura; species Paroedura picta. The sequence goes on along the minus strand of NC_135375.1, from coordinate 69,033,638 downwards.
TATTGATACCTATATATTTTTATATATTTTTCTCTGCGTAGATTATTGAGAACCCAATTTTCCCCTTACATTCCTTCTCTTTAAATTGAAACTTCAGTGATTGCAATTTTACCCGTATGTTGATTAAAACCATCTGAACAAAGAATCACAGAACCTTTAGTCCTTCCTTTAGGGAACTGTGTGAAATGTATTTGGACCTTCATCCATGAACTGTGTAGTTTCACATAAAGTCTCATCGACTCCACTGACTGCAATAAGAATTGCATGTTTACTATTTACAGTACATTTTGCCTCATAAATGTACTATTCTGTGAACATTAACAGATTTATTATTTATGTATTAACTAGCAAGAAAGCTAGTTAATTAACTAGCAAGAAAGCTAGTTCCACTCCAGGGAATGGTAGAGGACAGGAAGGCCTGGAGGATCATTGTCCATGGGGTCGCGATGGGTCGGACACGACTTCGCACCTAACAACAACAACAAGCAAGAAAGCCCATTACAAGCAGGAATTCAATGGGCGCTAGGACCCAGGGGACACCGGGAGGGGCAGATCTCTCTCTCTCCCTCTCGCTGTGTGTCTAGGTGTACCTGCAGCAGAAGGTATAGCAGGTAATTGAGGGTTGGGTTTGTAGGAGGGAAAGAAGGCTGGTGTGCAGTTTGGGGCAGCTTGCTCTGTCTCTCTCTCCCTCTGTCACAGCAGGGGGGCTCTCTCTGTGTCTCTGTTAGCAGCTTGGGGCAGCTCTTTCTGTGTCTCTCTCTGCCTTCCTCGCAGCAGGAGCGATAGGAGGGAATGGGGGCTCTGTGTCTCTGTCGTGTCTGAGAGGAATGTGGCAAGCGTCCAGGGAGGGAGGGCAGGAGCTGTAGGGGCAGGGCCACTCAGGGTGCAGCCAGTGTTGCTGGCTGCATCCTGATTGGCCCTATTCCAACTTGGATAGTCGGACACATTCCACCCCCCCCCCCCAGGCTATTTCACAAATATATAGAGGAACCATGGATAAGAATACTTTGAGGTTGATGCAATTGTATCTCTCACAAAGTAGCAAATACTAGCTATATAGCCCCCTCCACTGAAAGAGTAGTTAAGATTGTGATCTTCCATGCCACTAGATCTGGTATCAGCTCCACAACAGCAGTGTGTGCACAATGATATTGTCCTTCCTGATGGGGCTGTGGTAAGGGTTACTGAGAGAAAACATGTAAAATGCTTTGAGCACCTGAAATGTGAAATACAAATGCTGCCTTGCCATGAGATGTCTAACTCAGGCAATGGCTTTGGATAGTAAATAGATTGATATGAAACATGGGGCACTCTTTCTACTGGATAATTTTTCAGAGCAAGCCTCTCTGCATTGAATTGAATTGCACAAGAGCACACTATTATTGCTTATATAGTCCCTATTCACATGAGACTTCCCAGTGGATTGTGGCTCACATTACATAGGTTAAGGGAAGGCAGCATCTACATTTTCCAACTCAAATCCTAATATGTATTTGGTTGGTCCATAATGTTGGATTTGGTTGAGTGTTTTTTGAGGAGAATGTCTAGAGTGAATTATAAAACTCTTACCTATTTCTTAAATGATTGTTTTATCTTTGGTTTTATCTTTGGTTCTTATATAATTGTAAAGAGCATTGTTATCCAGAGCTTGTTTATCATAATGCTCAGTTAACTGGTATCTTCTAGATGCCACCTCAGCCAACGTTCCTCCAAGTCTTTGAGCAACTCCTGCTTCTTTTGCTGCCCCCCTTGACTCTACTGGACATAGCTGGTCTTCTGTTAGCTAGTACTGACAGCTGTCATCATACCCAGACGCTTCCTTCTCTTTCAGCATTGTACTGAGTTGTCAGGAATCAACTCTGTGAGGGATCTTGCCCAGCTGGCTCCTTGTTTGCTTTATAGGGAGGCTTTTTTGTTTAGGGGAAGGGTCCCACCTAACCTGTAGGGCTATTACTATGGTGTTTCCAACAGGGTTTGGTCACTGCAGATTCCTATGGGTGGTGGCAGGACAGAGCATTAAGCTGGAATAGTCTGCACATTTGATTAATCAGCAGCCCCCATTATCCATGTGTGTCAGAAAATAAAGCCTTTACTGTGTATAAGATACAGGCCATGAGATATTCAGAATAATTCTGAATGATTACTTTAGCTGAAGTACTTCAGATAATGGTTTGTATTGCTGCAACTAGATCAGCATGCCCTGTGCTATGTGGACTAGAGCCATGAGTGTCTGCCTTTCTTTTTAAATTTTAAACTCCATAATCCAAAAATTAAGGTGTACAGTTGCAGTGAATCAGGAGCTTCTGAGCTTGCTGGAAAGGTCTATCACAATTGAAAAACAAAAACTGCCTTAAGAGAGGCAGCTTCTAATCTGGCAAACCAGGTTTGATTCCCTGATCTTCCACATGGAAACAGCTAGCTGACCTCTCACAAAGCAGCGTTGTTAGGGCTCTCTCAGCCCCACCTACCTCACAGTGTGTCCGTTGTGAGGAGAGGAAGGGAAGTTGATTGCAAGCCACTTTGGGACTCCACCAGGTAGTGAAAAGCAAGGTATAAAAACCAAATCTGTTGCTGCTTCTAGACAGGGCTAGACATGGTCATGCCGGGCAGTTGCCTGGGGATGCCATGAGCATAGGAGCCCCATGCTATTCTATGTGTGTATTGATAGTTTATGACATGTTTGTGTTGAAGATTTGATTAATAATAAATAATCCATAGTAATTTCATACTGTGCCATCTCCACCTGTATGGTTTACCATTTGAGTGCCATTTAGAAGAAGAAGAAGAAGAGTTGGTTCTTATATGCCGCTTTTCCCTACCCAAAGGAGGCTCAAAGCGGCTTATAGTCGCCTTCCTATTCCTCTCCCCACAACAGACACCCTGTGGGGTGGGTGAGGCTGAGAGAGCCCTGATATCACTGCCCGGTCACAACAGTTTTATCAGTGGCGTGGCGAGCCCAAGGTCACCCAGCTGGTTGTATGTGGGGGAGCACAGAATCGAACCTGGCTTGCCAGATTAGAAGTCCGCACTCCTTACCAATACACCAAACTGGCTCTCATTTATATGTTGATATTTTTGTTTTTTTCACATTTGTGTTGATTAATTTTTGGTGTTCAGCATGTTTTTAAATGTTTAACATTTAAACACTGATTTTGTTGGGGGTACCAATAAATATAAGTTTAATGTTATGAATAATTTATGTTTTTATTTATAGTTGTTTTCTTTGAATGGTTGTCCACTGCTTTGCTCAGGGCCTATAATGCTGTTAAGATGGCCCTGCTACTAGACTCTACTAGAGAAGCAGATGTACCTACAACTTTACAATGATTCATTTCCACTTACTGTAACAAATAGATTAGGATGTGAAATATGCTCAATAGGACTGTACTTTGAAGAAGAGTTGGTTCTTATATGTACTCTAAGCCTTTTTTACTTAAACTGTTCATTACGAGCAAGATGGACTACAAAGGTGGGTTATCACTTTGAGGCTGGTCTGAGCTACAGCATGTTGTGGAAAAAGTAATGATATCCACTTGTGCATTTTACCTTGTTATCAGGCCATCTCAGAAACTTAAACTCCAAACAACAGCAGGTATCATGTTCCAGCAAGTCAAACTGTTGATAGGCATTGTCTAGAAGGCAAATTAAAGTATTTTAAAATTTAGGCTTTAAAACATAGGTTACGGTTCCATTGTGGTGGATGTAATGGAAAATTGGTAAAATCTAAACCTTAAACAATGGCATTGATATGGCAGGATTTTTTATTGTGGCATTTATGAATTTACTGTAATTCATCTCTTAACTATCAGAAAATATTTATACAATATTTTTCTCAACTGTTCAAGTCTGTTTACATTTATTACTTCCACTATACTTATAGTATAATGACTGGGGAAGGCACTGGCAAGGCCACCCTGTATTGAGTCTGCCAAGAAAACGCTGGAGGGCGTCACCCCAAGGGTCAGACATGACTCGGTGCTTGCACAGGGGATACCTTTACCTTTACTATACTTATACCAGCCCTTTCAAGTAAATTATTATTCTTACATGGATGAGATGATGACAAAGGGAGACAATACCTTGCCATATATCTTTGGGGAAGTTCTGACTGAACTAGAACTAGGAACTTGTAGCTCATAGTCTTAAACACTCAGGTATTAAAGGCGGAATAAGAAGCTTCACCCTTCCTAATATAGCTCTCTGATGTCCCCTTCCACTGTCTAGAAAGTCTAGAAAGAATGCAAGTGCAAGGCAAACTGCTCTCTATTTTCAGTGATGTCTAGTTTGGAAAGAGACTGTCCGAGATGGTTCAGACTAGCCCAATCTCATCAGTTCTTGAAATTTAAGCAGGATCAGCTCTGATCAGTACCAGAAGCTCAGTGGGGTCAGCCAAGGTCAGGGTAGTTACACTGAACCAGGGAATGACAAATCACCTCTGAATGAGAACCCTATAGGTCATTCTAAATCAGCTGTAATTTGACAGCACTTTCTATTACAGTTTGGGAAGGAAGAAATCCTGTTTCCCAACCTGTAAAATTGTCACAACACCCTATTTATAATGTTTTCCTAATATTCCCAAATGCTGGCAGGAGCTCATGGGAATTGTAGTCCATGGACATCTGGAGGGCTGCAGTTTGACTACCCCTGTGTTAGATTGTCCAGTCAATGTGTTCTATGAAATTAATGGATTCCTAAATGTTTTCAGAAGCAAACTGCATGCTACATGTAAGAATGTGTAACAGTCATTAAATAGCTTCAAGGTAGAGTAATTGTGTGTGTTTGTTTTGTTTATAGTTCTAAAGAAACAACTGATATCAATTTTTGCATTCTTAAACAAAAAGTCCAATCTGAAATATACAGTTTACAAATATACAATGCACAGAATACTTTCTCTCTTCCACTTCAGCAAGAAAACGAGTTGTTGTCTGGGTTAGTATTAGGAACAACGAGCAGTACCATGCATCATAATGATTTTTTTTAATTATGAAGAGGAATGGCAATAAGAGATAATGGGAAGGAGGAAACACAAGGAAGCAGAGACGGAAGTTTGGTATGACTGATGAAATTCATTCAATCCATCCCTGAGTCACCATTTCCTTTTAGAGTCTGTCTCCAAGCCACCATGATGTATATGGCTTTGACTTGTGAATATCACAGTTCTAGTTGTTTTTCTTTTCGAAGGAGATCACACAAATATGAAATCTGCCATTTTTGGTTTAGCAACCGGCAGAATTGCAGCAGCATTGCTGCTTTGGTTTTGAATCCAGATCAGAGTGATGGTAGCCGCTTAAATGTTTGCTGCCACATGCATCATCTGCATATTTTTAGCTAGAGTGTTTTGTAATAGGCTTCAGAGAAATGAGACCATAGAAATCAACATAAATTTAGGCACATGGAAGACATAAATAAGAGAAGAGATACTTCTAAGCCACTTGGGAGATGATGATAGTAATTGTGTAGCAACATATAGCCTCCCTTTTATTTTAACTATCATTACTTCTGACAGATTTCCAGATATTAGAAGAAATGGTGGATTATGCTGGGGGGGTGGGGGTGGAGCAGGCCATTATTATGAGGTACAGGATGATAAAACATGGGTGTAAAGAATCTGATTTAGGGTCTTTCCTTCAAAAATTATATTTCAACTAGTAGCGAAGCCTGTTGCATGCTGTAATGCAATGGATGCTATCTCATGGTTTGGTGTGGATTTAGTGCCTCACTTATTTATTTATTTATTTATTATATTTATATAACGCCCTCCCCGGAGGCTTGGAAGATGGCAAGCCTAAGAGGAGGTCTCCATATGCACAGCTATCCTGTCCCAAGTCAGGTTCATGGACACCTAGGAAGTGTGGAATTTGAGGACATGAACCTATATCTATCTGGCAATCTTACCTCCTCTCTGCAATATTTTCTTGACCTGATATGTGGCTGGTTGGGTGGCTACGGAGGCATTATACCCTTTTGAGGCCCCACTTTCAAACCTCAAGGAATATTTCCAGACCAGAGGAAACCAACCTCCAGGTAGGGCCTGGACATCTTCTGGAATTACTGCTCATCTCCTGACTATAAAGATCAACTCCCCAGGCAAAAATGGCTGCTTTGGATGGTGGACTCTGAGGCATTGTAACATTTTGAAGTCCCACCTCCAAACCTCAAGGAATATTTCCAACCCAGGGGTAGCCAACCCAGGAGGAGGAGGGAGCCAGGCAGGATGGGGAGAGGATGAAGACAGATGCTGGAAGGCCTTACAGGGGCTTAACTGAGGTACAGGAAAAATGGGGAGACGGAGGAAAGAAGGAGGACTACCAACCACAAGTACCCCTAGACCCCCAAGAACAAATACCTCAACTTCCTCTTTGAAAGGGAGCTGTCCCAGGGATGGCCCGTGGCAGGAGTCATGTGACATGGAGCGTGGCCATCTGGCTGGTGTACCGCACACCAAATGCACATCCAGATGCCCTGCCTGCCCTGCTAGAGGCGGCCACCACCTGGACATTACAGTTCCCTAGACCAGTGGTACCCAAACCCCGGTCCACAGACCGGTACCGGTCCATTGATCAGTCAGTACCGGGACATGGCTACAGCTCGTCCTCCTCCCCGGCTGCTGCCTTGGGGTACTTGTGGATTGTAAACTAAACATGAGCAGGCAGTGTGATGCAGCGGTAAAAAAGGCAAATGCCATTTTGAGCTGTATCAACAGGGGCATCACATCAAAATCACAAGATGTCATAGTCCCATTGTATATGGCACTGGTTAGACCACACCAGAAGTACTATGTGCAGTTCTGGAGGCGTTACTTCAAGAAGGACGTAGATAAAATTGAAAGGGTACAGAGGAGAGCGATGAGGATGGTCTGGGGCCAAGGGACCAAGCCCTATGATGATATGTTGAGGGACTTGAGAATGTTCAGCCTGGAGAAAAGGAGGTTGAGAGGGGACATGATAGCCCTCTTTAAGTATTTGAAAGGTTGTCATTTGGAGGAGGGCAGGATGCTGTTCCCATTGGCTGCAGAGGAAAGGACACGCAGTAATGGGTTTAAACTACAAGTACAATGATATAGGCTAGATATCAGGAAAAAAATTTTCACAGTCAGAGTAGTTCAGCAGTGGAATAGGCTGCCTAAGGAGGTGGTGAGCTCCCCTTCACTGGCAGTCTTCAAGCAAAGGTTGGAGACACACTTTTCTTGGATGCTTTAGGATGCTTAGGGCTGATCCTGCGTTGAGCAGGGGGTTGGACTAGATGGCCTGTATGGCCCCTTCCAACTCTATGATTCTATAATTCTATGATTCTATAATATGCAGATGACACCAAGCTCTTCCTCCTGATGGATGACTGCCCTGACTCTCACCCAGAACCCTTAGCCAGATGTCTGGAAGCAGTGACAAAATGGATCAAGCAGAGTCGCCTGAAGCGGAGGTCCTGTGGTTGGGTAGGAAGTGTGTCTGCCCATCCTGGGCAAAGACGGAGGTCCTGTGGTTGGGTAGGACGTGTGTCTGCCCATCCTGGATGGTGTGCAGCTCTCAGCAGCACACTCCACCAGGAACCTGGGCGTGATCCTGGATGCTTCCCTTACAATGGAAGCCCAGGTCACAAAGGTGGTGCGGCTGGCATTTACCACTTCTGCCAAACCAAGCTACTAGCGCCCTACCTGGACCCAGAGCACTTAGCCATAGTTATCGATGTGACGGTCACCTCTAGGCTGGACTTCATCCTTGATCCAGAAACTATAACTGGTCCAGAATGCTGCAGCCAGTATTCTCACTATTCTCATGGAGATTCCACATCCGGCCGGTACTCCAACAACTTGGCTGGCTCCCAGTTGAATTCCGGATTAAGCTTAAGTTTCTGGTAATCACCTTTAAGGACATATGCGGTTTGGGCCCAGTGTATTTGAGAGACCACCTCCCTGCTTATACCCCTATACCCCAGAGAAGCGTGTTGAACCTCAACAAGGGCCAGAGACTTCTCGGTCCTGGCCCCCACCTGGTGGAACGAGCTCCCTGAGGAGATCAGAGCCCTACCACAGTTCCACAGGGCCTATAAAAGGGAGCTCCTCCATCAGGCATTCATTTGAGGCCAACCAACTCGGAACATCTGCTGGTCTCCCCAGATGCTCCCTCCCATGACTGAAATAGACCCCGTAAGGGGCTTTGGAACCTTCAGTATGTTGTGAGAAGTACAAGACACATTTCATTATATTAGGCATTATATTGTATGGTCTTGCTAAGAAAGAATATGTATGTATATATGTATACCTTGTATATATCTATACCTTGCAGTTTCCTTAATCCTACTAATCCTACTAATTCCTTCCTTCCTTCCTTCCTTCCTTCCTTCCTTCCTTCCTTCCTTCCTTCCTTCCTTCCTTCCTTCCTTCCTTCCTTCCTTCCTTCCTTCCTTCCTTCCTTCCTTCCTTCCTTCCTTCTTAGGTTCAGGGTGGCTTACATAAAACATCATGAACATAAATCAAAATCTAGTGACAGTAACATAATAGAGGTTCCAAAATTGAACGTAACAGATTATAACAAAGTGTGACAACAACTCTCAACTTTTAACAAGAACCTGTGAGACGTCAGCATGGTTCAGACCATAGAGGGGGATGTTTGGGGAACCAACAGATTTTGTTGAGTTGGCGGACCCCAACCAAATGCCTGGTGGTGGAGTTCCCTTTTACATGCCCTTTAGATGGTGACTTTTTTCACTGATAGCTTGGGGTGAAGCAAATAGTAAGTTTCAGGGTTGCATAAGTGATTGCACCATCTTTTTTAGGTTGACAGATATGTCCTAGACAGGAAACAGAAGAACAAATAAGAGAAACAGAAGATCCAGTTGATGGAGATGTAACCTCAGTTTGTGGGTTCTGTGGGGCAAAGTTTGGAATGAATCTTGCAATAATTTAAAGGGAATAAAACATTTTTAGTTTTCATTTAACATCATATCATGTAATTGTTTGGCTACAGATCTCCTGGGGGTCATCCTGGACGACTGTTTTCCACAAAATGCCCCCTTCTACCCCGAGAGGCCACACCCCTTTCTGATTCATTCTGTTCCTAGCTAGGGATTACAAAGAGAGTCCTGTTAAAATGTTTTTAGAAACAGAAGTCATGTTTTTTAGCACACAAAATGGGATTTTTGAAAAGGTATATTTCTGTGGATATGTAAGGAATAAAGAGAAAAATGTCAAAAAACAGTAATGGAAGGGTTTAGCCAGACTGACTTAAAAGATACAGCATATTACTAAGAAAGAGATATACTGCAAGCATATTTGGAAAGTTCAGAAGGACAGAGACATAAAGAAAGAAGGAAAGGAAAGGAAAGGAAAGGAAAGGAAAGGAAAGGAAAGGAAAGGAAAGGAAAGGAAAGGAAAGGAAAGGAAAGGAAAGGAAAGGAAGACTGCTGTGAGCTGCAGACCTAAAGGGATGTTAGAAGACTTTACTTAGCTTATTTTGCCAGCAAAGACAAGACAGAAGTAGCTATCTTGGCTGAAGGGCTAGTGTGTTTCACATTGATCCAGAAGAGGAGGAAATGGAAACACAGTGTTTTTGGATCAGAATAATGGACAGTGGTTTGAGGGGGAAAAACCTAATTGTGCAGGGCCAGCTGCCATAACATCATTCAGAGATGGATAGAGAATAAGGAAACATTTTGGAAAGAAATGCTGTAGAACACACTGTCTGGGAATGTGACAGCACAAAAGGATATTTTCATAGAGTAAAACCAGTATGTATTATAATTTGCTTTTTAATTTAGGATGAAGGGCTTTTGTCTGCATTTTTAGAGTGGCTGAATGCCTAGTAGATTCAATGTATTTTATTTGCATTTTATTTTTACTTTTTCTCCATTGAGAGCCAAGTATCCTCCATTGTTGTCCTCTCCTTTTATCCTCAGTGCACCCAAGTATGGTATACTTGAACCTGCAGAGGCAGGAATAGTATATTAACAACAAAGAAGATTTAATGAGACCTTTTGGCGAATGGCAGTATATAAATCCAATTATAAATAAATAAATAAATAAATAAATAAATAAATAAATAATTTGCAGTTTGGTTTCAAGAAGCAGATAAGCAACCCAGGTATACAGTTGTTCAGAGGAGAAATCTGACATTAGTTTAAACTTGTTCTTGTTACAGGGAGTCAATTGAATTTTCTTAAATACTTTCAGCCTGGAATGGAGGGCTAAGAGACCCTTGTTCCAGGCCATTCCAAGACGATGTGGCCATTGCCCAGGCCACGGAGGCCGCAGCAGCAAGAGAGTCAAGGCAGGCAACAGCCGAGGCAGGCACTACTGGGTCTGCAAGCCCCTGCTGAGAAGCTCGATGTTGGGGCAGGGAAAGAGGGGCGGGGCTGTGGAGGAGTCCCCGTGGCAAGACTGGGAAGGGAAAGGGTAATGAGGACAGCAAAAAAGATGTCCATTGCAGTCCCTCCCCCACACCCCAGCAGAGGGGGCTAATGGTGGGAACAATGTCCCCAGCAGAGACAGATGACTTGGGGGGGGGAGAGGGAAGAAGGAGAAGGAGGTAGGAATACTAACCTGGTCAGAGCTCTCAAGGATGGTTCACACACTGAGGGCGATGGACAGGGAGGAAGGGGCGGAACTGTGGGTTAAAAAGGCATGCAAGGGGGAGGATAAAAGGGAAGAAGGAAGGCTATGTGGGGTTGGTCGGAGTGGTGGTAGTAAGAAGGGAGGTGGGTGTTGTATCAATCAATGAAGAAAGGAAAATAAAGGCAGGGAAACTGCCCGGTGACATTTGTTGGCATCAATATGAAGATGGCAGAGGGCAGTAGAGGAGTGAAGTACATGCCCAAGGGATAAACAGGCTTTACTGACTAGCAACTCAGCACTGACTAACCTCTGACACTCACAGGATTCCACCCACACCAGCCTTTCCCTCTCCTTTCCCAAGACTGAGACTAAATGGCAAAAGTTCTGCTCATTGCCAGAGGCATACCTAGCTACTGGTACTCTGTTATCTCTCAGAAGCAGAGGTAATCCACCCTGCCATACAGTCAAGCAGAGTTAATCTTCACTCTGTCTACTCTTTTCCTGAACCAAACCTGATCTCTCCCTGCTCTCTCCCTGAGGCAGAACTGAACTCCTGCTGTGTTTCTCTTCAAAATTCGATCCCTCTTCTCAAAGGTGATTGGATGCTGGAGAATACCTCTCCTGGGCTCAAGTGAGTGGCTGTTTTTTCCCCCTTCATGGGCAGAACATCCTTTCTGGCACAGAAGGCAATTACTAATTTTTAATTCTAATGTAGATATTACTATTGTGTTTTTATCAGTAACTAGATCTAAAGCCCATTTTATATTGGAATAAAATGGGCGCTAGATTCCCTCCACACACACACACACAGCAGAAGGCCTCTGCGTGGGCGGGGACGGCATTGGTTGGGTGTGTGAGGCGGGCCACGGCGTGGATGGCCCTGCAGAAGGCCTCGTCCTCCTGGCCGCCTCTGAACGCGGTAGGGTTTTTCGGGGCGGGGGTTGGAAGGGAGAAATGGTGTGGAGGGTGGGTTCGTGCTCGCGGCTCTGGAGTGAGTGGGTGTTGTGGGGACGCCATGTTTGGGGTGTCCTGGGGTGCGGCCGTGGTCGGCAGAGGTGCGGCGTTGCGGCGTGGAAGTCGGGCGATTAGGCGGCGATACTAACTTTGCTCTGTGTGTGTCAGAGTGGGGGTGAGCGTGGGAAGTGTTGAGAAGTCCACAGGGTAGTCCAGGGGGCCGTCCTGGCATGGAGGCGACGGCTTGTCGAAGGAGGGGAGGCGGCAGGCGGCTGGGCAGGCTTGTGCGGCAGCGGCAGTGGCGGAGGTGCATCGCTGGCAGTGGAGCGGCTCGGCATCGGCGTGACCGTTGGCGGGGCAATGTTGGCGGCATTCGGAGGCGCTGAGGGCCTGGCCACGGAGGTCGCTGTGAAGTCGGCGGACAGGCGGGGAAGGCGGTAAATCATGTGGTGGGACTGCAGGCGGCGGCTGCAAGGGACGGGCAATCGTTGTCGGGCTGGGAAGGGTGTGGGATTGCCTGGGCAGTGGTGAGGGTGCAGGGGCAGTCTTCGCGGGGAGTGCTTGTAGGTAGGGAAGGGCCATGGCTCGGTGGTGGGAAAGGAGCAGGGCGGCCGCATCTTCGACGTGGCAGCCCTGCTCGTTTCCCAGCAGCGAGCCATGTGGGGACGGAGTGTGGGCATGGAGTCCGGGGCGGGCCAATGGCCAATTGGCCACTTGGCCCCCGAGTGCCACTCGGAGGGGGCCAATCAGGAGCCGCTTCACTGCTTTATTTATGGTTATTCTTTTCATTCTTTTGTTTTTGACCTGTTCCTAAACAGAACATGCTGATCACTTCTAAATAAGCAAATGATGTTCCCAAGTAAACGCGAAGAATTAATTCATTGACATGAATTTGGGCAACCCCATTTACTGCTTTATAATTGGCTTATGTTTTATTCAAGATAATAGTGGTTGACCTTTTAAATAAATGGTCTGTAGGCACATATTTTTATCATGATAAAGCAAAAAAAATCTAATGAAGATAGTTTATATATTTGTACCACATATTTTGTGAAAGAATATAATTTATTAAAATAAAATATTCTAACTTTAAGCCCATCCATATAATCCATTTAATATCCACCATATTTATTAGAGTGCAATCATATAAGCCACATTGCAAGTCAATTTAATATTGTTTTGGTTTCTTACCTCTTTTCAAATTGACATTCAATTGTCATATAGACTTCAAATATGAGAACATTCTAAGAATTATTTTGGGGTCAAAAACAGCTTGCTATTGAATTATTAATTGTATACTAGAGGCATAACTTGTTGTATCCAGGAATACAATGGTGTTAAATCACCAGCCTCCCCTGGGTGTAGGCAGGCCAGCCAAGGCCTGGAGAGGCGTTGGTGAGCCAGTGGGGGGGAGGGGAGTCACTGGCGGTTAGGCACCCCCCACTCCCAAAAGGTACGCTGAGGGCTGTGGATGTTGCGGTGGGGCTTTTTTGGGGGGGAGAGTTGGTGGTGAGCAGTTGTGCCCCCCTGCCAGCCCCCAAAGGCCCAATGAGGGCCACGCAGGCCCTGGCAGGGCTTTTGGGGTTGGGGGGGAGTCACCGGCAGACAGTTAGTTTTGGGGGGCCACCCTCAAAAAGGCCAGCAAGGGCTCCATTGGCCGTGGCAGGGCTTTTGGGAGTGGGGGAAAGTACTGGCAGACATTCCTGTCCTGCCCCCTCCACCCTAGCATCCCCACCGAGGCCTGGGCTGCTTGGAGTGGGGGCAAGTGCTGGCAGGAGCTGCCTGTCTCCTTCCTCCCTGCTACCAGGCTGGCAGTTCTTCCAAATGGAAGAAGTTGGAAGGAGAGCAATTACTAGAGGTGGGACCTCCTTCCTGATTGATTGGCCATTCATTGGACAGTTGGCCATTCAGGAATTGGTGATTAGGTGATTAGGCGGTGAGGCCAAAGACCTCTTTCTACCACTTACTGCTTTTATTATAAGAGTTACGGATTGTTGATGGCAATTGTCCTGCTTTCCATTGATGCAGGCAATCCTAAGAAAGGCAGCTATGTTATTCTTTTAAGATTTGTGATTTTCTGGGTTATGAACCTGGGGGCTTTATAATTTCACTGGCGCAAAATTGGTAGAGATCGTCTATTGCATCTACTGTTACACCACTATAGTTTGGGCAAGAAAAATGACCCAACTGCTTGGAGACAAGGACAAACACTTAGCTGAGGGTGCAAACAGGATCGTTCAAGGAGTTTTATTTGCTTCTGATGCAGCTCTTGACCTATCCATATTCAATGCATGCAACATTGCTTCCTCTTCGGTTGCACATATATTTCTGTGGCTTTGGGCTTGACAAGCTGACATCTATTACACATCAAAGCCATCGAAACAGTTCTCCTAGAGGAGATAAGGAAAGGTCTCTATAGGATTTTCTTTATGGTTCCAAAAAGGAACAGTGACTGGTGGGCCATTTTAGATTTGAATTGACTCAGCCACTCCGTCAAGGCCAAGAAATTCAGACTGGAAACACTCTCCTTCATTACCAAAGCCATTCAATTGGGGGATTTCACTGGATCTTCAAAAATCTTACCTCCATGTGACTACCAGACAATCACATTGTCAGTTCCTGTATTTCTGTGTAGGAGAACAACACTTTTCATTCTGGGTGCTTCTGTTCAGAGTCTTCTAAAAAATGCTCATAAATCCAGTTGTTCACTTGAGAAACCTTTGAATACATGTCCATCCTTATTTGGACTACCTTTTAATAAAGTCCCCATTGCTCAACATGGCCATCTCCAACATAACTCAGGTAGTCAAAACCCTACAGGAGTTTGGGTTTCTCATGAACTTCCAAAAGAGTTCACTAATGCCATCACTGCAACTGGAATACTTGGGAGTCATTACTGACACCAAGTGTGGCACTCTTTTTGCTACAGAAAAGAAGATTTTTGAAAGTAAAAGCACTAGCCACTTAGGTCATTTAGAATGAGACATCTAATTTAATGTCCCTAGCGAGCCTGATGATATTGCTCATGTCATGTCTGGACACCATCCAGTGGGTGCATCTGCACTCCAGGCAACTCCAATCCTATCTTCACCCACACCATCTGAACATTGCTCTCAAGAGGAACACGGCCTTGTCTGTTCTGCCAAAGGTGAAGAGAAGCCTTCAATGGCAGATAAATCCAGTCAATCTGCCTGCAGGAAAGACGTTCCTGCTTCCACAAGTACTGAAGGATGCAAGTTGCACGGGCTGGGGAGCCACCTCACAGGGCAAATTAGTTCAGGGGATGTGGTTACATCATGAGAAGCTACTACCCATAAATGTCCTAGAAATGAGAGCAATGTTTTTGACTCTCTTCAACCTCAAGAGGATCGCTGTAGGCAAACCAGGGAGTGGCGGGCAATAAATCGAATAATAATAATAATAATAATAATAATAATAATAATAATAATAATAATAAAGGACAGAGAACGCAGCTCCAGCTTAGAATGGATGCATATGGAAACCCTGAAAATGCTACAGTAGAATGGAAGGGGGCACATTCTTTGGGAGCCCCTAGAATTGGACCTCTTGTTCCAAACTTTTTAAAATCGGGAGGGGAATCAGGGAAGGGCCTCAAGGAGCTACCCTGAAAGTTTGGAGTCTGTAATTTAAACCCCCTAGGCCCCACAAAAGGAAATTCCTATTAAAGTTAATGCACCATTGACCTTAATGGGCACCAAAGCACTCCACACCACTACGAATCGCTACGAAGCTAATTGCTTTGGCTCCATTTTTTTTAATGAGTGGTGTGGTTTGATCTGCTTTGAAGCAAACTGTCTCTGAAGCATAACCTCTTCAGAGTGATTTGGGATCAAATTGTACAACCTTTCTTGCTCTCTATTTCATGCCTTTTTATTTTATTCCTCTTTCAGGTCTCAACTTCTTAGCACACTGACTTATTATCTCCCACATAGTTGTGGGTAAGTTTTGCCAGCCATTGCGAGGGATGGTGATGACATGGGAGAAGGGGAAAATAGTGCTGCACTGGCAGTATAGAGTAGTGTTAACTCTGATGAATGCCCAGAAATTGTGTCATGTTACCTGTATGATGTAGAGGTGACACTCTTGGTCTTGGAGAAAGTTCTGAGGTAAAACCATTGAACTTTCCCCAGATCCTAGGAAGTTGTCTTGTCATCCTATCAGTTAAGTGATAAAGTATTCCTCTCACCAGTTCTCATTGGGCCAACAGACATCAGTGGTTTCTAAAGTCCTATTTGTGAGCTCACTTTTCTTACGTCCTGAGCCTCTGCTTAAACTTGACAGCTCTCAGCCTTCTTGTAATCTCTTTCATGTCAAACAATCTTGTGGGGTGATAGCCCTTGCCTTCCCAAGTGTATTTTCTATGGGAATGTCTCATAAGCAGAACAGCACACAAACTGTCTAGTCTAAATTTCCATTTTAAGTACCATATATTCGCAAGTACCTCATATTAGGAGACATCTTTTAATGTTCAAGACAGTGGAAAACTGCTGAGACTCAGGATATACAATACTAAACTAGATGAATAGTTTAATTTAGTTCAAATCAACTTCATATTATGGCCGAGTGAACCAAAAAAAGTTAGAGAGATTATTTCCTGCTCCCTCCCCCTACTCAGGAACTAGGGGTGTACATCCAAGTTGAAAACATAATGTCTTATTAGTATTTTTTGATATATTTTGGCATCCCAAAGTTACCTCAGATTTTTTTTGAAAAAAAATCTTGTTTATATTCTGGAATTACTGGGTAGATCTGAAAAACAGGAGTGGATGGAGTAGATAGTTCCTGCCTTTCAGCTATTTGCTGGGCTTCTTCTGCAGTCCCTTTAAAGTTTGGTAGAAGTGGCCCACTCAGCTTCTGGCTGGCTACTCATGAAGCTCTGTTTAAATGTTGCTGCAGAAGAAGCTGGCCTTAGGTTCAACTGTGCTGGTGATGAGAGGAATGCTCCCCACAGGCAACCCCTCATCCTTTTTTTCCCCCTTTGGGGTCTATTAAACTTGAAAAATTTGGGATATCCCAAAAAATCCCAGCTCTGAATACTATACCCATATCGGGATCTGGGATTTTAGGGGAACTGTGAGTTTTGGGAAGCACAATAGACATGAACTCAAAAATATAAAGGGGAGGATTAGGCACCCCTTTTGGAACTTTCTTCAAAGGAAAATTCTCTTTGGTGTTTTCTCAAAGTGGCTGCTGGATTGAGGGGCAAAGCTTCAAAAACAAATCACACCTTTCTTGGTTCCTCCAGGATGAGTTCTAGAGGTGACCATGCATATTTCACATGTAGTCTTTTATTTTGCTTGATTTGTTTTTAGACATGTTATTACTGTGGAAGCTCAGTGTGACAAAGTGAAGGTGAATTCTGGGAAGTGTTTTTATTTATGGGATTTGAGACCATAAGCATGGATTGGGCTGTTTAGTTCAAATCTGTAGTGTATTGACCCTTCTTGCCAAACTAGGAATTGCTGCAACAAACAAGAGCAGTTCCAGCACAGTTTGGCTGACTTAGCAGCCAGTTCAATTTAAGGTTCTCTTCTGATGTTCCTTTTGTGGCTATAATAAAGTTACCAGTTGTTTATATACTTTCCACATATATAGCTTTCCACATATATATAGCTGCTTCATGCAATATAATACTGGCAAAGGATGAGATTTTTCTGAGGTACACAGAAATGTTCCTTGTGGAAAAAAGAGAGCACAAGAGACAAGAACATGGCCTGTACATTGTTATAGACTGTATGAAATTACTTAAACACTTCAGATTAGAGGACTACTTTTAGGTGGTATGTCAGGTAGCTGATGGCTATTTTTTTTAGATTGTATGTACTATGAACAGCTAGGGCTGACTAAATAATGCTGATTATGACTGTGTCATAGGTGAAATCCAAAGGCCCTTGGGTATACTTGCCCCAAATACCGTGCCCCAAATACTATTAATTAGGCTCAGCTTCGATCCATGCAACTGCAGCTCAATCTACAGGGTCACCATACTACCTAAGTATGATACCAGATGACTGTGTTTGGATGATTCATGCATCTAAGGTTGCCAGCTGGTCGAAGGTTGTGGTGGTGGTGGTGTTCTGTTCCTTTAATAGAGGTTATAATTCAGAAATACAATTGTGTATTTTCAGTTCATTTTAGAATTAATTATTTTAATGCATATACTTACCAGGGGAAAATGTAAACTCATTAATTCTCTGGTGGTTCCTGGGATGCTGCAGTCTAGAATGTTGGGAGAAGCACCTTCTCCTGGATGCAATTCTAGCAGTTCTCTGCTTCACAATTTGGCCCTGTCTGACAGCAGACAGGATTTTGTGAGCCTATTCTACTGAGCAGCTCCACTCCGCCAATCCTAGTTGGGAAGGGATGTTG
Organism: Paroedura picta; assembly: GCF_049243985.1. NCBI lineage: Eukaryota > Metazoa > Chordata > Lepidosauria > Squamata > Gekkonidae > Paroedura > Paroedura picta. Next base: position 69,015,748 of record NC_135375.1, on the reverse strand, counting down.
TTATAGCCTTGTCCAAGTCCCAAAATCACTGTGATTTTGGCAGGAAACATTTTTGGCAGGAAATGGAGGCAGCAAAATGAAGGCTAGGATGGGAATAGCAATACTTCACTCCTAAAGAGTTACAACCCACCCAGACAAGGGATCCAATCTCCTATTCTGTTAGTCTCCTGTGGGGAAGGTAATAAAGAAGCTAAATCTTTCCTCACAGATTTTATGAAATGGCTAAATAGATGGAAGCCTCTGTTTCTAAAGCCCTTGCAGTAGACCTGAGGAGGAGGGATCACCAGAGGAGAAATAGAAAACACACTCATTCTCAATTTGAATCTCATTCCAAATCCCAGTTGGGAATGAATAGAAACTGGGATTAATCTGTGTCTATTTCTTCCTTGTGGGACAGCAGCATCCCTCTACCTAACACCCCCCCCCCCGAGCCAATGGGATAAAGATGCCCACCAAAGAGCTAGATCATGCAGGGGCATTTCTGGGACTCCAAGTCTATATTCTCAGATAATTCGGGCTGTTCCTACTGGGACTAAGACCGTTTATGCACTGGGAACTTCACTGCCCCAGCTCCCGTACAGGAGCAAAAATCGGGGTGAGATGAGGTGCACTGGGCCAAATGCTCCCCTGTGTGGGTACAGGGAGAGGTGGAGCAACCTGTCACGACTAAAACTCTAGCCTGCAGCCCGGCATAAAACCTCCAGTGCGTAAACGGTGTAAGAGGGATTATTTGATGAGAAGCCAATTGATATTTCCATTCAAACACCACTCTTTCCCTGTTGATTATTTCCTAAAAAGCTACACAAAGTCCTGGACAACTAGATGTAGTTAAAAAAAAACTGACACTGGCTCAATGGAGTGGAATGCTCCCACTAGACTTAAAACAAACCACCAATTAGAAGAAGACTTATTTTTTATTTCTCACTTTTCTCTACCAGGAGTCTAAAAGCAGCTTACAATCACCTTCCCTTCCTCTCCAAACAACAGGAATCCTGTGACGAAGGTTGGGCTAAGAGAGCCCTGATGTTACTGCTTTGTGAGAACAGTACTATCAGGACTGTGATGATGCCAAGGTCACCCAGCTGGCTGAATGTGGAGGAGTGGGGAATCAAATGGAGGAGTGGGAAATCAAATCTCAGTGGAACAGGCTTCCTCGGGAGCTGGTGGGTTCTCCATCCTTTGAAATTTTTAAACAGAGGCTAGATAGCCATCTGACGGAAAGACTGATTCTGTGAAGGCAAAGAGGTGGTAGGTTATAGTAGATGAGTGATTGAGATGTGAGTGTCCTGCATAGTGGAGGGGGTTGGACTAGATGACCCATGAGATCCCTTCCAACTCTATTATTCTATGATTCTATGAAATATGGGTCACCAGATTAGAAGACGCCACTCTTAACCTCTACAACCAAGCTGACTCTATGGTCTAAGTCATCCTTTTTCAAAGCTCTGACCATGGAGGAGCACCTGAAATATTTTTCAGGCTTTGAGTAGCCATGGAACCAGGCCAGAAGTGATATCAGCTGGCCACTCCTCCCTGTCACATCCCTGGAAGTGCAATGTCACCAGAAGTGACATCATCCAGACTCTCCCACCAGATGTGACTAGGCCACTCCTACTTTCACATCACAGTAAATGATGTTGCCAGGCCTTACTCTCCTGATATATTTAAAATATATCATGAAGAGCATTGTTATACAATAAAAATCTGTTAACTAGATAGATAGATAATAGATGATAGAGGGATGATAGAGGGATGATAGATAGATAGATAGATAGATAGATAGACAGACAGACAGACAGACAGACAGACAGACAGACAGACAGACAGACAGACAGACAGACAGACCCTTAAGGTGATGATTACTCACATAGGATTCTGTTACTCACATAAAGACTCACATAGATTCTATGATTCTAAATGAAGGAGCTCCCACACTTATGAAATATGTCCAAATATATCTCTCTTGGAGGGCCCCCTATGAAAAAAATATATAAAGTTAATTTATTATAAAAGTCCAAACTCCTATTAAAAGTCCAACTCTATTAAAAAACCTTAGTATGCATATACACACCTTATTGAAGCCGTCTCATCCTGAGTATATTTTCATATGTCTCTTAGAATGTAGTGAAAAAAGCCACTGGAAGAAAAATGTTTAAATTAGGTATGTGCACTAAGCAGAAATCCGGATTGCTTCGGCTTTGGATGAAGTCACATTGGACTTGCAAAGCTTCGGCCAAATTTTCAAAGATCTCCAAAGCGCTCTGGCAATTAAATGGCCCCAGGGAAGCCTCAGAAAGCAAGGGGGGTAGTGTCACATGGATACCTTCCTCCTCCTCAGCAGGCTTATCGCATGCACCAACTCTACTGTCCTCCAATGGAGGAGCTCAGGGTGGCCTAAGTGCTTAATCCATGCTCCCTCATCACAGGCACTCCCATCCAGCCCCCTCCAACAAATACAGAAAAGTCAAGAAAAAGACTAGCTGCTGGTTTTTGTTGTTAGGTGCGAAGTCGTGTCCGACCCATCGCGACCCCATGGACAATGATCCTCCAGGCCTTCCTGTCCTCTACCATTCCCCGGAGTCCATTTAAGTTTGCATCGACTGCTTCAGTGACTCTATCCAGCCACCTCATTCTCTGTCGTTCTCTTCTTCTTTTGCCCTCGATCGCTCCCAGGATTAGGCTCTTCTCCAGGGAGTCCTTCCTTCTCATGAGGTGGCCATAGTACTTGAGTTTCATCTTCAGGATCTGGCCTTCTAAGCAGCAGTCAGGGCTGATCTCCTCTAGGATTGACCTGTTTGTTCGCCTTGCAGTCCAAGGGACTCACAAGAGTCTTCTCCAGCACCCCTTTTTTATGGCTCTGCAGTAACGGTTTACAGATCATGCTAGTAAAAAAAAAAAAAAATCAAATTCTGGCCTGCTATTTCAACATGAAATCGAAACATTGGACTCACCTGAAGGTGTTTTCTGTTCAGTGGGGCGACGTCCTCCAAAACTGGTTAAGTCATGCCTCTACTAGCTCCAGGCAGGGCTTATGCAAATTTGAATGCCTCTCCAGGATTAGAGTGGGCTGTCCCTTCCAGGCGTAGAATAGCCAAGCTCCTTCTGTATATAAGAATATAGAAGAACAAAGCGGTGGGATCAGTGGAGGACTTCCCCCACCCCCCACTGAAGAGATGAAACCTTTGGGTAAGTACAATATTTCATTCTCCTTCACTGGGGAAAGTCTACCAAAACTGGAAAGTCTACCAAGCTAAGATAGGGTGAGCAGAGAAACTACCTCAGCACTGTGTTCATCCCATCCCATCCCATCCCAACAAGAGAACTTGTCTCTCAATTGCTGTCTCAGTCGATTACTACTGGATTATTATCAAACTAGAGTTAAAGCCCATTTTATTTTTAAATAAAATGGGCGCTAGACTGACCTTGTAGCGGATCTGCGGGAGTGGCAGCGGTCGTTGTTGGCGCAGTAGGCCGTGCAGGGTGGCGGCCCAGCATGTGGGCGAAGTGGTCGGCGTCCGGCCTTTTGTTGTAGCGGGAGAAGGCGGAAGGGCCCCAGCTCCGCAACGGCAGCCATCTTCACCCATCTCCCGGCCGGTGGAGCGGCCGGGAGAAGGTGGCACGATCCCCCCCCACGGTGAGTCATGGGGAGGCTTGTGGTGCCGCGGCTGCGAGAAGGCAGCAGGGCCCCCCCAGGAATGGCAGCCATCTTAAGGCGGCTCCCGGCCATTGGAGCCGCCGGGAGAAGGCGGCGCAGCCCCGCCGCTACACCGGGAGCAATGGTGCGGCTTCTGGCGCAGCGGGCGGTAGAAGGTGGCAGGGCCCCCCCTCCCCAATGGCAGGGATCTTCAGCCGCCTCCCGGCCGGTGGAGCAGACAGGAATAGGCGGTGCGCCCCCCCGGGGACAATCGCGAGGCTTCTGGCGGCCGCTGGAGCTGCGTTTGGGCGAGTCCCCATCTAAAGCTTTGGTTGGTAGCAGCTGCTGCCTCTTCCTCCTTTCTCTGGGCCTGCAAAGAAAGTGTGAGTCATCCCAGCCTTCACTTTCTCCTCTGTCCCGTTCCCAGGGCTGACGAGTCCTTCTGTGGTCCTCCAGATGTTCATGGACTACAGTTCCCATGAGCCCCTGCCAGCATTTGCTGGCAGGGGCTCATGGGAATTGTAGTTCATGGACATCTGGAGGACCACAGGTTGACTACCCCTGCCCCAGAATACAAACAGTTGCTGGTAAGGGCTGGCCATAGCCTAGGAGAGACACACCTGCAGGCAAAAATGGCTCCCTTGAAGGCTGGACTCTGCAGGCAACTGCAGGCAAAAATGGCTCCCTTGAAGGCTGGACTCTGAGGTATTGTACAATTTTGAAGTCCCGCCTCCAGACCTCCAGGAATATTTCCAACCTAGGAGTAGCCAGCCTCCAGGTGGGGCCTGGAGAGTTCCTAGAATTACAGCTCACCTGCAGAGTATAAAAATCAGCTCCCCAGGCAGAAAGGGCTACTTTGGACAGGATTGTGGTAGAGAAGAAACATTTAAGGCCTCCCACACAGGTTGTTGTTGAATTGAAAGACTTGAGGCCTACTGCATAGGGTTGTTGTGCAGATAAAACAGGAGACAAAAGTACCAGTTTCATCTGCAGAATAACACTGTGCAGTGGCCTCAAATCTGCAGAGAGTTGCAAAGAAGAAAGAAACATGGCTTGGCTGTGTCTAACCCCCGGCCAGAGCAGTATTTTAAGTGAGAAGGGGCTTGTCTGTGGCCTCCCTGTCAGCCAACTATTTTGCAGAAGGGGAAAGTTCCCCACCCTCAAAAGGAATGCCCTCAGGCTCCCCTGCATTGCTCTCAGAAATGCCTCCCTCCCCTCAGTCAGGGCCTGTCAGAGGCTCCTTCGCAGCAGGCCTGAAGGGGGGGGGGACACCTCCTGCCAGCTCTGTCAGGGTTCTGAGGCAATTTACAGTTGGACATGACAGTTAGGACAGCCTTGGGGCGAAAGGGCTGGCACAGCCTGTGTTCTCATTCCCTTGGCAGCCCTGCTGACCTCCTCTCCCTGCAATGGTCAGGAGCAGACTGGCAGCCATGTCTCCAGATTGCCCTGGAACTCTGGTCTGTCCTGGTGAGGGCCAGCGCCTTCCGATTGGCCCCTCCGCTTGTCAGTACAGGGCCAAGGGGCCAATCCTGGAGTTTTGATCATGGACACAGCCCACTCCAACACCCCTTACTGTTTTATTAAGAGGGAACAGATGTCTAACAGGTTGTCTCAGATATAAGTACCATATGCCTTCTTGATGCAATGTCTGATCTAGACAGCCACAGGGGCCTTTGACACTTTACCTAAATGTGCTATAAATGGACTCCAGGTAATGGTAGAGGACAGGAAGGCCTGGAGGATCATTTTCCATGGGGTCACAATGGGACAGACATGACTCTGCAACTAACAACCACAACATAAATATGAAAATCTAAATGTTGTGTCAGTGTTATGTTGTGCTTGCTTTGACGGTATATATACTATACTAAAAATTACAAAACAGTATTTACCTTCAGAATAATATTGTCAGTGCTGACTACTACCATAACCTAGTTGAAGATGCAATATTACTTATATACTGATAAAATTCCCAATTCTGAGACCCTCCTTATCAAATTTGTGGCCACCAAAAAGACCACTTCTCATGACAGCTAGTTTAATTTCAACTAAAATAAGATTTAAGGAAGATGCTTTTACAGTTATATAACCAGCTCCATCATTCTTCTGAATACTAGGACACCTTGGGGAGGCAGTCCCCTTACTAAATGGTCCACCTTCAAGTACTTGAACAGTTTGCCATTTTTTTCTTGTGGTCAGACAATCCTCTGTTGCTGATGAGGATTAAAAAAAACTTTACTCTGAGGGAATTAAAAAACTTCACTGAGGGAAAAAAACATTACTCTGAGATCCCAGTTAGTAAATTCACTCCTGCCATCAGGAGTGCGGGGCTAGCCATAGAAGGTGGGCAGCAGTGCAAGCAGAATCAGATTCTCACAAGTTTTTTTATTATGAATACTTAAAATGAGTCCTGATAAACTGTTCTGGAAAATAAATGAAAAGTCTGCTGTGTATTTCTGAAAAGACTGTTCTGTGAATCTGTTTTATTCATAACCTTTCTTTTTGTAGAAAAAATAGTTCATGTATGCTTTTATTCAACAATTGCAAATGGAAATTGCTTGGCTTTATGAAAAGATTACATATTACATATTACCATTCTGATCTTTACTGTTTAAAGAGAAAGGGACTCTTAACTCAGAACAATTTTTTAGTCTGTTTCAATCTTGGCATATTTCTAAAACTTTACATTGAACATTAAGCAGGTCATGATGTTCAGAGAAAGGTTTGGATTCCAGTCTTATTTGGCTGTGATTTCTTCAAGAAATAGAAAAATAGAACTTTTGGAATGAAAAAAAATATGGGAAACTCTATACTGTTACCTTTGCAGCTGCATGCCACTTTATGGAAGTGTTAAAATATAAAACCTTGTGTTTATTGCATTTTCTTTTTGCCAGGAACAGGGATCTGTATAATCAATTATTCCAGAGATTTCCCTTTAGGGGATATAAACTAGGACATGTGGATGATTTGGGGAAGAAAATATTTCTATACAAATGTATCTTTTTCATACTGAGTCATACTATTCCATAATATGCTAGCTATTGCTACCTATATAAGGTAAAGGTATCCCCTGTGCAAGCACCGGGTCACGTCTGACCCTGGGGTGACGCCCTCCAGCGTTTTCATGGCAGACTCAATACAGGGTGGTTTGCCAGTGCCTTCCCCAGTCATTACCATTTACCCCCCAGCAAGCTGGGTACTCATTTTACCGACCTCGGAAGGATGGAAGGCTGAGTCAACCTTGAGCCGGCTGCTGGGATTGAACTCCCAGCCCCATGGGCAGACAGCTTCAGACAGCATTTCTGCTGCCTTACCACTCTGCGCCACAAGAGGCTCTGCTACCTATATACATCTATAAAATAATCATGGGAAATAGTTGACATTACTATATAATAACTACATCTTGCTATATAGTGTATGCTTCCAAAATAGACCCAAGATCCAAATGAACTCATTCTTATTTATTGCAAAATAATTTGCTGTGCATATCCTAGGGAATCAGTACAATATAACAGCCACTTTTAATAACCTAGTTATTTTCCAGCTTTACCAAGTATCTCTCCAATAGTTTAAACACCTGGTCCCATCATCTGGAGGCTCAAATACCAGCTAAAGATTGGGCCCTGCATTTTAGCAAGGTCTTTGGAGCCCATTTGGCTTCACCCCCAACAGCCATGTCACATTTACAACATATCCCCCCTGATCTAACAGATCTCCCAGTTTGGCCCACAGTTTCAGAGGCTGAAATCAAAGGCCTGATCTCCTCATTGACATCTGGTAAGTCCCCAGGGGAAGATCTGATCCCTACAGATCTTTATAAAGCCTTTCCATCATGGTGGTCTCCTATACTAGCAAAAACCTTCTCGCAAATTAACAATACAGGCCAAATCCCCCCTGGATGGAAACTTAGCATTGTTGTGCCCATTTACAAAAAAGGGGACAAATCAGCACCAAATAACTATAGGCCTATTAGTTTGTTGGACATAGCAGCAAAACTGTACAGTAAGTACTTACTGATTAAGCTGGAGGAATGGGCAGATGAAAATCATATTTTATACCCACATCAAGCTGGATTCAGAAAGGGCTTTAGTACTATTGACCAATGCCAGATACTTCAGCAACTGGTCTATTCAGGGATAAATGGCCCTAAGAAAGTGTTGTACGTTGCATTCGTTGACTTGGCCGCAGCTTTTTTTTTTTTTTTTTTTTTAATAATGATTTTTTTTTATTTTCATAAAGATAGAAATATAATCATCATTTGAGAATATACAACCCCACATTGACTCCACAATGATATAAACTTTTGCCCAAAACTCTAAGAGCCATGAGTCTAAGAGCCATCCACATTTCCACTACATTAAAAAAAAAAAAAAGCCTGTTTGGATATACAAAAGAAAAGTTATTATTAATCAACTTACTTGAGAGATCGTAGACCTCACATTAACTGCTTGATACAATCTGAGAGCTATCCTAGCAGATATTTCTAGGTTTAAGTTAGATGCTTAACATTAAACATTTCTTATAGCACAGTATAAGTTTTGGCCCTGTATCAATACCCTGATGAAGGGAGAGGAAAGTAGGGCTTTGCCTTAAAGATGTACAAAGAAAAAAAATTACAAAAAGATTTCATAATTTCTCCTTATCCTTAATACAGATACATCTACAAACCATTTATACTTGGCCCATTCTAAGAGCCATCCTGACAGGTATAAGTTGAGAGCTTTGCATTTTCTACAGATCAATATGAGCTTTGGCCCTATAACAATACACCAATAAAAAAAAATAATAAGAGGGGAAAGCCCCATTTTATATTTCCAACGCTAACGATTATATTACCTATATGCCTACTAAGAAAAAGAAACAAGAGAGAAAAAAGGCACTGCTTCCCCTTTTTCATAAAAATAGCAATGTAGGATACAGTATATGTTGTTAATACAGAGAATAATAAGATTTCCAGGTTTAGATTAAATGCTTAACATTAAACATAGAACAATATAAGCTTTCAGTCTTCTATAGCTTCTCCTTATCCTTGGTTCTAATACATCTACAAAACAGTTTATGCTTGACCCATTCTAAGAACCATCCTGACAGATATATTTTCAGATTTAAGTTGAAAGCTTAACATTAAACATTTTCTACAAGTCAGTGTAGGCTTTGGTCCTAGGACAATTCACTAATAGAAGAAAGAAAAAATAAGGGGGGAGAACCCCATTTTACATTTTCAGCACTAATGATTATATTACCTATATGCCTATAAAAGAAAAGAGACAAAAAAAAAAAAAAAACAAGAGAGAAAGAGACACTGCTTCCCCTTTTTCATAAAAATGGAAATATAGAATACAGTATAACATTAAACATAAAACAATATGAGCTTTCGGTCTTCTTAAGGGGGTCTCATCTCGAGGCTTGCTACATCTTGTCGTTCCCGTAAAATTATATTCTGTCCCATTGGCCTTTGGCGTAGAAAGTGCAGTTGTACTCTTTCCCGCAGAATATGCATCGATAAATCTTGAGGCCGTTGCACCTCCTGGACTCCAGTATCAATACAATTTTTTCCCCAGAGAGATCCTTTAAATCGGTTACTTTCACTGCAGATCCATATTTCTTTTGATTGATTTTTGTACACTGTTGCTTTGAGATGGCTGTATGTCTTTTTAAAAAGGGTGTCCTTATCTGGGCTGCAGAACTCCGGCATCCCATTTTCCGTCTCCAGAATTTCAGATTTCTCTTCTACTGTTGGTTTTCCACCTTGTTTAGAGCTGTCATCAGCCACTGTTATTGATCCATTATTCCTGTTAAAGACGTCTTCCTTGGCATCTTGGGTCTCCTTGAAGATATGAATTTCAGATTTCTCTTCTGCTGTTGGTTTTCCACCTTGTTTAAAGCTGTCATCAGTCACTGTTATTGATCCATCATTCCTATTGAAGACTTCTTCCTTGCCATCTTGGATTTCCTTGGAGATATTTTTGATCAATCCATCTAAAAATACTTTGTAATCTTGGGTTTGTATCTCTATTAGATGAGCCAATCTTTTTAACATAGACATGATTTTGACTTTAAAAAAACCCGGCCCCAAACAATTTTACAAGTGGCCAGTAGAGGTCCTCTGTTTTATCCTCTAATGTTCCGGCACAGGCATGTGACGTATTGAAGCCGGTTAAGGCAGGGATTCTCGTACTGGCACAAAGTTCTCGTGAGATTTTCCCATTCACTGCTCTTATCTTTATCTCCGAAAACCAAAACAATTACAATAAGAGCTTTTGCCAATTAATTCGAGTTGATTTGAGTCCTTCTTCTGCTTAGTTAGGAGAATTAGCCTGCCTCTTAACGAGGTGGCTTCGGGCAGAGCAGAGTAAGAGGAGGGGGGAAACAAAGGGCTTTGATGCAGGAAGAGAGACGGAGAAAAAAAAAGCGAGAGATACTTGCAGTAAATGATGTTTTGGAACTCAGCCGAAGTCCTCCCCTCAGTTCAAAGCGTTCATTTGTGGTAAATCATCATGTAGGGTTGAAGCAGATACTTTAAGATTAAAGAAAGAAAAGAAAGTCCGAGGTAGAAAATGGCAGTCGTCCTCTGGACCTGGAACGCTGACAGCCTATAATCCAGGGAGATATACTCCCTAAAGGATTGGAGACGGCCCCAAGAACTTCCTGGGTAGAAAGGTGAGGTGGGGTTTGCGTACCCCTCCTCTTTTCTGCCAATTGCTTGCACAATTGACCCCTGTCAGGCTTCAGAGATAGCAGAGCAGATGCCCTGCCACCCTCTCAGGACGACATCTTTAGCCACACCCCGCAGCTTTTGATTCTATAGACAGGCAGCGCCTATGGCAAAAATTAGCAGACTTGAACATTGATAGGCGGCTCCTATTTCTGCTGCGGGAGTTGCACTTTGACACTTATGCTCAAATTAGAGTGGGAATTTCTGGCTCCCTAACCAACAAAATTCCAACATGCAAGGGCGTCAAGCAGGGATGTGTGTTGGCTCCCCTGCTGTTTAATTTATACATTAACAACATTGTAGAAAGACTCTCTGGCCCACAATTTGTTTCTCCCATACTAGGAGGTCAAAAAATATCTATTTTACTTTACGCAGATGACATGGCCCTAATTTCCCTCACAAAAATTGGGATGCAAAGACTACTACAACAATTTGGTGCTTATTGTAAAGAAGAAGGTCTTAAAATAAACTACGATAAGACAAAAGTAATGGTCTTTAGAAAAAGGGCCAAAAAGTTCTCTTGGAGCATATCTGGAAATTCTGTTAGCCAGTGCAACTCATTTAAATATCTGGGTATCACATTTAGTGAGAGGCTGAATTGGAAACTTCATCTGGACACCATTAGGGCCTCTGCAACACGCCTAGTGGGCACTATTCTGAAGTTTTATTATACAACAGGAGGATTCCTCATCGATCCAGCCCTCAAATTATACAAGTGCAAGGTTATCCCCCATCTTTTGTATGGAGTAGAGGTCTGGGGATGGAAGGAAAACTTCATACCTAGGCTAGAATCTGTTCAAAATATATTCTTAAGGCGAATTCTAGCCCTACCTAGGGGAACTCCGGCTGTTTTGATGAGGGCAGAAACAGGTCTGCCTTCTCTTAGTGCCCGAGTACATTTGGCAATTTTAAAACAGTGGAAAAACCTCAAGTTAGCCAACATAAACAAATTTAGTCATCAGTCCTTTAATATAATGTTATCTAAGGATCCAGCACGGCATTGCCTTATTAATAGCCTTATTGCACGCTACTCCATCCCCGATGACCTCCTAAATCCTTCAGCTAATAACTCTCACCTTAGAGACTGGATCTTCAAAAGTGATGCCCAGTTAGACAGAATGCAAATTTTGGAAATTAAGACAGCAACATGGTTTAAGCGGTTTAAATATGACCATCGTAGATCCTCTTATCTAATGAAGATCAGTAACCATAATCTCAGAGTAGCTTTTACATCACTTCGATTCGAAACGATGCCTACAGAGGTACTGGCGGGTCGATTTAGCTGTACGCCAAAAAACCAGCGTTTCTGTATTTGTGGTGCACAAGCTCTGGAGGATTTACCCCACTACATCTTTGACTGCTTACTTTATGCTCAACCCAGAGCCAAATTCCTCAATGAGACCTTACGGGGTTCTAACCTTCACTCCGTTGCTGAAAAGATAATCTATCTTTTATCTGACCAGGTTGATGATGTAACATATAAAACCGCCCTATTTGCCTTGGCTGCAAGGAAAATAAGGGCCAATGTTACAACCACTAAGGCAGCCTCTTAACACTCTTGCACTTTGTATGCTGTTTCAGTTTTCTGTTCTTAAATTTTATATTTTTATACAGTTCCTTTTATTCTATTTTACTGTTTGTAAATTTGTATTTTATATTTTGTAAAGGCCTATGGTTATCCTCTTGTGGCGCAGAGTGGTAAGGCAGCCGTCTGAAAGCTTTGCCCATAAGGCTGGGAGTTCAATCCCAGCAGCCGGCTCAAGGTTGACTCAGCCTTCCATCCTTCCGAGGTCGGTAAAATGAGTACCCAGCTTGCTGGGGGGTAAACGGTCATGACTGGGGAAGGCACTGGCAAACCACCCCGTATTGAGTCTGCCATGAAAACGCTAGAGGGCGTCACCCCAAGGGTCAGACATGACTCGGTGCTTGCACAGGGGATACCTTTACCTTTACCTATGGTTATATACAAATAAATGTATCTTATCTTATCTAGTACCGCCCTCAAGTCCTTCCTCTTTCCCTTGCATTAATGACCTAATTTCATCTGCTACTAGGAGTATGGGTTGCTCCCCCTCCCTAATGCAGCTTACATATTCGGAAGAGCTTTTGGTTAACAATATTTTCTGGTTAAAATGGTTGGGCCAGATTGAACTGTATTTTTAAAAACTGAACAACCTACTGTCTGGGGATATACTAGTTCAGCAGTGGAATAGGTTGCCTAAGGAGGTGGTGAGCTCCCCCTCACTGGAAGTCTTCGAGCAAAGGTTGGATACACACTTTTCTTGGATGCTTTAGGATGCTTTGGGCTGATCCTGCATTGAGCCGGGGGTTGGAATAGATGGCCTGTATGGCCCCTTCCAACTCTATGATTCTGTGATATATAGTTCCTGACCTGAATAGCCCAAGGTAGCCTGATCATGTCATATCTTGAAAGCTAAGCAGGGTCTGAAAACTTGCTTGTGTTAGAACAATAATAATATTGGTTATATCTGGAGACTTTTAGTATGCATTTTGAGTTTGTGTCCTCATAAAGCTAACTGACACAGGGAACTTGCTAAATCTGGGAAATACTAGTTGTGGAATATTTATTGGAAACACTGCTTAACATCCAGAATGAAAGTCCAATACACTCCTGTAAATATTTGCTCTCCATCTTATAGGTCTCCAGTAAATATCAGTACCCACAAATCCACTGTCAAGGATATTTATTATGACCACTATGTGGGGGGACTAGCTGTGATTTACTAGCAGCAGTTGTAATAATCTTACAACTCTACAACATAAGAACATAAATCCTGTTTCATAGAATCGCCAAACACTTGCCCTTGAAAACCAGCAAACAGAACACAGAGGTCAAGGCCTTCCACTGATGGTATCAACTGATTTCTTCCCAAAATCATCTCTGGTTTTCTTCCATGCCATTTATCTGGTCTAACACCATTTGTAGGTGGGGTGCTTATGTACTGATTTTCTCCATGCACAGCTCCCCAACACAACAGGTAGCATCCCCCCACAACATTTTTGGATTGAAAAGATGGGAAGACTGAAGCCCCTTCTATCCTTCCTCGAAGTCCCAATCCTAACAGGGCCCCTGAACACTTGAAAATAATAGTTAGAGTTGGTTTTTATACCCCAGTTTTAACTACCTGAAGAAGTCTCAAAGAGAGTTACAATTGCCTTCCTTTCATCTTCATACAAAAGGTAGGTGGGGCTGAGAGAGTTCTATAGCAGTGGTCCCCAAACACTGGGCCTCCCTCTCCCCTCCCCCCTGCCCCCCCTGCACTGCGAAACTTCCCAGGCCAAAGCGGTCAATTAGCTTGTGGCCTGCAAGCTTCTTTTTGCAGGAGGGGGGGAGAGGGAAGCACAGCTGTCAGCGCAAACGTGCATGCGTGGCCGTTTCACGCATGCGTGTTTGAGCCATGCACGGGCACAAATGCGCATGTGCGGCACTTCTGCACATCTGTGCATGCGCAGAATTGCCACGCATGTGCATTTGCTGTCGCGTATGGCACAAACTCGCATGCACGGATGTGCTGCGCATGCGCGGCCGCCAGATCACCCTCCCTCCCCACCAGTCTGCAGCCTAAAAAAGGTTGTGGACCACTGCTCTATAGGACTACACTGTGAGAATATCTCTAAGAGGACTGTGAGTAGCCCAAGGTTAAGGTGACTAGATTTTAACATTGGTAAAGTGGGACACCATTGACCGGGGGGGGGTGTTCTTGATTAAAAATTTGGTCTATATGGAGCAACAAAAAGTTTCATAGAACGCAAAAATAGTATTGTAATATATATATTTTGTACTTTCACCATAAGTACAATTTGCCAGGTACTCCCAGATGTCCTTCCAAAAGTGGGACAATCTGGTCAACTTACCCAAGGTCACCCAGCTGACTGCATGTAGAGGAGTGGGGAATTAAACCCAACTCTCCAGATTAGGGGCCACTGCTATAAAATCTGGATACAGAAATCTGCCAATTCTTAACAATTGACACTAAAAATAAATATCGCTAAATGTAAACATAAGGTGTCAAGTAGGAACAGTGATTTACCATAATTAGGAAGAAGAGGGGGGCAGGAATTAGCTTCAGACCCAGAAGTGACGTCATCATATCAGTGTGACACTCTGACAACAGACAGATGGTGGGAAATGTACCTCTACTGTAGATAACCTGTAGATAACCTGGTAAGCCTAACTTTAAAAGGTAAACAGAGTGTCCCTGGTAATGGGAACAATTAGAATGTATGTTATTTGTGGATTGTAGCCATGAATCTTGGTATAAATTAAGTCCTCAAATACTCCAGTTAATTGTTTTCTATTGTCCAGGCACTATCTCCAATAAAATTAGATTATTTAAAGAAAACTTTGGAATTTAAGCCAAAATTGATTGCAAAAATGTTCAAGTAAAAAACAACACTGACATAAGTTTCACTTTGTCTTCGATCTAGAGGTGCACATTGCAAGATACATATTCTCCAGTAGTCTGCAGCAGAGCAGTCCTGACTCTTGGGATTCAGCTCTTCCTCCTTGTGGGCAGGGTCACAAATCTTGAGACTCCACTTAGGGGAAGTGCTTTCCTGACTGCCCCAGTTTTTGGCCCTGCTAAGTTTAGAGCAGGACACCGATCTGTAGCACTTCTCTTAAAAAAGAAAACAGATTAGACTGTGGCTACGGAGATAGCCTCACCAATGAACAGTCTGTGGAGGCAGAGACAGTCGGTCTCCTTGGCCACTGGGTCAATCCAGCCTTCAGGCTTGGTACCCCCACACACACTTCTATTCTTGGTCTGAGAGTGAGAGCAGCCATCATTACTGAAGCACCCTGTGCCCTCCAAGGAACCCTTGGCCTCTCACTGTTTTCAGCACTGGAAGTGTAGAGCCTGCTGCATTTCCAGCTGGTAGAACCTGGTAAGTTTGGTGCTTTGCTGCAGGGACTTGGAGTGGGGGATGGCTTTCATTTTCAGTGGCAAGCTGTTTTTTGTTGCTGCCAAAATAATTATGGCTGTGACAGCAGGCCTCACAGAGGGCTGTTCTCTCAACAATATGGTTGCTGATATCCATCTTCCTCCCTCTCCCATCCTAGTTTCTTCCAGGCCCTCCCTGACTTCCTAGAGTCAAGCTCATGGTATCTCAGGGATGAATGCCCAAGTTAATTTATTGGGTTGGATTAAAGAATAAACGCAAAAGGAGATCAGGGAGGCTGTGGCAAAGGCTGTGCCCAAGCAAAAGGAACTTTGTAAGAGGACCCATAGACTTCATTCTAGGGAGGCTTCTTCCACATGAGGAGGCACCTGGAAACAGAGGAATCCTGCTCATCTTTGGGAGCAAAAAGCACCAAATTTGATGTGTTGGTTGGCAGAGAAGCTAGTTATTTTGGAGAACAAGAAGGGGACTCAGAGTCCTCTGGGTCTTTGGGTCCTAAGGAAGAACTTTCAGAAGAGGAGGAGCCCCACATCACCACAATGCAGACCAGGCTCTTTCCTTAGGAGTTGTTTTATAACCTGTTGCCCAAGGTGCTTAGGTTCTCGGAAATACAGAAGACTACAAAGGAGGCTGAGATGGTAGATCCTAGCTTACTAGCAGGTTCTGTCATACCTTTTCCCAAAGATGGTTCATATGTTCCTGGGATGGCTTTTCTGTCGGTTTTCATCAAAGCAGTGCAAGGCAAATGGGAATGTTCAGCCAGATCTAAGTCTAATCATCCAGTTATCTCCAGATTTTATTCCTTGCTCCTAGAGGCTGCTCAACACTTCATGTTGCCTCTGATTGATGAGCTGGTCACTAGCCTTTGCTCTATGTCTGTCCTCCCTACAGAGGACAATGGTTTATCAAAGGATCCCTATGATAGACAGATTGAGCAAGCTCTCTGCAAAACTTTTGAGGCAGTCTCTATGGCACTCAAAGCCTCTTCTTTTTTTCTAGAGCAATTTATATTTAGGCTTCTCATCCCTCTGGTGTGGCTAGTGAAATTCCTAAGGAACTGAAGGATGAACTTTAAAAGATAGCCCTAACAGCCACTTTTTTGGCATGTGGTCTTTGGACAGTATTCAGCTTTTGGCTAGAGCCATGGCCTCCAACGTGGTGGTGGAAAGGAATATTTGGCTTGGAAATTGTGAAGTAGATCCTTCAGCTGAGGCCAGGGTAGTCTGTGTTCTGTTTAAGGGAGGCCTGCTCTTTGGTGAAGGCATGAACAAATACTTGATTGAAAATCAAGATAAGAAAAAGGGTTTGCCCTCAAAGAAAAAAGAGGTCAGAACAAGGAGGCATTTTCATTCCTTTCGGGACTCAAGGAGATCTGATGGTTTTCGATTCTCCAAATCACCCACTGAGTGCTGGAAATGAGGGTAACAATCCCATGTCAGAAAATCCCACCTCTTCCTCAAACAAGAACACTTCCCAGGGCCCCAAGAATACAAAGAAGCCTGCTTCAACATGACTACTTACAGAGTGTTCCAGAAAGCAGCATTGGGGTCACTTGCTCTACTTTGCCAATCACTGGCCCAGCAATATCAAGGATCAATGGGTGGTGGAGACTGTGACCAAGGGTTACTATCTCAAGTTTGGAGTTCTTCCATCTGATCATTTCATTCATGTCCCAAGTTGCCTTGTCCTCTGAAACACTCAGCATTGTTTCAAGCCATCCAACATCTGTTGGAGTTTGGGCCAATAGAACCGCTTCCAGTAGAACAACAGAAGAGACAAAAATCATCTTCAGTACACGGCTCTGCTGTTTGGGCTAAAATTGGGTCTTACAAAGATCCTGGTCTCACTGGTAGCATACTTGTGGATGCAAGTAGTCCTGATTTTTCTGTATTTAGATGACCTCTAGATTAGGTCCTCATCTTTACAGCAGGAATTAGAAGATTTCTAGAAAATGATGATAAGATGCTTTCTGGACCATGGCTTTGTTGTGAACCTTGAGAAAAGCATTCTAATTCCCTCCCAGAGGGTTCCCTACCTGGATGTGGCCCTAGACATGACTTTGGACAGGGTTTTCCTGTCTCTAGAGGGGGAGCAGAAGATAAGGAGGGCCATTCAGCAGGTGCAATCACAGACACACCTGGATGTGATGTTCCTGTCCAGTCTTCTAGGAATTATGATGTCCTGACAAGAAGTGATCAGTTGGGCACGCCTCCACGCTCATCCCCATACTAGAGTTCCTGAGCCCATTTCAGGATACTATAGCCAAAACATTGCCGAAGAACCAGTGCCTTCTTATCTACCTCAAGTTGGTGCTTTTCTGATGGCTGGAACCCACACGTTTCTCCGAGGGAGTGCCCCTGAGAGTTCTTCATTCCAACAAGGCAATGCGATGGCAGCCTGGCTCAGTGAATGTTGCAGAAGGAAGTCTTGAAAATTTGTCACAGGTTCAGAAAGCCAAGAATAAATCTCTTTGCCATCAACTTCCAGTGTCCCTTTCCAGAGTCATGTCTCCTCTTGCATCAGGAGTTGACTCTCTGAGCTTCATCTGGGCAAAGGGGTTTCGCCATGTGTTTCCCATAGTTCAGCTGCTCCCAAGAATGCCCTAAAGGATCATAGACTTACAAGCATAGGTGGTCTTAGTGGTACCTTTTGACTGCAGAGGGCTGGTTTCAGGAGCTGAAGAAGTTGTTGGTAGTGGAACCTTGGCAGCTTCTGGTAGGGAAGACTTACTGTCCCAGGGGGCAGTTCTTCATCCAGACCCAGGCCTTCTAAAACTTGGAGGTTAAGCAGGGCAAACTCAGGGAGTTAGGCTACCACAATAATGTAATAGAGTCCACAATTGCTTCTAGGAAGGATTCTACCAACAGGATATATAATAACACCTGGCAAGTCTTGGTGTGACGATAAAGGTTTAGATCCTTTTATAGTTACGTTTTTTTCCTACAAGAAAGACTGGATAAAGCTCTCAGTACTAGTACTCTCTGGAGACAGATGGTGGCCATTGCAGCTGTTAGAGCTACAAAGAAGGGCAATCTGTTGTCTTCTCACCCTCATATTAAAAGGATCCTTAGAGGTACATCTCTAGTTAATCCTCCACAGGTCCACTGCTTTTTGACATGGAACTTATAGTTTTGAAAGCTTTAGTGAAGGCACCCTTTGAGTCCATGGTGACATGTCCTTTAAAGCAGCTTACCTTTAAGACTTTATTTTTGATATGTGTTACTACAGGGAGGAGGGTATCTGAGGTCCAGGCCCTCTTGGCAGATAAGGAACTATGTGTCTTTTACAATGACAGAATGAGTTCCAGCCTTCATTCTGAAGGTTAATTAGATCTTTCATAGAGGAATTGGTTCTCCCCACTTTTTCTCCAAATCCAGGCAGTTCTCAGGAAAGGGAATGGCACTGTTTGGATGCTGGGAGGGCATTGTGCTTCTATTTGGATAGGGTGAAGGCTTTCCATTAGATGGATGCTTTGTTTCATTTTGAAAAGGTTCTCTGGGCAAGAAAATTTCTATTATCAGCAGGTTATTTTCCTTGACTATGAAGCATCAGGAGTGGACTTTCCCATGGGAATGACTGTGCATTCTCTTAGAGGAGCAGCTACCTCGGTGGCTTATAGAGCCTTCCCAAGTCTGGAAAAGATTTGTAGGGCTGCTACATGGAGATCAGTGCATTTGTGTAACAGGCACAATAGGATTGATAAGGCTGCCTCAGCTGAGGCTGAGTTTGGCAGGAGAGTTCTGCAGTGGGCTCTCTCTCCCTAAAGTCTGATTTTTCCCTCCCAGGGACTCTGCTTTGATAGGTCCCAATAATCAGGACTGCCCCACTGAGGACTACTGGAGAATGGAACATTTGTTTCACTTAATGTGCATATTCCTTCTTGGTGGTCCAAAGGTAGGGCAGTCTATATTTCCTACCCTGGTTCTGTTCTGGAACACTTTGGACTCTGAGTGTGGGAGAGTCAGTTGCAGAATGTGAATTAGTTGGAGGTACCTTCACTGCTGCAGTTAGTTTATTGCTCTTGGTTTTGGATGGTTTCTGGTTTCCATCATTACAGCTTAGCCAGAAGTTTTATCTGGACTGAGAGCTTAGTTGTTAGTTGAGAGTTAAGGAGTTTTTTTTCCATTTGAGACTACTGTGGACCAGACTGGGGCAGTCAGGAAAGTGACTCCCCCAAGTGGAGTCTCAAGATTTGCAACCCTGCTCACAAGGAGGAGGAGCTGAATCCCAAGAGACAGGACTACACTGCCTTCAGACCACTGAAAAGGAAGATTCACGGTAAGTAAAACAAATCTTCCATTTTAGGCAGTCAAAAAAAAAAAAAAACAGCTCCTAGTGCCACATTGAAGGATTGTGTTTATAGCATCAAAGCATGAAATATGTCCAAGTATCTGTTGTTAATAACAGGGCATATTTTAACAGAGAACTATGCAGCAGAGTAATGCCAGTTACATTATAACAAGAAAGAGAAGCCAAAAAAATGCCCATCAGAGTTGCAGTTTCCACGCTCAATTCCTTACAGTTAAAAATTAATAAGTGATTCTGAATACACAGAATCATGAATGAAGAAACAGATAAGACCAGGCTTGATATATTTTTTAAAATATCTCCTTTGCTAATCTCCAGTTTAAATGAAACTTCCTGCTAGAACTTGAAGTGACAAAAAAAATTGTCCACATGGTATGGGTATGGTATGGTAAGCACGAAGACTGTGAGAGGCAAATGTATAATAAAAGTTTCAAGTCTATTTTGTAGTAGTAAGAGCATCAATAAAGACTTCTTTATTTTAACTTGCTTATTAAAAACTACCCTATAATTAACTTATCAATTAAACAGTTTTTGGTAACACTGTTTTCAGAGATCAGGGCCCTGTCCAAATTCCAAAATTCCTGAGGGCCTGCAAAGGGAGCTACTCCACCAGGCATTTGCCTGAGACCGACAATAGGACCCCCCTCAGACATCCTCTCCATGGCCTGAACCAGTCTGACTTCTCTAAGGGCCTTAGCTAAGTTCTGTTCCTGTTATATTGTTTAAGATCACTGTGTTATTTAGATTACTAGAAATTAAGCCCGCCGTAGAAGAAATACAGTGGGCGCTAGAGAATGGGGAGGCAGACTGTAGGGAAAGAAGGAAGAAGAGGAAAGGAGGTATGGGAGGGAGAAAGAAGGGCAAGGGGTGGTTGAAAGGATGGGTAGAAGGGAGTAAGAAAGGAAGTAAAGGAGAAAGACAGGAAGCAAGTGAGAGGGAGAGACAGAGAGACAGGAAGGAGATGGAGAAATAGAGGAAGTTAGGAAGTAAGAAGGAAAAAAGGAAGGCGGGCAGAGAGGTAGGTGAAATGGGAGGGGAAATGGGAGGGGACAGGGTGTGTGTGAAGGGTGGGGTGGGAATCACGGGGGGGCGAATCGGGAAGGGAAGGTGGCAAGGAAAGAGGGGGGTAGAGATGAGTGTGTGCGTGGATGTGTGGGGTGGGGGAAGGGGTGAGAGAGCACGGTGGGTGGATGGCTATGTGTGTGTGTGTACATGTCTGTGGGGGCGGGTAAGCGGCGGTGGTGCGATCGTGCGGGGAGGGTGGCCAGGGGGGTTTGCCGTCTGTGTGTGTGTGTGTGTGTGCGCGCGCGCATGTGTGTCTGTGGGGGTGGGGAAGCGGCGGTGGCGTGATGGCAGGGCGGCCATGGGGGTTTTGTGTGTATGTGTGTGTGCCTCTGTAGGGGTGGGGAAACAGCGGTGGGGCAATCGCGAGGGAGCGGCCAGGGGGTTTTGGCTGCTGAGTGTGTGTGTGTGTGTGTCTGTGTGTCTGTGTGCGGGGAAGCAGGGGTGGCACGATGGGGGGGCAGCCAGGGGGGTTGCGTGAGTGTGTGTCTGTGCGAGGGGAAGCCAGTGGGGGGACTCACCAGCGGGGGGACTCACCATCCTTGTGTGCGATGAGTCCCCAACCAGGCAAGGCAAGGCTGGGCCAAGCGGCCAATGGGGAGCCGGTCTCAGCCCTGCTAAGACGGAGGTCCTGTGGTTGGGTAAGAAGGGACCATGGGAGGAAGTGCATCTGCCCATCCTGGACAGTGTGCAGCTCTCAGGAACGCACTCCACCAGGAACCTGGGCATGATCCTGGATGCTTTCCTTACAATGGAAGCCCAAGGTTACAAAGGTAGAATGGCTGGCATTTTACCACTTCCACCAAGCCAAGCTACTAGTGCCCTACCTGGACCCAGAGCATCTAGCCACAGTGAGCCATGCAATGGTCACCTCTAGACTGGACTTCTGCAACTCGCTCTATGCAGGCCTACCCTTATCCTTGATCCAGAAACTGCAACTGATGCAGAATGCCATGGCCTGGATTCTCACTAAAACATCATGGAGATCCCACATCTGGCCAGCACTCCAACAACTTGGCTGGCTCCCAGTTGAATTCCAGATTAAGCTTAAGGTTTTGGTTATCACCTTAAAGGCCCTATGCAGTTTGGCCCCAGTGTACATGAGAGACCGCCTTCCTGCCTATACCCCCCAAAGAGGCTTATGCTCCACCACCTCTAACTGGCTGCGGACCCCTGGCCCCAGAGAAGCACATCAGACCTCAACAAGGGCCAGAGCCCTCTCAGTCCTGGCCCCCACCTAGTGGAACGAGAAAGCAGAGCCCTGCCTGAACTCTTACAGTTCCACAGGGCCTGCAAATGGGAGCTCCTCCACCAGGTGTTTGCTTGAGGCCAACTGACTCGGAACATCTGCTGGTCCCCCCCCTTTAGACACGCTGCCATTTGATCTCCCCAGCATTGTTGTTATTCATGTTGTGTTGTAATTGTTAGTGTTAGAATGTGATGTTCCATTGAAAATATATAATGTTATAGATTGTTATAATGTTCCATGTAAATTTATGTAGTGTTTCATGTAAACCGCCCAGAGCCGCAAAGAATGGGTGGCATAAAAGTCCCAAATAAATAAATAAATAAATAAACAAACAAACAAACAAACAAATAAATAAATAAATAAATATAACTAAATTAAAATTGCATTCAGGAAGATCCATGTGTTTAGTGAGTTAAGCAAATTTGCAAACATCATAATCATGACACCTATTTTGCCCCATAAGACTTCTGTCTTCAGTTCCAACTTCACTACAGTCTGTGTGAATGAGCTATTCTCCCATAGTCCTGGTTCTTCTACAACCAATCTCAGGTCTTTCTAAACAACTCAGTACATCATTTAAAATATGCCAATGCCTATAAATGGATTTTTAAATGTCACTAGCTAAGAGCGTTTAGTCCAATTACCAATTAATTGTTAAATCATCTGGTCTGGTCCTGGCTTTAAGTAGTTGTTTCCTAGGAATCTTTCTCACCTTATGTAAAGCTTTAGTCACTAGTACAGTTGGGTTGCCCCTTAAATAAAAATTATGAGGCATCTCAGTAAAGGTAAAGGTAAAGGTATCCCCTGTGCAAGCACCGAGTCATGTCTGACCCTTGGGGTGACGCCCTCTAGCGTTTTCATGGCAGAAGTCCTTGACAGTTAGAGCGGTTTCTCAGTGGAACAGGCTTCCTCGGGAGGTGGTGGGTTCTCTATCCTTAGAAATTTTTAAACAGAGGCTGGATAGCCATCTGATGGAGAGGCTGATTCTGTGAAGGCTCAAGGGGGTGGCAGGTTACAGTAGATGAGTGATAGGGATGTGAAGGGACCCATGAGGTTCCCTCCAACTCTTCTTTGATTCTATGAGTGTCCTGCAAAGTGAAGGGGGTTGGAATAGATGACCCATGAGGTCCTTCCAACTCTATTATTCTATGATTCTATTATTCTATCTGAAACGTGATTCATAGCCAACCCCTCATTGACTGTTTACGCACGGGAAACTTCACTGCCCCAGCTTTCATGCAGGAGCACAGATTGGGGGTGGATGACGTGCACTGGGCCAAATGCTGCCCCGCGTGGGTGCAGGAAGAGGTGGAGCAACCTGCCACGACTAAAACTCCAGCCTGCAGCCTGGCATGAAACCTCCAGTGCATAAATGGTCATTTAGAATAATTTGATAATAGAGGCAATATGTTGAGAAGGGTCTCCACTGATCTTTTGGTAATATCTAACATCATTCAACTGTCTTTCAATCTCAGAAATATATTGGTTCTTGTCCACCTTAATAACTATGTCTCCCCCTATGTCATCTTTTCAAATACCAAATCATGTTTACTAAGCTCCTCCAGAGTCATGTGAACTTCTTTAGACGTGTTACATTTCCTTCCTCTTATCATTCCTCTTCCAAGGCGTCTTGTTTTACTGATTAAGAATTTGAAGTGTTTAATAATTATATTTATTGGTCTTTCTTATCTGCGTAATATTTCATTAGTATACAGCAGGGGTAGTCAAACTGCGGCCCTCCAGATGTCCATGAACTACAGTTCCCATGAGTCTCTGCCAGTGTTCGCTGGCATGGGCTCATGGGAATTGTAGTCCATGGACATCTGGAGGTTCGCAGTTTGACTACCCCTGGTATACAGACTATTTTTCCTTTGTTATCTGTTTCATAATAAAGGGGGAATTTAAAGCTACGTTTAATTGTAACACTTCAGGCTGCTGAATTATTGGAATAGAATGAATGCATACAATGACTGTTAGGTGAAATCATTAGCTTGATTGTTTCCTCCATTGTATCCTTCCTTCCTTCCATCCTCAGAAATAACCTTAAAGCCCCCAGATTTTTCTAAAATGGTGGTGTTAATTTAATGGTACTATTATTTATGCAGATGTACTACTTAAATTTTATATTTTAAATAACTAGAAAATTTAAAGGAACAATATTTTAATATGCTTTTGTGCAATGTCTTCAGATTTATATTGCTTTTAGAATATCCATAGTAGCTTTTTTGATATTTACCATTTGTTTATATTGACAGGTGGAATGGATAGAACAGCAAGTTGTAAAACGAAGAATAAAGAGAGATTATAAACTTGGTGGTACTCAATCCATGTATTTTAATGATCCTAAATGGCCAAGTATGTGGTACATGGTAAGTTCACATAAGACTAATAGTTTTGTTGTGTACTGAAATATTTAGTAGGCAGAATAATATGCCAGAATTTTTGTTTGTTTGTTTTATGTGAAATAGTAAAGGTCAGCAAACATGATAACTTGCAACCAATGGAAGCCTGGGTATTTATAATTTCTACAGAGGCTACAGAGAGGTTAGGGGCTATTTTAGTCCAGAAATACTTTTCTTGGTGTGCTGGGTTTAAATGTATTTAATAAAAGCTGTTTTGTTCTTAAAGTAGAAGTAAAGTGATCCGATGGTGCTTTTTTCTTTTCTATTCTGTATTAGAGCAGTGGTTTCCATACCTATGACTTCCCCAGCTAAATTGTTAGGCATCTAACTGAAGAACTTTTCTCTTTATTGGAGACATTATGGACCCATTCTTGATGTGTTTATTTATTTATAATTTATATATTCCCATTTTTAGGCTGCCACTCCCGGCAAGCAGGCTTGGGGTGGCTCACAGCACACAACACAGTAAAATCATCTAAATTATTTTAAAAGTCTTAATCACTTTAAAATTCTTGACATACTGATTAACTGTGTCCAGAGCTCCCATGGATTTCTGTCTTGTTCTGCAGATATAAAGGAATTTCAGAGGTGTGGGAAAACCATCGTAACAGATGAGAGAAAGTAGGAAGGACATGTAATTGTTTTTTGTGTATCCTGGCCTGATGGAAGAGTTCAGTTTAATAAAGTGCAGAATTTTATAAGTTTCATCATCTCCCAGCAACTCATTCTACTAGTCAGGAATGAAGTCCAAAAAGGCCCTGGTCAAGGCCTATGGGATTTCTACAGGTCCTGGGATCTCCAGCAAGATGGTATTAGCCACGTGTAACACTCTTCTGAGGGTGTATTGGGAGAGGCCGTCTCACAGGTACACAGGGTACAGATCACGTTAGGCCTTGCAGGTAACTCCAGCTTCTTGAACTTGGTCTGGAATTCCACTGGTAACTAGTGCAGCTTCAGGGAGGTCTCCGTAGCCCTTCCCAGCCACATGTTGTACCTGTTGTAACTTCATATCAAAGCCAAGGGTAAGTTTGCATAAAGCGAGTTACAGTAGTCCAGTCTGAAGGTTACTCTCACATAGATCACTGTGCCTAGGCTTTCAAGGGCCAGATAGGGTGCTAGTAGCTTTACTTGGTAGAGGCAGTAAAATGTCTGGTGGGCTACATTCATAACCTGTGCCTTCATAGAAAGAGGGCATTAAAGATCACTCCCAAATTCCTTTCATTTGCTCCTAGGTGTTTAATTATTTTTTTAGTCATTGCACATTCCATTAGTTTTTCTAGTTGTTCTTCATAGAATCATAGACTTTGATCTAGTCCAACCCCCAGCATAATGCAGGAAATTCACAACTACCTGTCCACCACAGTGACTGATGATGCACAGATGATGCCCTTCTGCCCACGCATTTACAGTCTGCCTAAGTTCACAGAAATAGCATTTCTGTCAGATGGCTATCTAGCCTTTGCTTAAAAGCTTCACATAGACCGTTTACGCACTGGAGGTTTCATGCCGGGCTGCAGGCTGGAGTTTTAGTCGTGGCAGGTTGCCCCACCTCTTCCTTTCCTCACACGGGGGAGCATTTGGCCCGGTGCGCCTCATCCGCCACCAATTTGTGCTCCTGCACGGGAGCTGGGGCAGTGAAGTTCCTAGTGCATAAACGGTCATAATTAGCATTTCTGTCAAACGGCTATCTAGCTGATGCTTAAAAATTTCCAGAGAAGGAGAACCTGTCACCTTCCAAGGAAGCCTGTTCAACCAAGAAACCACTCTTAACTGTCAGGAACTTTTTCCTGATATTTAACTGAATTTTTTAAAAATGAATTTCAACTTATTGGTTCTGGTTTGACCTTCTGGGGCAATAGAAAACAACTCTGACAGCCCTTCAGGTACTTAAGGATATCTATCATATCACCTCTTAGTTGTCTCTCTCTCTAGGCTAAACAGACCAAACCTCAACCTTTCCTCATACATCTTCCTCTTCCTTTGTTATATTTTGCAATATTATTTTAGTCTTATTTTTATTTACTTTGTACCTAGAATATAATCCAAATCAGTAAATCTGGCCCATTGCATATTACATTGAATGCTCCTGTGTGGTTTCTAAAATAACCACATAATCAGTATAATTTTTCAATTTACCGTTTTCTTCACTATTTTTATACAAGTAATATTTTCATATTTTCTTATTCTAATGGCCAAATATCCAAAACCAGTATAAACAATAGAACTGAAATTGGACATCCTTACCAGGTTGCTTTTTCAGTTTCAGTTATCTCTGATAGGGCTCCATTTATTGTAAACAACTGAGTCATGGGATCAATCTGCCCCTACACGTCTACTTTTTCAGGCACAAACTTCATGAACCCAGTTTGGTCAGTATGTGAGCTGACCACGTTTCTGGGAATTTGTGATTCAGTTCAGGGTTCACCCACAAATCCTGAATCAAGCCTCAATTTTGTGGTTCATGGACATCCCTATTAAGAAATGTATAATTTGTATATCGGACAACATGCATCAAGCCAACATTAAAATCCAGAATTTGGATAAGAAATTGGATTTACTAAACCAAGAAATACAACGTAATCTGGACTGCTTCAATTAAAAATTAATGAAAAATGCCTTAGGTTACACAGAGTTAAAGAAGATACAGGTTAAAAGTAGTGAAATGTTTAACACATTAGTTTGGAATATCACCAAAAGACTCAGAAGCAGAGTTTGACAAAATCTACAGGGTTATTTCAACTTATGCCAAGCTGAAGAATCTTCTAAGGAATATCTTGGTATACTTTGCCAGGTCCAAAATAAGAGATCAGTATTAAGAACTCCAAAACTGAATGGCAAAGAGGTGATCATACTGAAAAACTTTCCCATAGAATTTTACAGAAAGGGAAAGGTTATTCCTGCATTACAGAAAAACTAAAAAGCAAAAAACAAGCAAACAAAACTAAACACCACAACCATTACAGTGAGGTAAGCTTAAAAAGTAAACTTCATCTACTTTAAATCAACAAAAGAAACTACAGATTTTCTACAAAGATTTGAATCAGATTGGGATGATACAGAAGACTTGGCATTACTTGAAACCTGAATTTGGATTACAAATATTGTTTAAAATGAAGAGGATATAAAATCTACAGACTATAGAGGACTGTACCGTAAGAAATAAAATACTTAAAACTCAAACCTGGATTACATATATTCAAGATAAAACCAACAAAAGAAGCTATAAAGATTCAAATCAGATTGGGATGATACAGAGGGCTATGGGTGATTGGTAAACATTTATATAATAGCTTTTAAAGTCTGTTCTTACTTTAGTTTTTATACTCTTATCTTTTTCTTTTCTTTCTCATTCTTTCTACTCTAAAACTTGGTTTAGTATTTATGTATTGAAAAATTTTAATAAAATTATATTTTAAAATAGAAATGTAACCTATAATATTTAGTTACAGCTAATTTGTTATCAAAACAGGGTATCCTGAATCCATACTGTGTGCTATGGTGTGCATGATTGTGCATGATATCCACTGAACTGTGTAATTTACACCTCATGTATTTTTGTAACTTCCATAATATGTGTATTTTATGTATATACCATAATAATCATAATAATTCTCAGTAGAAATATGTCTCTGCTATGCCGTATGTCTGTAAAATAATCTCTTGTCCACTCACCTCCATAACTTCATATAGTACTGGTTAAAGTATGTAAAATCTGCCCCTATGAGTTAAATGCTAAAGGCTTTTTGATTGATGAAGCCTGTAAATTGTGACAATTCTGTTTGGACAGAGAAATGGCTGTGCAGTCAAACAAGATTAAGAAACCAGTCAGACTATCATTCCAACAAGTGGCTATAGGTGAAATACTTAAAATAATGACCTCATATATGGCTAACGTCATTCACAAGATATTTATCTAGTTATATGAACATCAAAGTGAAATTCCTTTATCTCTGTAGATTTTCTTGGATAAAAAACTTTTTAAAATTTTAGACTGGTAGTTAATTTTCATCATAGGAATAATTTTAGCATTCATATGTAGAAAACTTTTTTCTAATTAAAGTAGTAAAATAGAAATCTGCATTGGTTTGGATTTTTATAAAGGAAAACTTTTACAATAGGGAGCAACTGATACCTTTGGTCTCTGAGCTAGTCGAAATTTGTTAAAAAGTTTTGTATCTATTTCTCATTTCATTTCAAGCCTCTTTACATAGGAATCACATTATCTGCTTTTAGGCCTTCAGTTGCGCTCCTCACCCACTTCCCCCTCTTTCTCGCGCAGCCTGCTAGTTTCTGCTAGTAAATAATATAAATTTCAATTCTACATTAGTTAAAATAAACAGCAGCACCAATCTGCATAATCCATCTCCCACCAAAGGGTAGAAAAGGAAATCATAAATATGCTCTTCCACTTCTCCTGCTAATCTACTCTGTCCTCTGCTGGAAGTGGGTTGGGAATTTTCTGAAACCAGGAATCTGGGTCTCCTCTTTCTCTGCTCAGGCTGATGGTGGCAGCAGCTGCTTAAGCTGTTTATAAAGAAATTTATTCAGCCAGTCAAATGCCCTACTGAGCAAAAGCATTCTACCCTACCACAAGGACCCAGCAGTGGCCTGGCGCAGCTGCTGCTGTGCATAATTGGTCAATGTGAAGCTTCTTAAGGAATCATCACTGTTGCCCCAAATCTGGCTACCTGGTTTACCTATGGAGCAGAGTTACCGAAAGAGAGCCAGGAATGCCTAGAATAAAGTTGGCAGAGAACTCATACTGAATCTCATAAATTATGCTATAGAGGCCATTGGTTTTCCTATTAAGTGACTGTGATAGCACCAGAGAAACGTTACTTCTAGACTACGATTTATTTTTATTTTATTTATTTATGATTAAATTTATAGACTGCCACTCTCGGCCCAGCCAGCTCATGGCAGTTTACTTTAGATAAAATCCACATTAAAACCCCAATAGAATATAAGTTTTTACAATATTATTATGGTGGCAACAATCAAGAATTAGTCTCCCTTGCAGACCCTCAAGTCTATTGCTCACAGTTGTTGTGTCACTAGCTGACCCCAGGTGATATTAGCCTAAGGGGGGGGCACAGGTCACAAAGAGAAGGAGGGATCTGATTGTACTACGCCAGTCTACATCCTGGCCTTAACCTAATGCCTGGTGGAAGAGCTCCATCTTACAGGCCCTGCAAAACCCAGAGAGCTCCGTCAGGATTCTTAGCTCTTCCAGGAGCTCATTCCACCAGGCTGGGGCCAGAGCCCTGCGGAGGGTATAAAGTGGTCCCGCAGGTAGGTAGGACCTAGGCCATGGGTAAGGGTCTGCTATTTTGAGAGAAACAAGCCCTCCATAAACTCATGGAACGTATTCTGTAGTTTTTGGATTCTAGCCATTGCACTTTATGTCACCAAAAATACAGATTTTAGAATGGAATATTCCTTATGCAGAGTAAATTCAGCTCATTGACTTATTTGCTGACTTTACTGATATTTAGCTTTTAATAAATAGGCATGCTTAGAGACCATATCTTAAATTTGTCAGTATGAACATTGTACTTGTTTCAATGTACAATGTACTGCTTATTATGCACTCATAACTGTGGCAGCCATCTGAAGAAAGTTAATGAAGGGTTTCACATAAGTATTTACCATTTGCCTGCTTACAAGGTGCACATTAATGAATATAATTTTCCCAATACACAGAGCATATTCATGCATGTGATACTCTTTAAGTGTTTTATTGCCACCAGCTATAGGAGTTTTTTGGTATAACGATAATTTCAATTCATTTTGCTCAGTGTTTCAAGCGTTTCATCATTATATTGCTTGTAGACTGAATCAGGAATATGTAATGATATTTTTCATCCAGGTGTGACAAAGCTATTACTTAATCAACATAGGTAAGATACATGCGAAGATAGCTCCAAGTGAAGATTATTTGTATGCAAAAATATATAACTATAAATGGTGTCTGTTAAGTTGAACTTGCTGTGATACAGCAGAAAGCAAAATATTTCTTCCATAAGTATGGTCCTTGTTTCTAGATAGCAGATTATCATTTATTTATTTATTTAAATTTATTTATTTCGATTTATTTATTTCGATTTCTATACTGCCCATTTCTTTGCAGC
Organism: Paroedura picta; assembly: GCF_049243985.1. NCBI lineage: Eukaryota > Metazoa > Chordata > Lepidosauria > Squamata > Gekkonidae > Paroedura > Paroedura picta. The sequence continues at coordinate 68,985,324 of NC_135375.1, read as the reverse complement.
TCTAGGTGGTTTACACTGAACATTATATAACTTACATGGAAAGTTATACAGACTTTAACATCAAAACAATTTTCAATAAAGCATCAAAGCTTACAAAACCACATTTATAACATAAATAACAATTAACAGTAACATTGGAAGAGTCATGGGCGGGCATCTGGGGAGACCAGCAGGTGTTCTGAGTCGGTCAGTCTCAAGTGAATGCCTGGTGGAAGACCTCCCTCTTGCAGGCCCTGTGGAACTGTGGAAGTTCGGGCAGGGCTTTGATCTCCTCAGGGAACTCGTTCCACCAGGAGAGGGCCAGGATCAAGAAGGCTCTGGCCCTTGTTGAGGTCCAACATGCTTCTCTGGGACCAGGGATCCACAGCCAGTTGGAGGTGGCAGAGCATAAGACTCTTTTGGGGGTATAGGTAGGGAGGCGGTCTCTCAAATACACTGGGCCCAAACCGCATATGGCCTTAAAGGTGATTACCAGAACCCTAAGCTTAATCCGGAATTCAACTGGGAGCCAACCAAGTTGTTGGAGTGCCGGCTGGGTGTGGGATCTCCATGATGTTTTAGTGACAATCCTGGCTGCAGTATTCTGCACTAGTTGTGGTTTTCGGATCAAGGATGAGGGTAGGCCTGCATAGAGCGAATTGCAGAAGTCCAGCCTAGAGGTGACCGTCGCATGGATCACTGTAGCTAGGTGTTCTGGGTCCAGGTAGGGGCGCTAGTAGGTTGGCTTGGCGGAGGAGGCAGAATGCCAGCCGTGCTACCTTTGTGACCTGGGCTTCCATTGTAAGGGAAGCTTCCAGGATCATGCCCAGGTTCCTTACCGAGTGCGTTGCTGAAAGCTGCACACTGTCCCAGGGTGGGCAGACGCGCTTCCTCTCATGGTCTCTTCCTACCCAACCACAGAACCTCTGTTTTTGCAGGGTTGAGCTTCAGATGTCTCTGCTTGATCCATTTTGTCACTGCTTCCAGACATCTGGATAAGGGTTCTGGGGGGATTCAGGGTGGTCATTCATCAGGAGGAAGAGCAGGATGTCATTCGCATATTGGTGGAAACCCAGACCAAACCTCTGCACCAGCTGAGCCAGAGGGCGCATAAAGATGTTAAATAATAAGATAAGAGAGAGGACTGCTCCTTGTGGGACTCCACATGTGAGCTGGTGTTGGTTAGATATTCTCTCTCCCATCACTACCCTCTGTCCATGGCCCCGGAGGAAGGAATTCAGCCATTTGAGAGCCGTTCCCTGTATTCCAGTGTCTGCAAGGCGGTGAGCTACAAGCTCATGATCTACTGTGTCAAACGCTGCCAATAGGTCTAATAGTATGAACAGCGCTGAACTGCCCTGGTCTAGCTGGCGTCGGAGGTCGTCCGTCAGGGCAACTAGTGCTGTTTCCACCCCATGTCCAGGTCGGAAGCCCGACTGAAATGAATCAAGGGCTGAAGTTTCCTCCAAGAATGCTGATATTTGGTTCACAGCAGCCCTTTCAACTAACTTTCCCAGAAATGCTAAGTGCAAAACGGGGCAATAGTTGTCAGGGTCTTGAGTGGCCAGAGATGGTTTCTTGAGTAATGGGCATACCACTGCCTCTTTTAATCCCTCCGGGAATTCTTCTGTTGAGAGGGAGAGGTTAATTATTTCCCGGAGGGGGGTTCCTATTCTTCTGTCTGTTGTTTTTAGGAGCCATGATGGGCATGGGTCTAGTGGGCAAGTGCTTGGCCTCGCTGTTGCTAGCATCCTGTCCACTTCAGTTTGTGAGAGTTGTCTGAAGTGACTCATTGTTCTCTCCAAAGATGGCAAAGGGGCTTCTATGTTATGTATTTTAAACACATTCTTAAAGGGTGCTAAACTGGGTAAGTACACAAAGGTAGTTAGACTTATTCAAATAAGGAATTCACAGATCACAGCATTTTAAAATGATATTTACTACCTTTGGTACAAATCTTGCCCGGATATTTCCCCAGTTGGGCAGATCTAAGAATGACAGAAAACAGCACAGTGAAAAAGTTCCCAAATTTAATCCCTGGCAATGGAAAAAGTCAACTTCTGCTGCTCCTCTTCTCACTGCAGCTTCCTGAAAGGCACAGAGCAAACTGAGAGTACAAGAAGAAGGGGAAAAGTCTCTTTCACAGTAGATAGAAAAAACATTCTTTCAGAGGAGCTCTTGGGTGCCTGATGGAATAGTGTCTCAGGATACAAGCAATAATCCTCAGTAGATATTGTAATGGGCCCCTTTTGGCTTATGGCAGTACCACTGGTTTTTCACACCTGCAGTAATTACAGGAGGAAGGCATCAGGAAAGCTTAAAAGTTAAATTTATTCTTTTTATAGCACTTGACTTTAAACAGTTATGCCTTTGAGAAAGTTTGTGGTGAATACTGAACAATGTTGTTCAGTAGGTACTTCTGTATGGTTTACTCAGTCACATATATTGCCACTGTATTGGTTAATTCAAGTGGTATTTTGGGTTTGGCCATGCATGCATGTTAGCCTATACATCATGTAAGAGTTCCCAGGATATAATTATGTGTCACACTGAGAATAGTTAAAATATTGTTATAGGTAAGCATTTCCAGATTGCTCAGCTAGTCTTTGAGGAAAGTTGGTTGATACCTAGACCATAATTCTTTCCAGTTCATTTTCATCCTTACTTATCAATCTTAAGACCTGTACTGGCCTTTACCTCAGTTCCTTTATATTCCAGGCAATTATAAAACAGGTTTAAACACTTTGTGATATTGTGATGCCAGACCACAGATAATGAATGTGCCTGGAAATAACCTTGGATTGTCCTTTTCTTTTTCTTCCTCCCTCTTTTTGTATACTATGAGCTAGTTAGTGATTTTCTCATTTTTCGGGAAAATGGTAAATTGTGGTCCTGTTTTAGAAAAGATATGAATCACATTCATGAATAAAAACTATCTAGAAGCTTAGTCTACGCAATAGAGGAGATTTCTTAGCTTCAAAACTCTCATTGCAACAGCCTAAGCCAAACTATATATTACAGAGGTGGAAGCCAGTTGAAACATCTCCCTGCAAGGTTACTTCACATGAGATCAGTAGCATGTAGATCTCATGTGTTTCTTTAAATAATCCATAAACAAGATTGATGGCAAGTGGTGATGTTGTTGGCAGCAACCAAGGTGTAGCAGTGAGCATTTGAGTTAGCACAGTCTGCTGATAAAGCTGAGCATAGGCAAAGATACAGAAACTATGAGAATAAAATATATTGTGTTTAAATGTTCATAAACATAAGAAATCCACTAAGAAATCAGTATTAATGTTGAAGAAACATGTAATGTGTTCTATTCATGCCTAAACCTAGTAACATATGATGTGCAGTAATGTTATGGAATGCTTTGTGGGAAAGTGATAATTTATAATTATGTTTGATGTACTGGTATACAGCTAAGTAGAACAGATAATGTATATGTGTTAAGTATCCTATTCTTCACATGACCATCCAGATCAGAAGGCAAAAGACTCACAGGAAGGCAGCCAAGATTGTACCAAGTTCATGTGTCCACCAGTTTAGGAACTGGAGCTGAAAACTAAAGAGATCCTCAGAGAGGCAGGAAGGTCTAGAAGGGCTAGATTTCCTCTGGCCAGGGAACTGTCAACGCTGGAATGAAAGCTAGGTTTTGAACCAGCAGAGGTTAGTGCTCAGCTGAAGCATTACACAGGAACTGAAAGAACTGTTAGTTCTACCCTTTCCCTCAGCCAGAGATGGACCCTTGATCCTGCCAAGATTTAGAGTTGTGGTTTCCTCATTAATGAGACTAGAGTACAGGAGGGATTGAACATCCAGAAATGTGGTTCTCTGCCTGGCCCAGGTTTCAGCTCTGGCTGTTTGTCTTCTTAGTTTCTAATGCTCTGAGAGGAGAATATAAGGGATGCTGGAAGTCGATCACTCCATTCAGAAGATTCAGGGGATTCTTAATTGGCCTGTTCTGCTGACTCTTGAAAATGAACTTGTGGTGATAAAGGGCAGATGGAGTCTTCCAATAGGGGTCCTGATGTTTAGTTCATATCTGGAAATTAATATATCACGTCTGCAGTATCAGTAGAGTTCTATCTTAGTCTGGCCAGTCATGTTAGAATTCTATAATACTGATGTAAGAAGAATTTTGCCTAAGCATTGATCTGTAAGACTGGAGAATAGGATGAAGCAGAATCAGCACTATACAACCCATGTTTGTGTTGAACAGAAAAAAATTGTATTGCATCCTAAAAGCCTATGCAAGAATTTTCTCCATTGTGGGAAAAAATGAGAAAGTCTGTTGGGTTCTTGTTATGAAATAAAGTACCAGCAGTTCTAAGCTCATATTGGGGAAAACTTGTTAAATAATGAAACAAAGGTTCCTACACCACCCCCAACAATTGCAGATCCTGATTTTCACTTCTTTTTTATTGACAAAAATTTGTTTTCAGTGAAAGTTGTAGAAATCATGGAAAATGTTCATTAACTGTAAGCTGTTTGATTCTTTCCAGTTGCTATTTCTTCTCTTACCACTTTTTAATACTATTAATTCATTGGGGTTACTTAGCTTTATTTACATATTTATTAATTAAAATATTTATATTCCACTTTTCCTGTTGATCCTGGCAGTTCACAGCAGCTTGTAAAAAAGCCTTTAAATTCACCAATTCAGCAAGAGAAGGCTGCCAGAGCTTCTCCAGGCCATTCCTTGGTCTTATCATTTGCCTGTTGTAACAAAAATACTATAGTTATATGGAAGAGAGGAAATGCTTTGCATGGCATAAACCCACTGCCTGGGGAATGTAAAGTTATATGTTGGGTTTTCCAGATTGCAATCTGGCAGCACTATGTTCCTTTCTTCAGATCCATTTCCATCTGCTTTTCAATTCTGCCAGAAATTGCTTATTTGTATGTATTGACTGTACTCATAGCATTTTGCCTAGAAAGCTGCTAAGAGTGACTACATTTTGCCTTTTCTGTAAAACATAAATAAGGCAGCCAGCCAATGAAAATAAGGATTTTGTACTTGCTGAGGAAGCAAACAGTTCAGGCAAGGACAGTCTGCTGACATCATTAAGGGAGAGAGGACTCTTCTGGCAGGGATTCAAACCCTTTCAAGGAAAGAGGGTTTATAATCTCACACCCATTTGTACTGCCTAAGGTAGGTGGCTTGTCTGAGCCAAGTAGCAAAACTTCTGAGTCATTTCCCTCAATAAGCTGGCTTCAGGCTATTTCTGTCTGCAGTTTAGATTTGTCAACTGACTGGGAGAAAAAAAGTTGGCCCTTTAATAGAGAATAGAATGTTTATTTACCAGATAATATTATTTGTTTGCACCCCACAAAGAAGTTCAGCCGCCCTTTCCCACGCATTAAGTCTGTATTAAAGGGCAGGGCATTATTGTCCAGGCCTGTTGGGAATCCCATTGCAATTAGAAATCTGAGCTAATTGATGTACTTAGAGAGAAATCCTAAGCAGATCACTGCGGAATTCTAACAGTTTTATTCAGTTTGCTTATACACAGGATAGTGTTCTAGGACCTTGCCCCTGTTTCACGATAAGATGCGGGAAGTAGGACATATGAATGCTTGCCCATTAGTTGTTATTTATAGTAATTTTAGCAGTAAGAAACAGAGAGTTCATAAAAGTTTTTAACTTATCCTCTGCCTTATCACAGCTGTAATCCGTATGAAAGTATACTAGTTGTCCATCACAGCCATACTTGTGTGATGCATTTTAAGTAGTGTGAAACACTATTATTCATTAATTTTTTATAAAGTGTCATAATGGTTATTTACAGTATTTGCTGGCGTATGAGACTACTTTTCCCCCCTGAAAAACATGCCTCCAAGTGGGGAGGTCATCCTATACGCCAGGTGCACTTCAGTTGGGATAGACATAGCTGCCCATAGTGGCCCATAGTACTGTAATGTAATGTAACAAACTCTATATTTTGAGTGGAAATGTTGGGGGGTCATCTTATACGCTCAGTCGTCTTATACGCTGGCAAATACTGTATGTCAGAAGTGTTCAGCCTCTATTTGTTGCAGATTGCAACTTTTTTCTGTGAGGATAGGGGGCTTGTAGTATCTTTCTATGGGGAGCCAGTGTGATTAGTGATGGATTAGTATCTGGGAGACCTGGGTTGGAATCCTCACTTGTGCCATGGAATCTTGCTGGATAACCTTAGGCCATTCTCACTCTCTCAGCCTAAGCTACCTTGCAAGGTTGTTGTGAGGAAATGATAGAAGAAAGAATAATATAACACTGTACTTTTGAGAACACTCTTGCTATTTCAGTACCTTGCATGCCCTCCAAGCAATAGGACACCATATTATCAACATCTGGAACAGCTTCATTGTATAATAAACACTGGTCCCCAACCTCCGGTCCAGGGACCGGTCCCAGTCCTAGATCAGTTGGTACCGGGCCGTGGCTCCTCCTCATCCCTGGCTGCTGCCTTGGGGACTGCTCTGCCACCGGCTCACTTTTGGTGCTCTCCAGCAGGCACCATGGCTGTGGCTCCCCCTAGGTGTGGCACTGCGCAGCTGCTGCTGGCAGCGCTGCCCAGTGGGCGGCGGGAAGTCGGGGGCGCTGGCGAGAAAGCAAGTGGAGCAGGGGCTCAGGCGGTGATGTCCCTCAGCAAAAGACTACCCCCCCTGGGCCTCAGTAAAATTGTCAAGTGTTGACCGGTCCCCGGTGATAAAGAGGTTGGGGACCACTCTTAATAAAAGCTAAGCCCTAGGTAGGTGGACAGTGGGCTGGACACTTTCTAATTGGTCCAAAGATTGGACTGGCCCTGCCCCAAACTTCGGACCAATAAGGAGGTGACACAGTCTGCCGGCCAGGGGCAGTCTGGCAAGTTTGCAGCCAGTTTGCCCGCGACTGCTGACAGGGAAAAGTAAGTGGCCTGGGGGGGGGGGTGGCCTCCTTTCCCCGTTAGGCCAGGCACTCCTCACGCCACCTCACAGACCTGGCAGGTGGCTGGTGAGTGTGTTCCCAACCCTCCTTCCTTCAGGCCTCCTGTGAAGGAGTCCTTAACAGCCCCTGACAGAGGGGAGGGAGATGTTTCTGAGAGAAATGCAGAGGAGTCTGTGGGGGTCTGTGCTTTCCTTTTGAGGTGAGGGGGGGGAGCTTTCCTCTTCTGCTAAATAGTTGGCTGACAGGGAGGCCACAAAAAAGCTCCTTCACACTTAAAATACTGCTCTGGCTGCTGAAGGGAAGAAGCAGCCAAGCAATTCTCTGTAGATTTGAGGTCTACCACACAGGGTTGTTGTGCATATGAAATTTGATACTGTTGTGGAGGTTTGGGGGCTTTTCTGTCTGCCAACGGTTTGGCAGAAGGGGAAAGCTCCCCCTCCCCTCAAAAGGAAAGCACAAGTCCCCCCACAGACTCCTCTGCGTTGCTCTCGGAAATGCCTCCCTCGCCTCAGGGTCTGTTAGAGGCTCCTTCACAGAAGGGCTGAAGGGAGGGGGGAGGGAAAACACTCCGCTTTGCGGCTCCTGATTCGCCCCTCCGAGTTTTTATTGGAGGGCCCGCCCTAACTCCTCCCCATTAGCCCTTAGGACTTTATTTTATCCGCTCCACAGGAGTGGTTAAAGATAGTTTTGCCCACTTTATGGAAGGCTCTAGCAAGTGATGTTGTTCCCTTGTGTTTCTTCGTTAGGCCATTTAGGTATAACTATAAAAGAAGAAGATTGTACCAAAAAAGAGCAAACTTGATGAGATGTAAATGTCAGTAGCAGATGATGTGGAAATCTAAGACAGAAAAGTTTATGGGGAGTGAAAGAGATATTTCATTGAGGTTTACTGGACTTTGAACTGTGCCCTGAAACACACTGGAAACCAATGTAGTAATTTCAAGCCATGCATCATCTGCACTGAACAACTTGTATAAGAATACCACTTGAAAACTGGTAATGGCTGTTGAAGAAGTACTAAGTTTGGTCTGTTGAACTTTCTGCAGTCAAGGCTGGCCCTGTTTACAAGAGTGCAGGTAACTTTGACTGAACTCCCTATACGCGGAGCAATAGTTCTCTTTACGTTACTTTTTGAGTCCATAGTAACACAGAGAAAAGTAAGCCAGTATTCACCAAACCTCACATTAACAGTTCTGAAATAAAAGTGAAACCATTGTATTTCACATTGTACAAAACCCTTATTTTATAAGCACCATCTTAAAAATCATAATATTGTAAACATCTCAATTTGACATTGGGATTTGTGAGTAAACTGAAAATGAGAAAGGTCTTGTTAATCAAATTGTTGTGCAGGTGTTTCAATTCATGACATTGTAGACAAGAAGGAAGGAATGGGGTCTTCTTGGAGCAGAGTATCATCTTTTTCCCCACTTATCTCCTACCTTTACACATTCTGAAATGCTAATACATTATACAGTTGGGAGTACAAGTAGGAAGGAAAGGAAAGTGAAGAACACTGAGAGCTGTCGTGGCGAGAATGTGTTGCTATGATACTAGTTCTAAGAATTTATTTGTCCTCTTTCCTACTCATTCTTGCTGAGCCCAGGGGAGCTGGAGCAAATCGCCACTACTGAGGGTCTGAATAGGGTACACATTAAAAGAATTCATTCCTTCTGCTGTGCAGAGAGATGGGGTGGGGCCTCACGAGTGCCCAAATGTCAATTTCATTTCTTTATAAATTGGTCTGCTTCTTACAAAATAAAGATATGTATATAAGAGAGATCAGATCAATTGTTAACATAAATTCTTCATTCAACAAATGATGCCTCATTCTTTTGTCATTATAGTTAGCTGCAATTCAGTAAGCACCTCAAGCTTCCAGTATTTAAAAGGATTGTTTTGGTTACAGGTTCTTAGCTGCTGTTCATCTCCTGCTGATACTGTACTAAACATGCCAAGAACCCCCTTTTTGTAGATATAAAAGAATCTGAATGTTTCCAGACAGCTATTCCAAAAATTGTACTGTATGTAAGCCTGTCTCCCCCCCCCACACACACACACCTTGTGTTTTGTTCTTGGTCTACATTTGGTCTACATTTGTTCTTGTGTGAAAAATATGCTGAAAAATACAAGTACATTTTTAAATATGTGTTGTTTGTATGATAAGCAATTTAAAAAGAAATAACTGGAGCTCTATTTTCATCTTATTAAATATTGCTTTTTAAATTATCTTGCTGTTTGTTAATTAGAGCATCGATTGTCTCTTCAATGAAATACTTGAAATACTAATTTGCTGATAATTTAGTTGGTTATGCTAATGAATAAGCTAATTATTATTTTCCTGCCCCCCCAATATTCACTAATCTCCTATTCCCATTTTTAATTCTTCCTCTAGCACTGCAGTGATAATACAAACCTCTGTCAGTCAGATATGAATATTGCAGGTGCCTGGAAGAGAGGCTACACAGGGAAGAGGATTGTGATCACTATCTTGGATGATGGCATTGAGAGAAACCATCCAGATCTGATGCAGAATTATGTGAGTGTTTTTAAAACCAGTTCACTTTTATGTATACTAAAACTGCTATGTGATGGTAACTTTGAAGCACTGGTGTTTTTTAAGAAGATGAGAGGAGGGGAAAGCTGAACCAGAAAAGTAAACTAAAGATCTGGCATCAAAAATGGAATCATATTAATCTCATTTACTTCCATTAAAATACTTGCTATTTGTGCAGGTATGAATAATTTTCACTGAACGCATAGTTTTGGTAGCCTAATTAAAATTAAATAAGATTAGGTAATCAACCCAGGTTTTTTTCAGAGTTGTTTCTTGATAAAGAGAGAAATACTATTCACTATCTCCTAGCACAAAAGCTTTTGTCAGCTGGTTTATCATGAGACTTTTTTCAGGTTCAGTGCTCCTGATTCGTCAGAATCCAATCAATAGAACACTGTGTTTGGGGCAGTGGTGCTCTGTATTCTGGGTGCTTGGGGGATAACCATGGCAAGGCTTCTGGAGTTCTGGTCCTGCTGGTGGATCTCCTGATGGCACCTGGGGTTTGGCTACTGTGTGATACAGAGTGATGGACTGGATGGGCCATTGGCCTGATCCAACTTAACTTCTCTTATGTTCTTAATGATTCTTATCTTAGAAATTAATCTATTTAAGGAAACTAGCACCCTATTGTGGATTCAGTTCATCTAAATCGATATAGTGTGACAGTAAGAACCATAATTGTGAAAAGAATGTGGCTCACTAATTTGCCCAGGGCTTCCTAGTTCTGGATACATTGGAGCAGCGTATGTGGAGACAAGCATTTGAATCTGAGGATTTCAGACACTTGTTTCATCAAGATAAAAACTTGGTTTGTTTACAATCTGTCCAGTTTTAGGAACAAAATAGTGGCAGAATCAGTTTTTCTCATGTTAACTGTCACACATGTTGGGTGCCTTAATCTATTTAGTCTACAGTTTGAAGTAATTCTATTAGGAAGTAAGTATTTTAACATTCCTGTGAGTTACTTTCATGTAAATAGGATCAGTATCTCAAGTATGTCAGCCATGGCGGTGCTAGGGCTCTCGCAATTTGTTGTTGGTCCTACCCATCATAATGGAACCATCAATTCCTCAAATAGTCAAAGCTAATAAGTAATTCCACAGGCTGTGTATATTTTCTCAAATAAATCCAAATGTTTGTTTATTTCTGTACTCATAAACTTCTTAAGCAAATAATATACAATTAATATCTTGGGCAACCATTCTCTCAAATAAATCCAAATGTTTTTTCAAATTAATCATTTTCAAATTAAGAAAAAGGAGCAATCATTGAGAAAGTTTTCAGGAAAACAGGTGAATCCAATACCCGGGACCCCATTCTGGTTGCCATTCTCGTAATGAAGACTCAAGAACATCTTATAGAATGTAGTTAAGAGCCTATGAGATGGTGGTAAAGTTGGTAAAATGCAAATTTACTCAACTGAAATTGCATTTGCTAACTCACGCCCAGCACAATGATTTAGGATAGTTCAATCTCTTACCACTCTAGAGGAAGGGCACCAAAATAATAACCAATTGGACATCACCTGTGAGGCATTTGCAAGTCATTTTGCAGACAAAATCTCGACAGTCCACCATGACCTCCTCCTAATCTTAAATACAGAAAGTGCACTAGAGGCCCCTTGGCCACCTTTGGAGAGTACATTGAGTACGTTTAGGCGACTCACACTGACTGAAGTGGACAAGATTTTAAAAGCAAAGCCAACCACATGCCTCTTAGATCCATGTCCATCATGGCTACTAAAAATATCTGATACAAGAATAGTGGACCCCCTCTGGGAAATAATAAACCTCTCCCTCTCAACAAGAGAATTCCTGAGGGACTAAAAGAGGCAGTGGTTTGCCCGCTATTCAAAAAAAATATCTCTGGACCCACAAAAGCCTATCAACTATCATCCCGTTTCACACCTACCATTTCTGGGGAAGATGCTTGAGAGGCCTGTTGTGGACCAACTATCAGCTGTTGTGGACCAACTAGGAAGAAGCTTCAGTCATAGACCCATCCCACTCAGGTTTCTGGCCTGGTCATGGGGTAGAGATAGCACTAGTCACCCTGATGGATGACCTCCGTCACCAGATAGACTGGGGTGGATCGGTGCTGCTCATACTGTTAGACCTATCAGCAGCATTTGACAGAGTCAATGATGAGCTTTTAGCTCACTGCCTCTACAATGCTGGAATCAAAGAAACTGGCCTTCAGTGGCTGATCTCCTTTCTCTGGGATCACGGACAGAGGGTAGCAATAGGAGAGAGCTCCTCAAGCTGTCACCAGCTTGCATGTGGAATCCCTCAGGGAGCAGTTATCTCTCCAATCCTATTCAATATCTTTGGGCACCCTCTTGCTCAACTGGTGCGGCGGTTCAGGCTGGGTTGTCACCAATATGCTGATGACACCCTGCTTTTCCTCCTGATGAGTGGCTGCCCTGATTCTTCCGCAGAAGCCTTTAGCCAGCTGCCTGGAAGCAATGATGAGATGGCACAAGCAGAGTCATCTGAAGCTCAGCCCTTCAAAGATGGAGGTCCTGTGGCTGGGCAGGAAGGGTTCAAGTGAGGAAGCATGCCTACCCAATCTGGCCAGACTGCAGATATCAGTGGCTCACTCCACCAGGAACCTGAGTATGGTTTTAGATGCCTCCTTTCTGCAGACTGTGCAGGAATCCTTCTGCAGGCTGTGTAGAGTCCTTGCACTAGATTCATGTGTAGTAGCTCTCAGCTACCTCCTGATAGGTCCTGAGGATCCCTTGGAATAACAGATCATCTCCATGCTACAGAGATCAGTTTCCCTGGAGAAAATGACTGCTTTGAAGGGTAGACTCTATGGCATTGGACACAGTCTTTTCCTGCTTGAATATATGAATCCTTTTGCTTGCTACAGCCTTTATCCAGCCATTGAACTACTATGCATAGCTGCGGCCATACCATTGTTGGAGCGTTGTGGTGAAGCAGCATTCTTCACCATTTATTGCATCCCCACAGGGGATGTATTTCAGTGGTGCAAGCTTGTACACTGCTTTCTGTTTCCCTGTGGGGGACACATTTTTTGACAGACAATCGTAGATTCATAGAATTATAGAGTTGGAAGGGACCTCATGGGTCAAGCTCCATGCCAAAACACCCATCTCAAGGGAAAACAGCAACAATGGAAAAGTTCCACTGGGGGAGTGGTGGCAGGGGGGTACATTGTACAGAAGGTGGGATTGCATGGGAATGCAATCCCACTATCCTGCAAAATACAAAAACAAAACCCCATTCGACCCTGTGGCACTGAGAAATGCCATGGAGCCAAGTGGGGCATTTTGGTCCCCTCCCGGCCACTGTAGCACCATCAATGTTCCCTTGCCACAGGCCATCGGAGATCATAAAGCAGGCCAGGGCCGGGAGGTGGCCAGGCTGATGGCAGTGTTGTGTGTAGGCAGGGATTAGCCCCTGTACCATGCTGCTGCCATCCCAGCCTTTCCTCCCCATGTGTAATCAGTCAATGAAGTGGAATGCAGAAGATTCAGTTCTTTCTTCCCATTCCTTTTGCATTTCAACAAGGCCATTGCAGGCTAGACAAATGAACAGAAAGCCGCTCTGTCCTCCTGACTCCTCCCTGGGTTAGAGTGTGTGTGTGTGTATTTAACCCCCCTCCAACTAGACTAACCCTGGGGTTATTAGTAACCCTGGTTGGGTATCGCTGGTATAGATTAATAGAAATAAATAATGGAGGAAACCTTATTCACTAAACTAGCAGTCAGATTTAAAAGTCTATCTGTAAAAAATAGTTTTCAGCAAGGTTTGCTATTTATCCAAAATTACTTCATTTAAAATGAATCCCTTGGGGTCATGCTCTGACGTTATTATGTGGAATACTTTGCTTAAGATATGTGACAAGGTATAATAATTTTTGTTACTTGCATGGGCATGATGATTAATTCTTCATAAACTTTATTTTAATGATTCATTTAAACAATCCAAAACCCATTTAGCACTTTTAGCTTTTCAGAGTTTCTAGCCATAACCCTATACATCCTCTCTAAAGAAATTATAAAACAAATTTCATAGATGTTTTAATGATAACAGGTTACAGATGTCAGTGAGCAAGGCTTACAGTATATTGTTATGTAATGAGTTTTGAGTAAAGATGGCATTTAAAATAATTATTTTCTATATATCATTCTACCATATAAGATCACTGGATCAACAAAGTTAAATAGCTGTCAGTGCTGTTTTCGTCAGGGAAATGTGACAAGACAAAACACATTTCATACCCATTAAAACTTGCAGTTTGTCCTGACAATAAGAAGAGTATGGCATTTAGAAGATATTGTTAGTATATATTTTTCTAAATTGATTTATTTTTCTTAAGTATTTTCATATTTGTAACTAACAAATACAAATGTTTCCCTAAAGCAAGTAATGTTCACTTAGTATCATTTAAATAACTACCTTTTACCAAGATGAAGAGTGCTTTTGCTTGACTGATATGGTAAATATGGTTCATATGAAAAAAAAATAAAATAGTTTGAAATACCAGAACAAATGGCAGTATTTTTTGACAGTGAGAAGAGGGTCTCTTAATCCATTTTATTTTAACATTTCTAAACATAATTATTATGTATATAAATGTTGTAATCTTTTGAACATGCAATTCCTTCCTAAATCAGGCAGCGGGCACAGAACTAAGCTGCACTCCTGTATATACCTGCTGAGGAATGCATGTGTTAAATGAGTCAGTGACTAATTCATGAGGCTCTCCCATTCATTTTCATTTTGTTTCTTGTCCCCTTACCCTCCTGTTCTTCCTACAGGACCCAGAGGCCAGTTTTGATGTCAATGGTAACGATATTGACCCCATGCCTCGATATGATGCCAACAATGAAAACAAGTAAGACCAGAGCTCTGTGGGATGTATGACATTCGTAATGTAGATGTCTTTATCAGTAAAATATACTTATTTTGAACATATACACTATTTGCACAGATGTAACACAGGACAAAATTATATTTTTGTTATCTTTTAATCATTAATATATATGACTTGTATTCTCTTTTGACTATGCCACTGGCAGAAGGAAGCATCAGGTGAAGGCCTTAGCCTCTAAACCAGGGGTAGTCACTGCGGCCCTCCAGATGTCCATGGACTACAATTCCCAAGAGCCCCCTGCCAGCGAATGCTAGCAGGGAGCTCTTGGGAATGGTAGTCCATGGACATCTGGAGGGCCGCAGTTTGACTACCCCTGCTCTAAACCCTGTTTGGCAATTGATTGTTCACTGTGTAAAAGAGAATGTGGACAAGATGAACCACTGGTCTGACCCAACAGATTCTATTTACTCTTTTTTTATATGCCTACAACATAGGAATTCATATTCATTATCTACATCTTATTTACATATATTGGATGTTTTTGTGTGAAAGAAGTTATTGAACTACTTGAGTTAAATTTGGAACTACTTGTTTTCAGAATAATTTTTGTGACTATATTTGCTGATAATTTTTGAAACTTGCTTGTAATTCTGATGTCTGAGTACAGCTGGAATGAAATTGTCCATCAGCAATTTCAACATAGATTGCCATCTCAACTTAGGAAACTTTGGTAAATGTGTATATTTAAAATTTAAAATGTCCAAGGAGTAAACATCTTCCTATGTAGATTTCAAAAAGTTGCAGAGGTTGTTATTTAATATGGCTTCCCATGTTTTGTTGCTGGTGATTCAGTATTTCTACTTCAGCCATAGATTTCCCCTGCAGCTTTAAGATAAGGATTAGATGTTACAGTTCTGGCTAGGGCTGAGGTGGCCAATTACAGGCCACTCTCCAATTTACCGTATATACTCGCATATAAGCCAACCTGCGTATAAGCCATGGCACCTAATTTCACCACAAAATACTGGAAAACCTTATTGACTCATACAAGTCTGGTGTTTGGAGAGTGGCTTTCCCCCCTCCCCTCCCCTCCCCTTCCCTTTTGGACAGGATCTTTCCCCCCCCCCTTTTCTCCCCACCCTTCTCTTCCGTCTTTCCCCTCCTCCTCCCTCTTTCCCTTTGATCCCTCTTGCCTTTTTATAGCCAATCCTTCTTCTTCTCCAATTCCCAATTCCCGGGTGTTCTGTTCTTCTAGGGGCGTTTCCTCCTTCTGCTCTCTGCTCTCCCTCTGAGACAGAGGCTTCAGAGCTTCCTGCAGCAGCAGCACATGCTAGCCTCATGCTAGCCTCGTTAAGGCTATGAAGGGGGGAAGCAGAGACTGCTCTTTCCCTCTCCTTCCACTGTCCCTCATGGGCTTGCTGCATCTCTGCCTCTTCCTGCATCTGCTTCTTCAGTTAAGTATACTTGTCTCCCACCCCCGCATATAAGCCAAGGGGGACTTTTTCAGCTTCAAAAAAGGGCTGAAAAACTCGGCTTATATGCAAGCATATACAGTACCTTTTCTAGGGAAAGTAATAGGGTATGTGGTGGCAGGGCAGCTCCTGGATGATACATCTTCCCCTTATCCATTTTAGTCTGGTTTTAGGCCTGGATTTAGTACCAAAACTGCTTTAGATGTACTTGTGAACAATTTTTATTGAAAGTTGGACAGGAACAGAAATCTTCAAGAGTTACATCCCAGAGTAGTTATTAACTATTCTATTTCCCTATTTTCCTGGGACTGCCAAAACTTTGAGTGTGCCAAATGATTTATGTTCATTAATAGTTGCATTTGGCTTAGAACACACATTACCCAAGACAGAGAAATGACTGTCTCAGAAATTCATTTATGTTACCTTAATTTGCTTTCATATTTCCATTTACTATGTTGTTTTTGAAAGGTCAGCTGTAGAAAAATCTTTTAACAATGTCTAAAGTATTACTCATTTATTAAAGAGCTAGAATAGTTAGCTAATTTTCTGCTATTTTTCTTTCTATATGTGCATACATACACAAAGTATTTTAGTCCAAGACTACATAAATCACCAATCATAGCAATCAAGTGACTAGCAACTGTCTGTTTTTGAAGTCATAGAATGGCAGCAAAATCAAGAAACATACCATGTCCTAGTGTGCCACTGTACATATCTGGTGGACTGTATATCACCAGGTAGATCACAAGTCCTAGTGAATACTTGATTTCACTCTTGACTTTTTCATTCATTACACCATTCATTATGCTGAGATCATGATCTCATAGACATACCATCACATTTGTACTCACAAATACATGTATTTCTTCCATGCATTACCTTCCCTGCATTCAAGGTCAATCTGCTAATTACCAGGTGTACCTCAGAGCAGAAAGGTGAACAAAGACTGCCTAAAAGCTCTGGTGTCAAACAACTGATACCCCATCACTTTTGTAAGGAAGGTTGGTTACCTTAGTAAACCTCGCCTTCTTTCCTATTAGCAAGAGAAACCAAGCTGTGTCTGTGGTAGGCTCAGTAGAGTGAGCTACTGAGGGAAGATCATGGAGGGCACTGAGCTTTTCATTTCTCCTGTCACAACTTGGCATGTGAAGTTCAGCTTTGGAGTTCCTGGCTCAATATTTACTTTGTAAGGATTATCAACACATATCAATTCCAATTTAACTAAGAAATATCAATAGCCTTAATCATGATTACTAGAAATGTCCTAGGATGGCCAGGATTCTAAAACGTGGATGCTAGTCTCTAAAAATCTGGAATGCTTTTCTGTCCTTCCATAAACAAGTATATCAATCCAGGCATATATTTTAGCTGCCCTAGAAACCAGATAACTTCATTAGGTATAGATTATAATTCACCGTTTAGTGAAGCATAGTGCAATCCTAAACAGGAAATCACTTTTCTAAATCCATCTTCTTCATGAAACCCAAATCATATAAATTATGACAAAATGTTTTTTTTATATTGTGAGTTCACAATATAAAAGGGAGATCCCTTCCAACTCTGTGATTCTATATATAAACATATTCTACTCTAATTTATTATCATTATCAGAAAGTAAATATTTTCTAAGTTTGCTGTAAGTGATGTTACCTCATAAAAAGTAACATATCTATGGTAATTCATACACTTTAAAATGAATATCCTGCCCTGCCACTTCAGTTTCTTCCTTCTACAAATTAAACTCAGTGCTCATTTTGAGCATTTAGACCAGGGGTAGTCAAACTGTGGCCCTCCAGATGTCCATAGACTACAATTCCCAGAAGCCCCTGCCAGCATTCGCTGGCAGGGGCTTCTGGGAATTGTGGTCCATGGACATCTGGAGGGCCGCAGTTTGACTACCCCTGATTTAGACCTTCATAGCATGCCAATCATCATCATTGTCACAAGTAGTTCTTGAACAAATCCTCTCAAACTGCTGTTTACATTATTGTGAAGTAATAATTGTAGTTTTTGTAGTAAAATAAAAACATTATAAAATTCGATAAAAATCCATAAGTACCATATTCTGTTATAACGGTGGTAAAGTGTCCCCTATTAAAGGGGGAGTTTTATATAGGGAGAGGAGGGGGCTGTCCATAATATTTCTGAACCAACCTGACCTTAACTATAGGCCTGGTGGAAGAGCACCATTGTATAGGCCCTGCAGAACTCTGATAATTTCATCAGGGTCCAAATCTCCACTGGCAGATTATTCCATCAGGTAGGAGCCAGGGCTGAAAAGGCCCTGGCTCTGATCAAGGCCAGCAGGATCTTTCTGTGGCCAGGGATCACCAACAAGTTGGTATTTGCTTAATATAATGTTCTTCAGGACACATATTGGGAAAGGTGATCTCTCAGATACGGAGGGCCCAGACCATGAAGTACCAATAACTTGAACCAGATACAGAATGCAGCCGTTGGAGGGCAGGTCAAGTATGAGCTCTCTAGGGGGTCCTAGCCTAGAGTGAATTACAGTAATCTAATCTAGAAGTGTTATCATTAACAGTTGACATATCCACTGATTAATTGTTTTAGTGGATTTCAGACAGTTTTTCTATATTGGACCCAATTGCCAGTAATTATTATTGATTATTCCAATTGCTCTATTGCTATATTACAATTTGTGAAAACTTATAAATGAACCACATCTCATTTTTAGATATTGTTAAAAACTATGTTCTCACTAGTATGGATGATAGCAGGAAGAAGCCTGCAAATATTAATCACTTGAACTAGGATTGGGTGCTTGCGCCTGAAGCAGCCAGCAAGGGGGGGGGGAGGTGTGGGCGTTGATGCACAACTTTAATGATGGGAAGACTGCCATCCTGAGAAAAACCAATTGTTTTATTCATGCTTCCTAACCACACAACTAGAATAGCTTTGCTGGTTTTGTGATTAAATTTTGGCAAAAATTCAATACATTGAAAGTCCATATTAAACTATTAGTATGATTGTGGGTTTGTGACTATTACAGCCATTTTTGTAGTAATAAAAGCATTACTAAATCATACACTCAAAGGCCTCCAATCCATAATTTCATCTTTAAATTAATTTGCATACAAAAAATGCTGGCAAAAAGCTCCTGAATTTTTGCACCATTTTTTAACTTTTAAGAGCAGTATTTATTCCTTAAGCAAGAAAGAATTTTATGTTGCTAATTATTCACTTCATATAAATACAGATAACAGAGACCTGATACTAATGTGAACATATATTTGGAATGCCATGATTAGAAGAAGCACATTAAGGTGTGATTTGGAGTGGAAAAAACTGATGTTAAAAGGGCTAAGTACCACCCGCCACTTTCTGACTCAACAAAGATCCCTTTAAAAATGGCCTGGAGCTCTTAGACATATAATATGTAGTTAGCTGCTCAACTATATGTATATAAATAAAAAATCTCATCTCAGCATGGTTAAAAATGCTGAACCTGATTGTGAGTCTTCAAGACAGTTCTGCTTATTAAAGCATTAAACATGATTAAAATATTTCAATAATGTGACAAAGCATACATAATTGAAGGTATCCATATCTAGATGGATAATGGAGAAAGCCTAAAGAGATTAGTGATATCTGAATCTACCTGGCTTGAATTGGAGTTTGACTTGGCAAACAGAAAATCATGAAAGAATTTATCTTTTACCACACCTAATTCAGAAATCATTCTTGTTTCTAATGATATCATCAGGAGTATGATATATTTTCCAAATGTTTCCAACCTGCTCTAGCACTAAAAAATGAGTACCTGGGAGTAATCATGTCAACTGCCTGGGTCATTTCCCCATTCCAGAGGTCAACCAGGGCATTAGCAGGAACTCCAACCATATCAACAGGAAAACACCCTAACACCATCAGAAAACTATTTGGATTCATCTGGCTCTGAGGGTGGATTTAAAAAAAAATATCCTCCGTTCTTGCAAAATCTTGCTATCCCTATAATGCTAAAATATACTTCTGTTTTTATTTGTCATCATTATGAATGTATGATGACTTTAATTTTAATTTAATTTAATCTACTTTTGTTATGTATTAATTGCTATGTTTTTCCAAACTGTACAAACACATAAGCATTGCTAATTATTTTTTCTAATCTTGATATTCAGGTTGATTCCTCCAGTTATGTGTACTGAAACAGTGACAAATATAATTAAAAGCAATTTGGAATTACTTCAACAGAAAAGTTTAAAACACATATTTCCAAATCAGAAGGACAGTATACCAATGAAACATTAATATTTATATTCGTTTATATTATTTATTATTAATATTTATATATATGCAAATAGGAATTTATTATACATATACTAGAATCTACAAGGACTTTCAAGATAGGGTAAATCTCATTCTCCCTCCTCCCTTTCTTGCTGTGGTTTCCCATTGTTGCTGGCCCTCTCCCCTCATCTCCTATACTCGTTGCTTTAAAAGAAAAGTAGTCTGTTCAGAATTCCAGGTGTATAGGGTTAGCTTTTATAATATGATGTGACTGGATGGTTTTAAATTGTATGCCCTGATGGGTACAGACAGCAACTGTTCAAAAATTTTCTAGTGCAACTATACATTCACAATTAGACACATTTGTGAAAGTTTTGAATGGAGGCCTATGTTCTCACAAAACCATCTTAGTTTCTAATTTTAATAAGTTTATGGGCCTAGCGTGATTTGAGCAAATCATTATTCTATTGTCTGCCTTATAATTTCCCATCTCATTCAGAGTTTTGTATACAGAAAGTACGCAGGAAGTCCAAGCAAGGTCCTAAGCAGGGTTGTCCCTGCTTAGCTTCCAAGATCTGATGGGATTGCACTTGCCTGGGCTATCTGTTCTGCAGATATGTTTTGCGAATCTGTGTCTCCAAGGTGAATTTGAATCATGGACTCAAGGAGATAGGATTGTTCTGTCTGTAAGGCCCCAAGAGACATTATCTGCTTGTTGGTGGTGCCATGTGTGCTGATAGTGTACATGTAGGTTTCCTCAACAAGAGAAATTGAGTTTCCCCCAAGGCTTCAGATCAGGAGAATGGTATTGTGGGAAGTATTAAATCCTTTCCACTGGCCTTGCATAGTACTAATCCAAATGGTGTCCATATATACTGTGAAGGCATGGACTCATGGAACATATCTTCATAGCTGACCTGAAACATACTGAGGCAAAATGTATTGTATAGTTAGACTATGAGGCAACTATTTTAAAACTAATCTGATAAGCGCTACAGCTCCTACCTACACATAAAATAACACTTTTAAGTTGTTCAGTAACTTTCTTGTATGGCATCAATTTAATATGTCCTTGCATTATGGTCTAATCTTGCTGCATTTGCCTAAGGCTTCCACCCTGATTAAGTAAAAGCACAGTTAGTACAATGTGACTTCAGTGAGACCAATTAGTTGTAAATAAATTCTAAATACACAGGATTCTTTTGCATGCATTTAAAATGCATGCTGCAATCTGGGATTCTTGAGAAACATCACAGACATGTCATCTGAGAAGAAATATAAAGGCTATTAAGTACATACAATCTATCTTAATGGATATTTGTTCTGCCTACAGGCATGGAACCCGTTGTGCTGGAGAAGTGGCAGCTACTGCAAACAATTCACACTGTATAGTAGGAATTGCGTTTAATGCCAGAATTGGGGGTAAGTTGTAATTACTTCATATCATTGAAACAATAATTCGTTTTTTGTTTGTATAAATATTTGAAAATATTCAAAAATATATATATTTATGATTCGATGGTAGTGTTTTTCCTTGTAAGCTACTCAAGCAGGACTCTGGAGAGCAACATATAAATTCTCTAAATAAATGATTTTGATATAGAAATGTCTCCAACATACATTGATTATATACTAATGTAATGATAATATGTGTTATCATTCGTCTATTCTAAATGGCTAAATTTAAAGTCTGGCTAAAAATTATATTTATACAATACAATGATTCTAATCTGTAAACCGCTCCAGCCCGCTGTAGTCACAATAATCAAGCCCGCTGTAGTCACAATACAGCGGGCGCTAGGCAAGGAAGCCCCCGGCAGCCGCGCTGTGCGCGGCTGCCGGGGACTCCCTTGCCGGCGGCCTGACGCGTTGGAGGCGCTTTGCGCCTCCCGACGCGTCAGGACGCCAGCAAGGGAGCAACTGCGAGCCGCGCTACGTGCGGCTCGCAGTTGTTCCCTTGTCAGCAGGGCGGGAATCGGAGAGGCCATGTATATGTTTTTCCATGTACACGTCTATTCAAAATACCTGAATTAAGATTATTTTCTCTTCCATTACAATATGCTTTATTTGTAGGACATCATTTTTATAAGTGGGCAGCATCTCACAATTCCGTTTTCCTCAATATATGGGAAGAATTTTATTTCCAAAAATTTCTTATATTTGCATTATTTGCAGACAGTGAAAGTTGTTAAGCACCAAATATTTTGTGGAAGAATCTAAAAAAGAGATCAACACTCTTCATCCTGGCTCCTTCCAGTTCTTCACATATTTCCATTAGCCTGACCAAAATTACATTTCACTATCGTTTTAAATGGAAGGCCTGTTTTTTACTGTAAGGTGAAGCAGATTGGGGGAGGGGATCCTGCAGTAATACTAGAGATAACTATGCTTCTATGAGGATTCCTTGTTTGAGGAGTAAAATAAAGTCAGAAGAATGGCAATAAAATTTAAAATTAAAAATGTAAAAGGTGATATGTAAACTAGGATAAATGTTGCTATAGCATTAAGAGTGATTAAATTACATTAAATTACAAGGCAGGAATTTCCTTTTAACAAATACCATTCTATAATAATATGTGTAGAAATCCGAGACCTCCTTTAAAACTTACATACAGTAAAAAAATTGGCACTGTGGTGGAAAAGTTCAAGCTCATCCCACTGTATCACAAAAATATTTCTCTCTCTCTTTCTCTCTCTCTCTCTCTCTCTCTCTCTCTCTCTGTACATTTTTAGGTACGCAATATTGGAGAAATATTGTTTTATTTATTTATATTTGTGCCTTATTGTTTTAATTATGTTTTGTAACGGCCTTTGGCTACATACAATAAATGTTATCGTATCGTACTATGCAAATGCAGGCATCAGAGGAAGGTCACGCGTAATATGGTGGTATTAACTTGAATGATTCTGAGCTACACTATGTATTTATTTAGGAATCTAAACATGGAAAAGGTTACAGGTTTAGCTTGTGGTGCAGAGTGGTAAGGCAGTAGACATGCAGTCTGAAAGCTCTGCCCATGAGGGTGGGAGTTCAATCCCAGCAGCCGGCTCAAGGTTGATTCAGCCTTCCATCCTTCAGAGGTCGGTAAAATGAGTACCCAGCTTGCTGGGGGTGGGGGGTAAACGGTAATGACTGGGGAAGGCACTGGCCATGAAAACGCTAGAGGGCGTCACCCCAAGGGTCAGACATTACCCAGTGCTTGCACAGGGGATACCTTTACCTTTACCCTCATATTTATTCCAGGGAAGAATAAGAATAGTTGGTTTTATACCATGTTTTTCATAACTTGAAGGAATCTCAAATCAGCTTACAATCACCTTCCCAAAGGTCACCAAGCTGGCTGCATGTGGAGAGCCATGCTGGCCATAGATAACAACTTTCAGAAGCATTTCACTTTTTCTCATTTCATGTGCCACAAATCTTTCTGACCTTCCATGTTTCAAAATACCAGCTCAACATCTTTTAGTTAAGCTACACAGTGATAACCCACTATTCCTATTATTTCTTTTTTACACAAAAGGCAGGCAATACGTCCCAGCAGCCCTGGAGTTATTGCTTTGCAAGGGGATACTGACACTTCAATGAGAATACTGGACTCTCACTTGGCATGAAATTGGCCACAGCCTTTATTAACATGAGTGTGGCTAGCATGGATGGCAGATCCAGCCCTCTTGTGGTCAGCTGAACACATGTCCTCTCAATGGGTCCCCAGATTAGCCAGCCTGTAACCCAGATTGAGGCATGTTGAATACTGGGAGTTGGCAACTGGGATAACCACTGGGTGTCTGCGTCTGATGGATTCTCCTACCACCCGGAAATGCCAGCCCTCATTCAGGCTCAGCATAGACTCTTATAGGGCCCCCCAAACCCGGAGAAACCAGCACACAAGCATAGCCACTCCAACAAAGATGGGCTACAACTATTATTCTGCTAGCTGTGACAAGTAATGATAATAACACGTCCCAAACAAATTCAACCACGTAATTTTAAAACATAGGGTGGGAGGGTGGGATACCTCTTGGAGCTGGGAGGGGAAAGAGGCCGAGCCTTGCAGCTGCATCCCATATAAGAATGCTTGGCTTGGCTTCTCCCGCTGCCGACGCGCCCCGATGTCTGCCACTGCCCTTGGGGCCACTGACCAGGTCCTCTTTGTGTGCTGGCTCCTCTGAAGCATCAGTGGGTCCCATCAGGTAAATCTCTAGTCGCTTTTTCAGCTACTTTTAGGTGCCTCTGTTGGAGCTTCTACAAAAAGTATCGCTACAATAGAGAGAGAGTTCAATCTAAATTCCTTAGAGCGATCTTTCACTTCCCCATGGTGTACCTAATGCACAAGTGTGCTTGGAAACAGGGATGCTGAAAGCTGAAGATAATATCACCATTCTCTCTATTCAGATATGGCTGAAGTTAAACCAACAGCCTGCAACTTTGGCATCTCTTATTCTTCAAGATAATTTTCATTGACATCCAAAATAGAAAAGTTGGGGATATCGATGAAGCTGGTACTTAAGCTAAGCCAACAGCAGGCCAAAAACATCTTAAGGCAAAAGATCAAAGATATCGGTTGATAAGTGAACATAAGTAATTCTCCTGGTTTTCTAGCATCAGTTAGGTACAAATATGTAACAGCTCTAACCACATATCTATATAATTTTGGGAACCATAAACAGGGAATAGCTTTTACTCTTACCAGATGATCAGCCTTGTTTAAAGCAGTACTAGAGGGCAAATATAAAAAAATCCCCCTCCCTCAGAGACTAAGCCCCTGCCCCAGAAATCAGACTGAAACAAGAGAACATTTTCTATTCCACTGTCCTATATGTGACAAAACAGTACAGATTATACAGAGGTATTCAGGCCTATCAGCAAAAGAAAAGGTAAATAAACTTAAATGATGAGAACCTGCAAATCACTCTATATAGCTCCAAATTCTGTGCTGCTGCAATTAAGATGTGCAAAAATGTCATAGGAAAATAAATATTTGTGAAGTTTTTTTATAATAGCTGTGTGCTTACAAATTTTATACAGATTACTAGTAGTATTTAATTGTGATTTTAAGAGTCTTAATTTTAAATGCATTCAACATTTTACCTTGTATTTTTATATCCCAGCATTTATTGTACTGGTGAAAATGACTGGAAATAAACGATTGTTGAAGTCCTGTAGTACCTTAGAGCAGCGGTCCGCAAGCTTCTGCAAAGTGGTGGGAGAGGGCGGCCCAGGGGCCCGCGCACGCGTGCAGCCCCAGCACAAACGCGCATGCACGAACTGCCGCGCACGCACGTTTGCGCGGCAGTCCGCACACGTGCGTTTGCGCTGCCGCCATGTCGGTGGCCGCGGCTTCCCCTCCCGGCCCCTCCGGACCGCGAGCAAATCGGCCGCTAAAGCTAAAGTGGCCGATTAGCTAAAGCGGCCGCTAGCAAATCGGCCGCTGAAGCTAAAGCGCCCGATTAGCTTGTGGCTCAGCAAGCTTCTCTTCCCTCCCCTCCCGAAGCGAGAAGCTTGCCGGGCCGCGAGCTAATCGGCCGCTTTGGCGGCCGATTTGCTCGCGGCCTGGCGAGCTTCTCGCTTCGGGGGGGGGGTAGGGAAGAAGGATCCGCGGCCCGGCGCCGAGGCCTTCGTGGCCCGGCACCAGCCCGTGGCCCACGGGTTGGGGACCACTGCCTTAGAGACCTACAAGATTTTCAGGGTACAAGCTTTTGAGAGTCAAATTAGATACAAGCTGGAATGGAGACATTTCTTATATCCCAGTCAGAAGTTGGGAAGAATATTGCAAATAAGAAAGGAAAGGAAAGGAAAGGAAAGGAAAGGAAAGGAAAGGAAAGGAAAGGAAAGAAAGAAAGAAAGAAAGAAAGAAAGAAAGAAAGAAAGAAAGAAAGAAAGAAAGAAAGAAAGAAAGAAAGAAAGAAAGAAAGAAAGAAAGAAAGAAAGAAAGAAAGAAAGAAACCAGATACAACCTTCTCCCCTAACATATCTGCATGCCTCCAGTCACCATCCATATGCTAGGGATGAGCACAAACCAGCTAAGAATCTAAAGTCCATCACAAATTTTGGGCGGTTCATTAACTTCTATGAATTTGTATGCTGTTCATGGTGGTTTGTGGTGGTTTTTCTTCAAGAAAAACATGTGAGCTACAGGGGAGCAGAAAGCGGGGTTTAAATTATTCAAAGCCATTCAAACCAAACATTTGGGTGATAGTCCTTATTGCTCAACATTTTGAAATCCTTGCTTTCTACTCTCTGCAGGTTTTTGTGGAGAGAAGAAAGCAGGATTTAAATGGCTGCAACCCATTTAAACCAAGCAACCGAGCAGCAAAAAGCTGTGGAGAGCAGAAGCAGGGATTGAAAATTATAATATGAACCAATACATACCAGGTCAGTTCATGAATCAAACTCCGGGTTTTTAGCTCAGCCACAAACCATGAATTGAATTAAATTTCAAAATGTGGTTTATGCCCATCCCTGCAAATGATCCATCATCTACAGCCAAGCTCTATGCTATAGCTGCATCTATTCCAATCCCTCAGACAGGGGATCTCACTTGAAGGATGTACAATGGATTTTTTTTTGGAACAATACTCACTTGATGTACTAAAACAGTGGTCCCCAACCCCCGGTCGGGAGACCAGTACCGGTCCATGGATCAGTCGGTACCAGGCCACTGCTCCTCGTACTCCTCCCCGGCTGCTGCCTTGGGGGCTGCCCTTCCACTCTGCTGCTGGCTCACCTTTGGTGCTCTCCAGTGGACACCATGGCTGGGGCTCCCCCTCGGCGGGGCACTGCACAGCTGCTGCTGGAAGGTGCCCCCCAGCGGGCAGCAGGAAGTCAGGGGCGCCGGTGGGAAAGCAAGCGGAGCAGGGGCTCAGGTGGCGGCGGCATCCCTCGGGACCCCCCCCCCCCCCCGGGCCTCAGTAAAATTGTCAAGCATTGACTGGTCCCCGGTGATAAAAAGGTTAGGGACCACTGTACTAAAGGAACAAATCAATAAATCTAGAATGTTATCAAGGGATAACTGCCTGCAAGACAGGCTTACATCAACAGAACACCACTGGTGGTCATATACAATTGTTAGCCAAATAAAGTTAATTGCATCAATAGTAACCTACAACCTATGCTGGACAATGATATTTCTCTCTCACAGGCATTGGGAGTCTAACCTTTCCTTGGCCACGGATAGCCTCCTTACAACTTCTTACCCACAACATTGTCCTTCCTAACATGGTTACAGATTCTGGGACCAGGACCTGGAAAAAACCAACTATGTCTCCAGCTGCACACCAGCATTACCATCTCAGGTTCAGAGTCCAGTGGCACCTTTAAGACCAACAAAAATTTATTCAAGGCGTGAGCTTTCGAGTGCAAGCACTCTTAAATCTTTGTTGGTCTTAAAGGTGCCACTGGACTCTGATTTTGTTTTATTGTGCTACTTCAGACCAACGCACCTACCCACTTGAATCCATCTCAGATTCATTCACTTTCTCATCTTCCATTGTTATATATGCCATCAGTTGTCAGCAGTGCCCATCCTTTGTCTATATGTGTTGGACAAACACATCAGTCCCTACGTAAAAGAATATATCTGACATTAAAAACCAAACACTCATAAACTGGTGGAAGAATTTCTTGATCTCCCAGGTTATTCCATTGCTAACCTAAAAGTAGCAATCCTCAACATAAACATTTTAAAGGGAACTTAAAATATGAGATATCCGAACTTGACTTCAATCACAAATTAAGAACAATAATACATCCCAGACTGAATAGAAACATGGGATTCTGAGTTCACCATAGATACTAATTTTAAACCCAAGCAGATTACAATGTACCTCTGCATTTAGAGTTCCTCTTTTAGAACATTCCTTTCACTTTCTGACTGTTGTGATGGCTCAAGATAGGTAGTCTTGCCGTGATTAGCAATTAGCAGGAATATTAGTAATTGTTAAGAAATGGAAATCCCAGGACATACCAACAAGAGATGACTAGCTGGACAAATTTGCCAACCTGGCTAAAATGGCTAAACTCTCATTGACGGTAAACGAGAAGACTGAAGAAGACTACCATGAACAGTGGTCTTTTTATTTCAACTATCTCACCAATTGAGACAAATGAGGAAAAGAAGAGTCATCAGGGGTGCGAGGGGGGATTGTTTAGATAACTAATGTTATGATTTGTTGTCTATTTCTTTTTCTTCATATATTCTCTCTCTCACTCTCTCTCACTGTCTTTCTCTCTCGGGTTCAGTAGCACTTTAAGGCTACATATATATGATCGGAGGCTCAAAGCGGCTTACAGTCGCCTTCCCATTCCTCTTCCCTCAACAGACACCCTGTGGGGTGGGTGAGGCTGAGAGAGCCCTGATATCACTGCTCGGTCAGAACAGTTTTATCAGTGCCATGGCAAGCCCAAGGTCACCCAGCTGGTTGCATGTGGGGGTGTGCAGAATCGAACCTGGCATGCCAGATTAGAAGTCCGCACTCCTAACCACTACACCAAACTGGCTATATATATA
The DNA here is from genome assembly GCF_049243985.1 of Paroedura picta. Taxonomy (NCBI): domain Eukaryota; kingdom Metazoa; phylum Chordata; class Lepidosauria; order Squamata; family Gekkonidae; genus Paroedura; species Paroedura picta. The sequence goes on along the minus strand of NC_135375.1, from coordinate 68,956,800 downwards.
TGATAGTCTTGTTCCATCTCTTAAAGTGCTACTGAACCCAAGTAAACCAGACTGCCCAGCAGAGTCCCAGCCAAACCTGCAGGGATAACTCACAGCTGTAAATCAAGTGTGAGTTATCCTTTGGCACTGGCATCACAGCAAACATAACATGTGATGAATATGCAGTATCTCAAGAGTGCTGGAAAGAAGTCTGGAAAGAAGTAATGTTAAATGAAGAAATCCATAGTAGCATAACCTATATGAGTGGAGTGTAAAGATGTATTTCCAACTCATTGTTAGACACAACCTGTTGTAACTTTTGAAGTTCAAGCCAACAACTTACATTAGAACCTAAATTCATTATTTTGGTACTTGTGCAGTCCCACATGGGTTCTGCATGTGTTTAGGACTCCTACCACAAATATGTTTTTTGAAGCTCTAAAGTAGAGAATGCTCCTTTTCCACCCGTCATGCTGCTTTTCCACCTTTTTGTGATGTGAAAAGGAGGGAGCAGTGACCTTCCCCAGGGTCTCTCTTTCTGCCATATCTTAGAGAGGTCCTCCTGCTTAAAGCTCCTTCTTTGAGGAAACTTCAAGGTTCTGTTTACTTTTCTGAGGAAAGTAGGAGGCATTTCTGTCTTAAGCTGAATTCTTCACTGGGAAAAAATAATGTTATAGATCAGACAGCAAGAAAATACGGCACAAAAAGCTCTGTTTTTAAAAAAGCAATGTGCATCTTGTGGGGGGTAAAAATGCCTCACTCTGATGACCATACTCTCTCACCCTCTGGAGCAGACACAGTTCTGCAGGACCAGCAAAACAGATCTCTTCTACCAAGCTTTTGATTTGGGCCAGTGGACTGAGAACATCTACTGCCCCCCCATCAGACGTGCCCAGAGAGATAGGTGCCGAGAGGTAGCCAATTTATGACCGATCATTTTAATAATTGTTTTAAAACTTTTCTTTTGTTTATTTATAAAATAAGATGTTTAGACTGTTTCATGTTCAGGAAAAGGAAAATAGTTCATATTAAAACCTGCAACATCCTTAACAGTTATTTTCTTGTGATTTGTTATTTTTCTTTTCAAGGAGTACGGATGCTAGATGGTGATGTTACAGACATGGTGGAAGCAAAATCCCTAAGTCTCAATCCCCAGCACATACACATCTATAGTGCTAGCTGGGGGCCTGATGATGATGGGAAGACAGTTGATGGACCTGCTCCTTTAACACGCCAGGCTTTTGAGAATGGGGTCAGAATGGTAAGTTTACATGCATCAATATTCTTTTCGTGAATTTTCCCCAAAAGTTAGTTACATCAGAAAGGTAGATATAGTAGTATGGAATAAGTGTATGATACATGTAGGAATGGCTAGAAGTTACTGGTTTTCCTCTAAAAGCAACTAATTAATGTAGTGACAGTAACTGATTATTGAATGAATCATTGCAACATACAGATACTATTTTGGAAACTGGGTTGTTTGTTTGTTTGTTTGTTTGTTGTATGATGTGTGTGTAGTGAAGCCAGGAGACCTTATGATTGTAGGCTTGTCTATCAGTCAGGCAAGAGATGCTTAAAGGACACTTGCCATTCTTCCACGGCATTATGACTCTAATTTTCTTTGGAGGTCTCCCATCCGGATACTAAATACTTAGCTTCCAAGAACTAATGGGAATCATGGACTATCCAGATCAGGGCTATGGAAACTGAATTAAATCACTTACATACAGATTCTTTATCATGGCTTGGATGCTATCAAGAAATGTTGTTTCGTTCCTCCCAGAACATCATGGTGTTTCCATGCACTCTGAGTTTTGTCTGTTTCTCTGCAATCTCTCCTAAACCTGTTCAATGCAGTGTTTTGAGAAAGATCTTCCCAGTTCCATTCACAGCAGTGTTACTTTTCCTATTTGAAATTCCTGCAAAGGCCACTTTCTTTGCCAACACAGGACTATTTTTGTAAAACAAACAGCAATTGAATATAATTTCATTATAATGTTGCTAGGGGCCAAGCCCATTGCATTCAGGAATACAACAGGTGCTAGATTAAGGGAGTGGAGTGGAAGAACTCTGTGGACGGCTTCCCCCTCCCCCCAGGACCTGGAACGGCTGCAGGCATCTGTTATGGAATTTACTGGCAGGGGCAGCTCTCACGCGGCTGGGAACTGCAGCTTCCAAGTCTCAGAGGGAAGTGGAAGGAGGAGGGAATAGTCAGGGGTGGGAGACAGAAGGCGATTGGCTGGCCACTGGACAGACAGGCAAGCCAGTTGGAGGAGGAGGCATTTGGGGGTGGAACAGCCGTCCTGAGAGGGTGTTAAGTGCTAAGCCATGAGACATTCTCCTCCTCCAGAGCCTTACCAGAAATATATAGTGGAACAGATCACAACCCATCTCTCAAGTTCTCTGAATTTCCTTTCATTTTTTTAAAGTAGGTTTCTAGACGTTTCACGTCTAGATCTCCACAAAGAAAGGGATTAAAGACTTTTAAAAATGAAAGCCAGAATTCAAAGAACCTGGTATTATAATGAGTTGTCCATTATAATGTCATAAATATATCCAGTTGCCTATTTAAAACTTAAAATGCCCCTAGTTTCCCAGGGAAAAGCCACTTATGAATAGGGGCTTGGGAAAGCTCAAATATGAGAAAAACTGCTAGGTGGAAGTCCCATTGCTGCAGGGTGGTATCAGCAGCAATGATGAAACTCTCCATCCCCATATAGAAATCCTATGGTGCTGATGGCTGGCTATACCGAACACATCTGGAATTTTAAACAAACTGTGTCCTGAGGGTCATGGGGCTAGAATCTTCTCACTGTTGCTCAGGCTTAGCACTGAGCACAGTGCTTACATCACTGGGACCTCAAATTACATCCACAATTTAGAAGATACCCCCTTTCCTAAACTAGATAATCACATATTTCTGTTTCATCTAGACTTCTAGGTTAACAACTTTCTGTAGGAGGCACAGAAAAACAGATCATTCTCAAAGGGCCAAATGAATCAATTTTCAGCAGCACATTTAATTATAAAATTAAGTGTTTTTATTTACAAAAAAACTTGTCACCTGTCAGTTGTCTGTGTAGTAGTCTAAGATATAGCACATTCACTGGCAGCATGCATCCCACCATTTGCAAATTTTAAAGATAAATCAATCAATAACTAAGTTTAGTTAATCAGTGACCAGATTTTCAGCAATCAGTGAGACAAGTCTGTACTTTTGATAGCAGAAGCAAAGCTTTGTGCAAAAGCCTTATTACTTTGTATCTAAACTAGAAATACACTCAATAGAATGCAATTAGTTTAGCATACCGTATGTTGAAGTATAGGTAGCATTCTAGTTATAAATTAAGGTATGGACCCAGCATATTTTCTCTCCTCTTTGTAGGTGATCTTTTTCATTTGAATGAGCTCCTTTATCCTTCTACTTACATTGCTCTTATCCTGACAATAGTCAGCAGAAAAAAGGATGCTGTAAACTCTAATCAGCTGCTTGCATTTGTGGAAGTTGCAGTTGCCTTATTAAGATAAAATATTTTAGTATTGATTTTGAGAGCTGTACGAGACCATTGTACAGCGCAATCCTAAACTAGGCTTGCCAGCCAGAGCTGACAGCATGCCAGGAGATGCTTGGGTCAGAAATAGTTACACTGACACATGACATCACTTTCAGCACAAAATTGGAAGTGAAATTATCGTCTTGGTTAAACCAAACTGTTGGGTAAATCCTATGTCACTTCTGCTTTTGTGCCAGGAATGACTGTACATATTGACATGATTCAGTAGGCCCTTCAGATATTTCCCTACTAGCTGCTACTGCGTTGGCAATGGGGACCAATGCAAAGAAGCCACTCTATCCTGAACAAAGTTGTACAACTGACTGTACAACTAAATAGTAGAATCCTAATAGTATACTGACGTGCATGTATAATGTCACTAAAATCAAAAGCCTGCAGAGTAGCAAATGTTAACACTGATTTTTAAAAAGGGATACAGACAAGAGCCAGGAAATTGCAGGTAAGTTAGCCTCATGTCTGTCCCAGGTAATTTTGTAGAAACTGTAATAAAAAATCAAATAGTTAGGCACATAGAGGAACAAAGCCTGAAATCTCCATGGCTTCTGCAAAGGGAAATACTGCTTCATCAGTGCTTGGTAGTTCTTTGGAAACTGCAAAAACATATGGATAACAGTAGACTCAGTGGGCCCTATGCCCCCGCAGAACTCTGCGGATACTAATGTGCTGGTTGTTCCCAACCCCAGAGAAGCTTGCCTGGCCTCAACCGGGGCCAGGGCCTTTTTGGTCCTGGCCCCCCTGGAATGAGCTCCTGTAGCATTTTGCAGGGCCTGCAAGATGGAACTCTTCCACCAGTTCTATGGTCAAGGTTGGGGTCTGAGTAGAAGATCTAATTGCCCCCCCCCCACCTTGGTGCTAAACAGCAGTATACCAGGGTCATCTACAGCCATTTCCCTATTGGATCATGTTTATGGGGGGATGCAGTGGACTTTTACCACCATGTTCTCTTATCTATATGCTGTAATTTTATGTCCTGTTTTAATTTTACTGTGGTTTTACTGGGGGCAATTGTAACCTGCCATGAGCCAGCTACCCACCGGAATCTATCAGTGGACATAGATATACTTTGATTTTCAGAAGACTTTTGACAAGGTACTTCACCAAGGACTACTGAGTCCTGTGACAGACATTTTGAGATTAAGTGACTTGAATTACAAACAATAATCCAAAGGAGGCTGCCCTACAGACCTGTACAGGGAAGTTACAATATTGTCCATTGTATTTTCAATACTTTTTCTAATAATCTCCAACATAAAGTTTGCATTTTTCATTGCTTTGGCACACTGCGTTGACTTTTTCATTGACCTAGCCACTAAGATTTCGTTATTTTTCCTTTTCTCAGCAGTTAGCCTTTAGTTGGATTGTTGTTGTTTGTTTGTTTATTATATTTATATATCCCCGAGGGCTCAGAGCAGTATACAGAATGAGATACAATTAACAGTAATAACAATATAACAATAATAACTTAACAAGATCATAAACAATAATAGTATAAATTAGAAATTGCGAGAGCGCCAGCTTAACTCTTACTGGGACCCAGTGGATTAAACTGATTAGTGTAGGTCATAGCTTGTGGGCCAACTGGAAATGGTGGTTTGCGTTGGCCTCAACCCATTGCCTGGCGGAGGAGCTCCCTTTTGCAGGCCCCGTGGAACTGTTTAGGTTCTGTCAGGGCCCTGATCTCCTCTAGGAGCTCGTTCCACTAGGTGGGGGCCAGAATGGAGAAAGCTCTGGCCCTGGTTGAGGTCAAGCGGGCTTCTTTGGGGCCAGGGACCACCAGGAGGTTGGATGTAGTAGAGCGCAAGGCTCTTTGAGGGGTGTAGGTGGAGAGGCGGTCCCTCAGGTATACTGGGCCCAAACCATGTATGGCCTTAAAGGTAATAACCAACACCTTAAACCTGATCCGGAATTCAACCGGGAGCCAGCACTGCTGCTGGAGGATAGGCCGGATGTGGGACCTCCAAGGTGTTGCTGTGAGGACCCTGGCAGCCGCGTTCTGAACCAACTCCATCCAGATTGGGTAGGCACGCTTCCTCACTTGGACCTTTTCTGCCCAGCCACAGGACCTCTGTCTTTGAAGGGTTGAGCTTCAGACGACTCTGCTTGAGCCACCCCGTCACCGCTTCCAGGCAGCTGGCTAATGCTTCTGGGAGAGAGTCAGGGCGGCCATCCATCAGGAGGAAGAGCTGGGTGTCATTGGCATATTGGTAACAACCCAGCCAAACGTCTGCACCAGCTGGGCAAGAGGGTGCATAAAGATGTTAAATAGGGTTGGAGAGAGGATTGCCTCTTGGGGGACTCTGCAAGCCAGTTCATGGCGGTTTGATGAGCTCTCTCCTAATGCTACCCTCTGTCTGCGATTCCGGAGAAAGAAGATCAGCCACTGAAGGGCAGTCCCTCTGATCCCAGCATCGGCGAGGCGGTGCGCTAAAGGCTCATGATCTACTGTGTCAAAGGCTGCTGAGAGATCTAATAATATAAGCAGTGCTGACCCACCTCGGTCCAGCTGGCGACGGAGGTCGTCCATCAGGGCGACTACCATTTTGTTGTAAACTTTGTTGTAATGTTCATCATGTTACACTCACACCAAACTTCGTAGCCCACACTGTTGGCTAGGCTTCAGCCTTCTAAAGCTCTACACAGTCACCCTTGGTTTTCATCATCCTGAATAATTTTATATCACCTGCAAACTTGGCCTCTACGCTGTTCACTTGTAGTTCTAGATCATTTATGAAAAAATTAAATAGTACAGGCTCCAATAACAATCCTTGTATGACTCTACTCAATAATTCTGTCTTTGATCCACTTTTCTTGGATGCTTTAGAATGCTTAGGGCTGATCCTGCGTAGAGCAGGGGGTTGGACTAGATGGCCTGTATGGCCCCTTCCAACTCTATGATTCTATGACAACTGTCCATTTATTCTTATTTATTCCTATTTTTGGCTTCTTGTCATTTAATCATCCCATCCTCTTGCCCCATGACTGCTAAGTCTATTCTAGGGTGTGCATTCAAGTCTACCTGAACCAAAATATATCCCCAAAATATCTTATTGGTATTTTCATCTATATTTGGGCTTCCCAAATGTGTTTGAGATTTTGCAGGAAAACCACAAAAAAAATTATAGGATCAGGCCCAGGGCAGGCTCTGTTGGATAGTCTGGTTTAAACCAGACTATCCAACTGTCCCTGCGGGGAAAATTCTTACTGCAGAACCAGCTGCTTGGCAGGCTCTGTTGGGTGGTTTAAACAGAGCTGCCAGCAGAGTCTGAGGAGACAATTCTCACCCCAAAATGAATCCTGAAATTTTTTCAGGTCCAATAGACTTGAACCGAAAAAGATGCAAAAAAATTTGCATACCCCTCAGTTTCTCAGGAGGATTTGTTTTTTATGACAAATAATTCTGTCTTTGATTTTGTGTGGAACTATAATTTTTTGGTTCTCCTCTGGAACACCCTTTATAAAAAGCAGTGTAATATTTGTTATTCACCAGTCTTTTTGTACAGTGGCTGGATTGAGTGATATCAGAGTTCTTACGGTACCCAAATGTGAGATTGTTGATCTACTGATAGATAGATAGATAGATAGATAGATAGATAGATAGATAGATAGATAGATAGATAGATAGATGGATAGATGGATAGATGGATAGATGGATAGATGGATAGATGGATAGATGGATGGATGGATGGATGGATGGATGATTACATATATGGGTTAGTAGATCATCAGTCTCATATTTGGGTTCCCTAAGAACTTGGGATATAACCATCAGGACCTGGAAACTTACTGGGTTTTATTTCCCCAATAGGTCTAGAATTTCATCTGTCATCACCTGAGTTTAACTAAATTCTTCAGACTCCTTTCCTGAAAATTCTCCCATCCTTAAGAAATCCTTTTATTCTTTGTCCTCCAGAGTGTTCTATTTCCTATTATTCTGTTGGATTGACAGACATCAGCACAAAACTGAAATATTCTAAATCATATCAGATGACTGTAAAATTGAAGCTACTTCAGGAATCTAGAAGTTGTATAAATTTGCAAAACTCTGTTTACCAGTTCTGATAATGTACAGCCAACTGCATGCTTTGCAGTGCTAGATCAGTAGCCCCAGGAGGTACTGCACAACTTTGGCATGGCATATCATCATTCTTAATGTAATGGAGCATGGAATGATAAGCTCTGAAACTTAAATTAGACACTTTGGCTTTTTGCCTAGGTTGGCACAGTGGCCTTCTTGTTGTTCCCAGTACACCATTTTCTTCAGTGAGCTGGATAAGGGCCAAAAGGTTTGATGGACATTAATGATCAGATGTTGTGCTGCTGAGCCTCTTGTGAGAACTCTGCTTGGTGCCTTCCCTCTCATCATCACTGCCTCTTTTCATCTCTCTCACTTCATCAAGTTTGGCTTTGGAGTGTGTGTTCAAAGTGTTGATAGGAACAGATACCATCACAAAACAACTGTCAGTCTTCCGAAGGTGAATAAAGAATTTTGATTTATTTTTTTAAGAGCTTTTAAAATCCAAAAAGTATTCTAAAACTACTGTAGCAATAAAAGATAGCTGTTTTATAAATCCTTAACTATTCAGTAGGCTGTGATCCTAAACACTACGTTCCATGGGAACATCCCAACTAATCTCTTAATCCTATGTATGTTTACATCCTGACTTCAGTGGCTCTTATTTCCCAATATAAGTGCATGAAGGATTGGTTTCCAAATGTTCTTAGGGCAAGGTACCAGACTACAATTTTGTATGAGAATAAAGCAAACTTAATTGCCATTTCTTTCAGTGAGCCTCACACATAAATTTGAACAGGAATGAAGCATTTTATGTTTCTTTAATTTCATGATAAGTGTTCTGCTTCTGACTTAGTTTGTGTGTTTTGAAAAGAAATTGTATCACCCACTTTCTATGGGATACATTCCCTTTCTTCATTTGAACTTAGGCATGTAATATAACTCACAAAAGTGTGTATTTCTCCAGTCTCTTTTATACTATCAAGATGTGAATACCATACAATGCTGTTATTTATTAAAATATTCCAAAAGTATTTCTTTTTCAAATTTACTAAAAAGGTAAAGTTTACCTTTGAAAATGTATGGAAGTTACAATTTCAGTATATGTAGTAAATTTGAAGAGCCTCTTGTGGGATACACAGGTATCCCCTGTGCAAGCACTGAGTCATGTCTGACCCATGGGGTGATGCCCTCTAGCGTTTTCATGGCAGACTCAATACGGGGTGGTTTGCCAGTGCCTTCCCCAGTCATTACCGTTTACCCCCCAGCAAGCTGGGTACTCATTTTACCGACCTCGGAAGGATGGAAGGCTGAGTCAACTTTGAGCCGGCTGCTGGGATCGAACTCCCAGCCTCATGGGCAGAGCTTTCAGACTGCATTTCTGCTGCCTTACCACTCTGCGCCACAAGAGGCTCTTCAAATTTACTACATATACTGAAATTGTAACCTCCATACATTTTCAAATGAGTAGCCGTGTTGGTCTGAAATTGCACAATAAAATCAGAGTCCAGTAGCACCTTTACAACCAACAAAGATTTATTCAAGGTATGAGCTTTCCAGTTGACAAAGGGTGCTTGCACTCGAAAGCTCACGCCTTGAATAAATCTTTGTTGGTCTTAAAAGGTGCTACTGGACTCTGATTTTATTGTTCTCCATACATTTTGTTTTAGACAATCACTTGTTATTTGTACCTGATTTCTTTTGCTTGTTTATGACCCCATTCCTACTTTTGAATCCTTCCTCCTGTCTCAAAACATCTGCATGGTATCACAGGAGGCAGCTTTTTAATTACTCTCATTGACTGTTGATGCTGTGACTGTCATATAGGAAAGAACTTGGGAGAAAGAAATTAGATAGTTCAGACACTCCCGTGATCAGACACTGCCTTCCTATTCAGTTACCTTAGGTTTAGCATATATACTATCCAGTTTGAAAAGGAAACTATAATTCACTAACTCAAACATTTATTTTACAGATGAAGATAATATGAATTAACATTATAAACTGAAATGACTGAATATGAGCACAAAAATATCAAGAATTGATAGTTCTCATATGTACAGTATTTGCTGGCGTATAAGACTACTTTCCCCCCCTGAAAAACATGCCTCTAAGTGGGGGGGGGGTCGTCCTATACGCCAGGCGCTCTTCAAGTTGGGATAGACATAGCTGCCCATAGTGGCCCATAGTGCTGTAATGTAATGTAACAAACTCTGTATTTTTAGTGGAAATGTTGGGGGGTCATCTTATACGCCCAGTCGTCTTATACGCCGGCAAATACGGTATGTATTTTTCTCCCTCATAAACATACACACATTAGCACATGCGGAGCTTGGGGTTATTTTAACTGAATGCAGTAAAGTCATTTCATGAATATAGGAAAGGTATTATCAAGTTGATCCTGGATGTAAAGTCATTGTAAACAAGTATAAATCTTTTATACTTTTATATGAAGTTTACAATATTGTGTATGGTACAGCATTATTGTGTGACCTTAGCAAGTCTCTTTCCCTCAGCCTTACTTGTTAGATGTCTTTGTAAGAATAATCCAATAGCAAGTTAGAATGATGCAGAACTTTCATTTGGTAATATATTTTTCTAGTTGGATGATTGATCCACATGTACATGTAGGTCGATGCAGCATAAGTGGATAAAAAGGGCACTTCTATAACATTCCTGATGTATTATAAAACTTGAATTACTGTATGTATTTTCTTTTCTGCAATAAGACGGAATCTCTATGGGAAGCTATTCAACACTCTCAGTTTTCGCACCTCTCTGTGGAATCACTAACATATAATGAGGTTTGTTTTTGTGAAAAACTAGAAGTGCAATACAAAAGGTATAAATTTAAAAAACAGATTCCACCCCCCACCCCCAAAGGCTTTGTTATAGAAAGGACTGCAGAATGAAGTAGGGGAAAGAACACATGGAAAAGTAGATGAAGTTTGAGCTCCATCACTACCAGAGGTACAATATATCTTAGAAAAAGTTAAATTCCTATACAAACATGGTGTTTCCTCTTTCTTTTAGTTGTGATTTAAATTACACAAGCATATGACATTCCCTTTTCTTTAACAGTTTGTTTCTTGAAAATGCTTTTTTGCCCTTTTTCCTAAAATCTCAAGGAAATGATGGTTACATTGGCACCAAGATTTGCTTTTAGCCTGGATATGGAAATGGAGTTTAAACTTTGTTAGTATCAAACATAGTTTATGGTACTGTCAACAAAAGCTTTAATTATGGTCAAAAATTGAAGGAGAAATTGTATGCAAGCTGGAGAGGCTGGTGGAAGGAACAGATAATCCTACCACCTTATCATGACAGGAATATGTATGGACAAATGTTGTATTGGTAAGGCTGTTTATTCTTCAAGTCTATATCAACATTCCAGTAATGTGACTTTTCCAGGAAAATTTGAATTGTAAAATTTTCCTAATCAAACTTAAATAATGTTTGCAAGATTTAAACAATGGTAGCAAATGAAATCAAATAAAGCATATACAAACCTGGACTGGCTTTTCTCTGTGCTTCATCTCCCACAATTAGACCATGTGACAAAATTAACTTCCAGCACAACTGTGCTAACTAATATAGGTAAACAGACTATACATACATGGGGTGAAAAATGCCCCATGTCAAAATACAGCATTGGAAACTTTTCCAGAAACTTTTTTGTTTTGGAAACTTTTCTGCTCCCACATCATTGTGACGTGCCACATATTTCTTAAATCAAATGAACAATCTAGAAAACAAATGAATCTTCAGAAATTGGCTGTGACTTGATGGCACTGTCCATCACCACTACACAGAATTTCACAAACACTTTCTCTCAGCCTAACCCACCTCACAGGGTTGTTTTCAGGATAAAGTAAAGAAGGGGAAAACATGTACATTGCAGTGAGCTCCTTGGAAAGTCAGCATAAAGATGCACGCTGGATAGATTTTAAAATATGAATGGATGAATGAATGAATGAATGAATGAATGAATGAATGAATGAATGAATGAATGAAATTACCTTTACCAGAATCTATGCCACCAAATATGAATGTAAAAAAATTTTTTTTATGGCAGCACCCTACTCTGAGAAATCGCAATCATCTATCTAAAGGATGCCAAGAGTGTTTGGAAATACTTTTTTTCTGAAAAAGGGCAGGAAGTCTGTTAGTAATATCGTTAGATCAAATACCTGCCTAAAATGAAAATACACAGTATGTGTGGTTGTGTTGCTGACTTTACTGTACTTAGTAAAATAAAATGTCTTGCATTTCACAGTTTCAGATTTCAAGTTCTAGCCATCAGCACTTCTTGTTTTGTTATGTTTGAATTTTTAAACACTAAGTATAGGTCTTCAGGAAATAGTGTGAAGCTGTTTGACTGCTTTGCCAAACCTCACCCATTCTAACTGATTGCATAATGTCTGCAATACCTTTATGCCAATTTCGTCTTCATTTTATAGTAAAGGTAAAGGTATCCCCTGTGCAAGCACCGGGTCATGTCTGACCCTTGGGGTGACGCCCTCCAGAGTTTTCATGGCAGACTCAATACTGGGTGGCCTTGCCAGTGCCTTCCCCAATCATTACTGTTTTTTTTATAGAACAGTACCATTGAAGAGAAGGGCCTCTTGTGGCGCAGAGTGGTAAGGCAGCAGTCATGCAGTCTGAAAGCTCTGCCCATGAGGCTGGGAGTTCGATCCCAGCAGCCGGCTCATAGTTGACTCATCCTTCCATCCTTCCGAGGTCGGTAAAATGAGTACCTAGCTTGCTGGGGGTTAAGAGGTAATGACTGGGGAAGGCACTGGCAACTACCCCATATTGAGTCTGCCATGAAAACGCTAGAGGGCATCACCCCAAGGGTCAGACATGATCCGGTGCTTGCACAGGGGATACCTTTACCTTACTATTGAAGAACTCTATCTTTTCTGTCTCTTTTACTTTGGCATTTTTTTTTCTTTTTCCTCTTTTGGACAATAAGAACCTTATTTACATAAGTTCATGTAAATTCTTTGAAATATCATTTGTAAGGAGTTCCAAAATTGCTTGTGCATGCACAACCCCTGTAGCTAGCATTTATGACAGTGTTTATGAACCTAAATTATCTAAATTACTAGTGTTTATGAACCTAACCCAATTCCCTCTCTCAGGGACAAGATTTTCCTTCCATTTGTCTCTTCCTTTCTGACTGAGCAGCTCTATTAGTATTCTTATTTTTTTGAAGAATTATGGCTGTCCCCCTCCCCTCCACTCCCATGACAGTATGAAATATTGCTTCTGACTCCACCAAGTAACCTGAGGTAAGGGTTGAGATCCCTCTTTAATATGAGCCACTGAAATGTCACTTGAGGCTTTTTATTTTTCAAAAGTAACAAAATATTTTATTAACATTGAGGAGAAAGGTGAAATCAGGTGAAATCAGGGGTAAGTTTTGTAAGGTAAATCAATATAGGCAGAGACTGCAATTCATATTTTTCATGCAACTAAGAGCTTCCTAAGCTTTTTGTAGTGATCTTTAAGATAAGTGGTTTTTGTTTCAGTATTTCTTAGACAGTATACTTTCATGAGCACATTTAACTCTTTTGGTTTCTGTAAGGGAGGAAACCAATACCCAAATTCCTTAAACTGAACACTTCAGGACTTTTTTTAAAAAACTGATTTTGAAGAGTTAAAAGGCAGTATCATAATATATTAGATCAGACATCTCATCACTCTTCAGAACTATCTCCCTGTTTAAAATGGGTAGAGAAATGCTTCATTCACTAGAATAGCGATCCCCAACCTGTGGGCCGCAGACCACATGTGGTCCTTCAACTAATTGGAGGTGGGCCCCAAAGGACGCCTTCTCCCCCCTGGCCCTTTACTTCATCCCCCCCCCCCCCGGCCCTTTACAACACACTTCGGGTGTCATTGTCTCCCATCACTCCCAGATGCAGAGAAACAAGCTCAGGGTTCCCATTGATTTGTCATTGTCATGAGTTAAAATAGTGAATATTTTCATGAGTGAAAATAAAATGTTCCTTATGTTCATTGTTGTGGCGTGTCTGTATCTTATTTTGAAGGGATGTTTAAACATTACCATAGCGATCAGAGAGCGTTAGGGCAGTAGTTGAGAGTAGAGGAGTAAACTACCCCCCCCACTGGGCCTCAGTAAAAGGCATTGAGTGGTCCCCGGTGATAAAAAGGTTGGGGACCACTGCACTAGGAGATCTGTCCCCTTTTCTGGCCCAAATGGGTCTTTTACTCTTGCCAAACTTCCCAGTATTCCATCTGTGTTAAACTGCTCTCTGTAAGGGCTAAACACAAACCCTCTCTGAATTTTTCTCTGTCAGGGCTGGACATAGGTTCTTCAGCACCCAACTCTTCAGAGTCCTGAAAGTTGTCCTTGTTCAACTCCTATTAACCACCTATTTTGGAGCAGTGTGAGGAATCAATCCTTCACAATCCATTACCTGTTTACAAAGCATTTCTAAGATTTTAAAGTGCAGTCAATCACAGTGCTAGTGAGGACAAAACTCATGTATTATTAGTTGCTGAGATCTTAACCATCAGGGTTGAGACCCAGACAAACATTCACAAGAAATGAAGGGGAATGAGCTTCTTAAACAAGCAAAGGAATTTATTTAATTAATAAGAAAGGAACCAAGTTAAACAGTATAATGCAAGGGAGAAATAAATATATAACATCTTGACAATTCAAGAGGCTACAGAAGAATTCATTTAGCATATCTTTGAGCCAACTCTAAATGTGCAATTGTTAAATATTTCTACTGAAGATAACAATAATTCAGTTCCAAAAGACTCAGATTTGGGTTGAAAAGTTGTTTTACAAGGGTCTTCTAGATAACAATGAATACCAACCAAAATGGGGTGCTACTTTGAACATGTATTGTGAAAAATCAAATACAAACACTCAGTCTTAATAAACATCCCACAGTTGTAAGACTTTAGGTATTTAGGGAATTCTCCAAAATAAAACCACTGAATTCTTGCCTGAGATGGTGTCATCACATTTTTCTGAATATGAACTGAAGTTAAGTTTCTTGTTTTTTTTCTATAATTGTTTCTTTAGTCACTTCAATAGTGGTCAAATTGGCTGCGGGAAACTAAATACACAGGAAGACACACTCAGTGACCTGAAGTGATTAGAGCAGTAGGGTTCCTGGGCAACAGCAAGCAATTGGTGCTACTACATTTATAATCCATGGAGAGGAAATTAACTGCACAAATAGAAGTCAGAGTACCCTCCTGTTTTAAAATTTATTTTCATTTCATATGTTTACTTTAGTTAAAATAAGAAATTATTTAAATGGAGAAAGTTTTTCAGTCATAAGTCATATGAGGTAGGAAGGATGTAAATAGTTGTCTTAAAGATATTAACAGGTTTTTCATCATTCTTCAGAAACTTTCAGTGAAATCAAAAACAAATATTAGTAGATTTTTTAGTAGATTTTTTTCTAAATTGTATTAATGTAGTCTAGAAATTAAGCCTGCTGTAGAAAAAATACAGCGGGCAGTGGGTGGTTGTGGGAGGGACCTTGGCCCCCCTGGGAGGGAGGGAAGGCTGGCAGGCATAGAGAAAGGGAGAGAGAGAGAAGGGGAGAAAAAAGAGTAAGCATTAGAAGGAAGAATGTAGGGAAGGAGGGATGGGAGCGAGAAAGGAGGGCAAGGGGTGGGTGAAGGGATAGAAAGAAATTAGAAAGGAAGGAAGGCACAAAGACAGAAAGACCAAAAGAGAGCAAGTGAAAGGGAAAGAAAGGGAGAGAGAGGGAGGGAGGGAGGTGGGGTGGGGTGGGGGGAAGGAGGGGTGTATGTGAAGGGTCCGCAGGGGGGATTGGGAGGGAGTCGTGAGGGGGGCAAATTGGGAGGGGCCACTCCCTTTAAATCTCTCCCCAGCTTGGGGAAGGATTTAAAGAGAGTAGGTGGCATGCCTGTCATTATCAGCTATTCAGTATGCACTCTGTCTTCCCTGCCTTCTCTGGTGCTGCCTGATGGCCGAATTGCAATCCAGCAACCCTAATTCAGACCACTTGAAAGGGTGGTTCAGCATTAATGGGTACAGTTCATCTTATTCATGTAAAGCCACCCATGCCTAACTGGGACAGATATTTGGTAGAGGAATGTAGGCAGTGAGACAGTACTCCAATATAGGCCAAAGGAGAGGGGAGAATTTTTCTAAGGAGTTAAAAAGGGGAAATCAAGTATGAGGATTTCCTTGGACTTGTGTGACAAAAAGTTTACTTCAGACTTCTCATAGATCAGAGGAAACTGGTACTTCTAGAAAGGTTAATTGGCAGTACTAGCAGGAGGTACCTGTCTTCCAGAAACCAGGAGAGTTCAGAGGAAATAAATAAATTAAAAGACAAAAAGAACCAGACATTTAAATAAACACAATAACCAAAGTCTCCCAGTGTCGAAATAAATCTCAACATCAAAGAAAGAAACCCTTTTAAAAGTCTGTAATTAAGAATTTCTAACTAAGCTATCTGATGTGTATGTAAAAACTTGAATTCCTTATTTCAACTACCCTTTTCATCTTAGTAAAATAAAATATTTTGTTTGCTCAATGCTATTCTGGCAAAGGGCTTAAGAAAAGAGCTGTTACATCCTCCAGTAATGTTACAGGGCTAAGTTAGTCAAAAGATCTCTCAGTGTCAGGGTGGGACAGTCAGCTTTATTTTATAACAAAGAAATCATGCTATAGGGGCAGCTCAGACTGAGGGAACAATACTTTTATTTTGGAGGGAAAATGTCCTTCAGAGTGCGGAAGTACATGTGGGTCCAACATACCTGAATTTCTAAAGCAACTTTTGGGGGGTTGATGAGTTTGCAGGAGAATAGGAATCATAGGGAATGTCTGTTTCTGTGAATTCTTTCTGTTTGTGAGGGCTAGAGGTGGCATCATTATTTTTTCTGAGTGCTAGGTTGAGAAATCATATAGAGGTATCTTGTGTTGTCATTTTGTAGAAAGAAACTCAGCCACTGTTGTTATTTTTTTGTGAACTGGAATACAATTTATTTATTTATTTAGATGTTTATACTGCCTTTCCCTATGGCACTGGGCGGTTTACAGAAAACATTTTAGAACATTTACTTGGAACAGTATCAGTATCAATCAATACAATATTATAACAACAATAACATACCAACTAGAACTAGAACAGTATTTCAGCGACAATAACTTTGACACTCCCTTGGTAGGTTCAACCTCTCAGTCTGGGGGGGGGGGGAACCTGTAGATGTTATGGGTCAGTTGGCCTAAAGCAAATGCCTGGTGGAAGAGCTGCTTTTTGCAGGCCCTGCAGAATTGTGGAAGTTCCAGTAGGGCCCTGATCTCTTCCACCAGGTGGGGGCCAGGACTGAAAAGGCCCTGGCCCTTGTTGAAGTCTGATGTGCCTGTTTAGGGCCAGAGATCCACAGCCAGTTAGAAGTGGCAGAGCATACAGCTCTTCCGGGAATATAGGCAGGGAGGCGATCTCTCAGATACACTGTTCCCAGACCACATATGGCCTTAAAGGTGATTACCAAAACCTTAAGCTTAATCCAGAATTCAACTGGGAGCCAGCTGAGTTCTTGGAGTACCAGCCAGATGTGAGATCTCCATGATGTCTTAGTGAGAATCCTGGCTGCGGTGTTCTGCACCAGTTGTAGTTTCTGGATCAAGGATAAGGGTAGGCCTGCGTTGAGTGAGTTGCATAGGTCCAGTCTAGAGGTGACCATTGCATGGATCACTGTGGCTAGGTGCTCTGGTTCCAGGTAGGGTGCTAGTAGTTTGGCTTGGCTTGGCGGAGGTGGTAAAATACCAGCCGTGCTACCTTTGTGACCTGTAAGGGAAGCACCCGGAATCACACCCAGGTTCCTGGCGGAGTGAGTTGCTAGGACTTATCTCAGAATGTGTAAAGAGTGCATTATAAGACTAATTCTGATACATTTCAAGTCAGATGAAAGTTTCCCCATTAAAATAATTGGTTATTTGAACAATTATTTAAAAAGAAGAGCAAGGAGGGAACGACAGAGTCCAGATTAAGCATTATTAAACTAGAAGATGTGACATGGGAGGTTAAAGCACAGAATTATATGATTTATCTATGTATGTATTTATATCTTTTAAGAAGGAAGATAATGGAGGGAAGAACAGATCACTTACTATATAAAATCACAGGGATCACTAATGTATTTGGAAAAAATCTAACTATATATATATATATATTGTAGGAACAATATGGATTTATCTAGGAAACCACTATTAGTTTTTTTTAAAAATGTGAACAACAAAAAGTCTGGTAGAAAACTTGTCTTCAATATGAACATGACTCACTCGTGATATGTACATTAAAATAACATTTAAGGGCCCGCTTATGACTCATGGAAAATTTGACTATTTTAGGCTGTATATGGTCAGTGACAGCAGTGAAAAGACAAGGAATCTAGTCTTATAAGTTTACAAACTAAATTACTTTTTCCCTACTTATTTTAAATAGGGTCGAGGCAACTTGGGTTCCATTTATGTTTGGGCTTCTGGAAATGGTGGAAGGAGTAAGGATCATTGTTCCTGTGATGGCTACACCAATAGCATCTACACTATCTCCATCAGCAGCACAGCTGAAAGTGGGAGAAAACCTTGGTATCTAGAAGAATGTGCATCTACGTTAGCTACAACGTACAGCAGTGGAGAATCCTATGACAGGAAAATAGTATGTGGTATTTTCAACTTGTTCAAAGCATGTTTGTATTTCTTAAAATTGTTGTGGGCGATGAAAGGGCTTTGTGTAAATTAATACATATTTATTACGCTAAAAAAAAAGTTGGTCAGGCACATCTTAACTAAAAGATTTTAAAATCTCACTTTTCAGCCAACTCTATCTTTTGTGCAACTAAAAATTGGTTTGCACAACACCATAAATCCCAACTATTGTTGGTCTCTTATTGAGCCCAAAATGGTTTTGTCCTCTCTCAATTGTAGTTATCCATCACCCATACCAGTTCTGTTTAACATTTTCTCAATTTCAGTCTCTTGCTGCTAATAAGGAGTTAAGGTCGGCTGTTTTTCAAAATATTGTCTATCATTTCTTCCAGTAATCTGGGATATTAGCCATCTCTCCTGGAAACTTTGCTGTTTTCAAATGATTAATTTAAAGACAAAATTTGAGGTAACTCTTCATACCAGTAATGTTTCTGGATTTTTTCCTTGCTTTTTTTTCTGGGGGGGATTGTTTGGATTGTTTCCTTATAATCCTCAATAAGCAAAAATAATAGAGAAACAAATTTTTCAGTTTCCCAACGAATAAGACTCATGTGTTGACATTTCCAATCATGTTTTAATCAGAACTTTGTAACTCTTGCTTCATAGTAAAATATTTGCTCTTGTTCTGCAATTTTGTTATTTCCCAATTCCTATTTCCTTGAAAACATGCTTAAAATATAGTACACATAGCTTCACAAGAATGTCACTAGGTAACATTTACTATTTAACTTCCTGAAACCCTGAATTATCCTGCCTTAATCTCCAAATTGTTTAAGAAAAGCAACTTTAAGGTTGTTTTTTTAGGAAATGCATTGTATTGCATGTTGTTTCCTTCCCTTTTACTTTTAGTTCAGATGTCATGTGATAACTTTGAGTATGTATTCCTTTGTGCACACAGCTGACCCTGCCATTGAACTGAATGAGAAATTAGAATCCTTGAGTCAGAACCCATATTAGATATGAAAAGGCTACAGAAATGAATAATGGCATTGCTTATTTCTACATTTTAAAATTATGGCCAGCTGTGGTAATCTGAGGAATGTATTGCCTTAAGGCAGCAAAGTAATGTACATAGTTAAATAATAGAATGTGACAGCAGACTGCAGGGTTTTTTTTGGGGGGTGGGGGTTTGAGGGATCAGTAAGTGAACTTAAATATTAATATAAAATCTTTAAGATGAACATAAATATGTTTCAAAGCCAAAAGCTGTAATCCTAAGAATACTTTTCTGGTGGTAAGCCCCACAGAAAAAAATACTTCTAAACAGACCTGCATTGGATTTTGCCAAAAAGTGACTACAGGGGAGTGGTTTGCTTTGTGTTTCTGCAAAAGAAGTGGGCTGGCATTCTCTCTCTGATATTTGTGGTTATTTGTACAGAGTCTAGAACTGAGACAGGCTGAATACTGGAATTTGGATCAGACCCAGGTTTCTTGTGTTGGATAACCTGAATTTTACCAACATTAATCTTTTTTGCATCTCTGAGTTGTAGACTTTTTACCATTTCCCATCACTTTTCCCAAAGCTCACAAGAGGTGACTATGGATGGGCATGAACTGGAAAACATGGCTTGGTTTGTGACTTATGGCATGCCCAGTTCATGAATCATGGATTGTCACAATCTTTTAAGGGCTAAATAAACAGGTTTGCTTCATGAGATTTATGGTGCAGTAGAACCCCCCCCCCCCTTCAAGGATCGCTGCCTTGATGTGGCGAAGGGGCTTGTGTAGCTCAGTGAAGCTATGAACTATGCCGTGTAGGGCCACCCAAGACAGACAGGTCTTAGCTGAGAGCTCTGACAAAAGGTGATCCATTGGAGAAGGAAATGGCAAACTACTCCAGTATCTTTGCCATGAAAACTCTATGGACAGCTTCAAAAGGCAAAATGATATGACGCCGGAAGATGAGCCCCTCAGGTCGGAAGGTGTCCAATATGCTAATGGGGATAAGCAGAAGGCTAGAATGAGTAGCACCAGAATGAATGAAGCAACTGGGCCAAAGCCGAAAGGACGCTCAGTTGTGGAGGGAACTGGTGGCGAAAAGACAGTCCAATGCTGTAAAGACTTATTCCATAGGAACCTGGAACGTCAGATCCATGAATCAAGGCAAGCTGAATGTGGTCAAACAAGAAATGATAAGACTGAACATCAACATTTTAGGAATTGGTGAACTAAAATGGACAGGAATGGCTGAATTTAATTCAAATGACCATCAGATATACTACTGTGGGCAAGAATCTCTCCGAAGAAATGGAGTAACCTTCATAATCAATAAAAGAGTAGGAAAAGCAGTCGGGATACAATCCCCAAAATGACAGATTTATCTCAGTTCGAATCCAAGGCAAACCATTCAACATCACAGTAATCCAGGTCTATGCCCCAACCACTGTTGCTGAACAGGATGAAGTTGACCAGTTCTATGAAGCCCTACAACACCTTCTAGAAGCAATGCCAAAAAATGATGTGCTTATCATCATGGGGGATTGGAATGCTAAAGTAGGAAGCCAAAAGATAACCGAGATAACAGGCAAGTTTGGCCTTAGAGTACAAAATGAAGCAGGGCACAGGCTGGTAGAATTTTGTCAAGAGAATACAATGGTCATAGCAAACACTCTTTTCCAACAACCCAAGAGACGACTCTACACATGGACAACACCAGACGGTCAACACTGAAATCAGACTATGTGCTCTGCAGCCAAAGATGGAGAAGTTCTATACAGTCAGTAAAAACAAGACCAAGTACCAATTGTGGTTCAAATCATTAGCTTCTTGTTGCAAAATTTAGGCTCAAATTGAAGAAAGTAGGGAAAAGCACTAGGCCACTCATATATGAACTAAATTATATTCCTAACGAATATGCAGTAGAGGTGACAAATAGATTTAAGGAATTAGATCTGATAGACAGAGTGCCTGTAGAACTATGGACGGAGGTTTGCAACATTGTACAAGAGGTAGCAACTAAAACCATCCCAAAGAAAAAGAAATGCAAGAAAGCAAAATGGCTGTCTGAGGAAGCTTTACAAATAGCTGAGGAGAGAAGGGAAGTTAAAGGCAAGGGAGAAAGACAAAGATACATTCAACTGAATGCTGAATTCCAGAGAATAGCTAAAAGAGATAAGAATGCCTTCTTAAATTAACAGTGCAAGCAAATAGAAGAAAACAATAGACTAGGGAGAACCAGAGATCTCTTCAAAAGAATTGGAGATATGAAGAGAACATTTTATGCAAAGATGGGTATGATAAATGGTAGGGACCTAATAGAAGCAGAATAGATTTTTAAAAGGTGGCAAAATTATACAGAAGAACTATACAAGAGCCAGCTTAACACCTCTGATAACCACAAGGGGGTAGTCACTGACCTGGAGCCAGACATCCTGGAATATGAAGTCAAATGGGCCTTAGGAAGTCTGAGCAACAATAAAGCTAGTGGAGGTGACAGTATTTCAGTTGAACTATTCAAAATCCTAAAAGACGATGCAGTAAAAGTGCTACACTCAATATGCCAGCAAATTTGGAAAACTCAACAGTGGCGACAGGATTGGAAAAGGTCAGTTTACATTAATGTGACCAGATATCCTGCTTTTGGCAGGACTGTCCCGAACTTAGAGAAAATTTGCCACGTCCTGCCACATTTCTAAAAAAGTCCTGGCTGCCCTGGCCCCGGAGCCTGCAAACAGAACTTTGCTGGTATTCTCCTTCTCCTCCTTGCAATGCAAGGAAACTATCACTGTCTCTCCCCCCACGCACGCATCCCACCCGTTCGAGGAGGAGGCTGGCCAGCTTCTCAGCAGTGAAAATGGAGCTGGCCCCGTCCCGGAGCCGGCAACTGGCCCCGCCCCCTGCTGTCAACCTCCTCCTCCTCACAAGGCAAGGAAGCTTTCACTCTCTCCCCCGCACACGATCCCACCCACTGGAGGAGGAGGCTGGTCAGCTGGCCAGCTTCTCAGCAGCAGCACCGGCCTCCTCCTCCTCGCAAGGCAAGGAAGCTCTCTCTCTCTCTCCCTTCCCCTTGGCTGGCTAGCTGGCTTCTCAGCAGCAGCAGCAGCAGCAGCAGCAGCAGCCACCTGGGAAAACTGAAAACCATTGAGTAATAATGGTGCTCACCTGGCCTTGCCCCACGGCATCCTTCTCCTCCTCCTTGCAAGGCAAGGAAGCTCTCTCTCTCTCCCCCCCCCCCACTGGCTGGCTTTTCAGCAGCAGCAGCAGCCACCTGGGGAAAACTGAAAATCTGTGGGTGAAAACAGCTCTGCTGGCTCCATCCCCACCAGCATTCTGCTCCTCGCAAGAGAGCATAGTAGGTAAATGACATTCTGTTCAACCTCTTTTAAAGCAAAAGTATGTTTCTTCTTCAGGCACCAGCGTCTCATACTTGTGAATGTTTATTTACATTCATTCTTAGACATTGGGGACACTGTATTTCTGTTAAATTAATGGTATTCGTTTTTAGGTTGTTTTTTACTTTGTATGTCATTTGTGTATGTAAAATGTCAGTGGCATAGTAAATAATTACAGCTGATGCTAGGGTGTTTGTTAATAGTAGCCTGTTTAATGAACACTGTGTTTTTGCAATGCAAGGAATGCTTTTATGGGTCTCTGGCCTGTTAACAAATGCTTGCTTGCTCTGTTTCCCTGCTGGAATATGCTGTTCTTTTTTAATTTCTGCATTTTATGAAGCAGGAAAGGGGTGTTATGTCCTCCGAGCAGTGGTAAAAACAAAGAGAAGAATTAGTTCACTAGTGGAACTTGTATTCTTTATATATCTGAAGCTGACCTGGTAGCAGGAAATGGCTTCAAACAACAACTTGTTTGCTTTGGAAATGTAAGTACCACCTGTTAGACAGGCTCCCAGTTTATTTTTTAAAAAAAAGAAAAACCTGTCATCAGCCACAGGTTAGGACTAATTTCTCCAAAGTAGCAACCTATCAAAAAGTTGCATTTTTTCTCTGATGGCTTAATGTTCTTTGCTAAGTCATTATCTTGTAACTTTAAACACCATTAAAAGTTATCTATCTATACTTAAAATAACCTCTTAGAATATATACAAATATATATATACTTCATTCTTGCTACTTTTTTTTTAGCAAAGTCTATTTAAAATTATTGCTATTTTCTCATACATGAATCTTTTGGCCCTCAAACAGTACTCCTATCCTTGAATCATATTTTCATTTCTATGAAGTTAAACAGTCTTGCCATTCTCAGATGCTTTTGTGCCTGTGCTTCCTTCACATCAATCTCCTAGTCCTCATGGGACCCAATGGAAAGGGGAGGGGATAGCACCAGCATGCCATTTTTGCCTGTTCTTTTAAAAATGTTTGGCTTACTGAGTAACTTAAAGAAGCTAGTTCCTAACATATCTTTTAATAAGGGGAAACCTATACAGGAACTACTGCTAGCTGAAATAATTACTGAATGTGCATAAAAACAGTTTTATTGATTGTGCCTTTAGCTCTGGACCAATAAATCTCAAGGTTACAATAAATAAATCTCAAGGTGATTCCATATTTCCAGGCCATGTCTGGTGGTTGGCAACCCCCGTGTCTCCAAGCTGTGCAGGCTTGATTGGTTATTCCAGAACTCCAGGCTGTGCCTGGAGGTTGGCAACATCCTGTTGTGTCCCTCTTTTGTGTCCCTCTTTTCCAATCTTAAAATCTGGTCACCTTAGTTTATATTCCAATCCCAAAGAAGGGCAATGTCAAGGAATGTTCAAACTACCACACCATTGCACTCATTTCTCATGCTAGCAAAGTTATGCTCAAAATCCTACAAATTAAGCTCCAGCAATACGTGGACTGAGAACTTCCAGAAGTACAGGCAGGATTTCAAAGAGACAGAGGAACTAGAGATCAAATTGCCAACATACACTGGATCATGGAGAAAGCTAGGGAGTTCCAGAAGAACATCTACTTCTGCTTCATTGACTATGCTAAAGCCTTTGATTGTGTGGAGCACAACAAATTGTGGCAAGTTCTTAAAGAGATGGGAATACCAGAGCATTTTATTTGTATCTTGAGAAACCTATATGCAGGTCAAGAAGCAACAGTGAGAACCGGGCATGGAATCACTGATTGGTTAAAAATTCTGAAAGGAGTTCGGCAAGGCTGTGTACTGTTGCCTTGCCTATCTAACTTGTATGCGGAGCACATCATGAGAAAGGTGGGGCTAGATGGATCACAAATTGGAATCAAGATTGCAGGGATAAATATCAACAGCCTCAGATATGCAGATGATACCACTCTAATGGCAGAAAGCGAAGAGGAACTAAAAAGTATTTTGATGTGGGTGAAGGAGGAGAGTGCAAAAGTTGGCTTGAAACTCAACATCAAGAAAACGAAGATAATAGCATATGGCCCTCTCAATTCCTGGCAAATAGATGGGGAAGAAATGGAGGTAGTGACAGATTTTATTTTCCTGGGCTCCAAGATCACTGCAGATGGGGACTGTAGCAAAGAAATTGAAAGACACTTGCTCCTGGGGAGGAAAGTTATGGCAAATCTAGACAGCATCCTAAAAAGCAGAGACATCACCCTGCCAACGAAAGTGTGTCTGGTCAAGGCTATGGTCTTCCCAGTTGCAAGATATGGCTGTGAAAGTTGGACCAGAAGGGAGGCCAGGCATCACAGAATTGAGGCTTTTGAACTCTGGTGCTGGAGAAGACTCTTGCCAAGTCCCTTGGACAGCTAGGAGAACAAACAGGTCAGTCCTAGAGGAGATCAGCCCTGACTGCTCCTTAGAAGACCAGATCCTGAAGATGAAACTCAAATACTTTGGCCACCTCATGAGAAGGAAGGACTCTCTGGAGAAGAGCCTAATGCTGGGAGCGATTGAGGGCAAAAGAAAAAGCGGATGACAGAGAATGAGGTGGCTGGATGGAGTCACTGAAGCAGTTGGTGCAAACTTAAATGGACTTCGAGGAATGGTAGAGGACAGGAAGGCCTGGAGGATCATTGTCCATGGGGTCGTGATGGGTTGGGCACGACTTCGCACCTAACAACAACAAGGATAGCCCCTCGATATGCTAGATTTGCAGGGGATCTCAGGATGACTCTCCTCTAGTTGCTCCCCAAAGGAGGTATCCCCAGGAAAGTACTTTCTGGGATATTAGCTGAAAAGTCATAGGTTCAGACATGAGTGTATAAAATGGACCCTATGTAAGCGAGAAGTATCAAACTCACGGGGGACCTCCCTATGGTGCTCCTCTACATGTCCTCCAGATTGTGCAGATTTAGGGGCTATGAGTTATGGCTCCCCAGATATAGATAATGATACAACCTATAGTGTTGCCAAGTTCTTTGCAGCAGCGATGAAAATGCATAATAGAATAGTCTGTTTCAAGTGAACAACAGCTGTGTGTATGTACCTTCTTATGTATTTTATTTTGTATTGCTATGTTTATGTTATATGTTCTGGTTTTAATTGATGTTTTGCATCATCTTGTGCTGCTCTATGACCTTAATAAAACTAAACTAAACATGGCTCCCCAAAGAAGATGCGCCCAAGAAAAATGTTAGGCACAGATATGTAACCTACATACACCAAATGCACAGGAAATATCGCCTTCTTGCCCACTCCTGTACAATCTCTCCAAGTTTTGAGTGGATTACATTTCAAGGGACCCAGTTAGGGACTACCAGAAAAGGGCTCCACAGTGCTTTCTCTGAAAAAGACAGCAGTTATAGCTAGGAATCTGAGGAATAACTCAGAAATAAACCTGTGACACCATACTCACATGAAAGTTTCAGCTGGGCAGCCTCCCCTTCACTCCCAAGCATACACTGGAAGCAAGACATGTATTCCCCCTATTTTCACTACCCCCCAAGTCTCAAAAACAGGTTCTGAAGGACAGAAAGATAGAAATGCCCAAAGTTCCAACAGGGGCAACCCAGAGTAAACCAACAGGAGCTTGGCAGGCGCCCTATCCACACCACATAAGCAAGGGAAGTGATCTTTTGAAGCAAGCTGTCAGAATTGCTTCCAGTACCTCAAAATATGGTTTGTTCAATATGAACTATTAATCATAGAATTGGAAGTGTCCATAGAGGCCATCTATGAAACAACAAAGTTACCCAACCTGTGTGCACAGTTTACGAACTGAAAAGGTTGAGCAGCAGAAGCAGAACAAATATAAGTATAAAAAATTAAAATGCAAATATTTATTACAATACAGGTGTATGTATAAAACTTTAAAACATCAACATTTTTCATTAGTGTGGGAGCCTCTCCATTCATGTGAGTAATCATCACCCCAAGTATTTATACACAGACATATATATTTTAAAAATTAATAGATTTTATTGCATAACAATGCTCTTCATAATACATTTTTATCTGTTTCAGATTTCTTATAGTTCTCATTACATCACATGAGTACATTTAAATATTAGACCACTGAAGAAGACCCCAAAGGGGGTTGAAACACGTTTGGTTATTTGGTCATTTATCCATGTGTCAAAATGTTTTGGATTTGTGCAATAGAGTGTGATATACGTTGATGTTTTTTAAGTTTTATATGTGCAAATGGATTATAATATATATTTGCATTTTAATTTTTATACATTGTGCTGCTGCTCAACCATTTAGGTTCCTAACATAGAGGTCATCTAATCAACTCCCCTGTTGAATGCAGGATCTGCAGGATCTAACTAGAAATTTGTCCAGCCACTGCTTGAAGACTGCCAGTGAGGGATAGCTCACCTCATACATTGTGATGTATGAAAGCTGTCCCAGACAATGCAATCTGAGCAGTGAATATTGTAAAAACATGGGGACTCTGTAAGTGTTCCAGAGTTTGCAGAAGGGATCTGCTTCTTCCCGAAATGGATCAAAGGGGCATAGATGGTGATGGACCTGAGGCTGTGACATACACGGTTTGTGGCATGTTTGTAATTTTACCTCAGAGTAATTTTAACCACACATGCACTAAGAACAGCACTACATGTTAAGAATATATATACTTGTGAGGAAGTTTCAGCATGAGAGTTCAGCTGAGAGTCCTTGGGTAAAAATAAAACAAATAGTAAATAATAGTGGTATTATGGTGAAGGTCTGCTATAGACCACTAGGCCAGGAGAAGGACTTGGATGAGATGCTCTTAGACCAGATTACAAAGTAAGACTTAATTCTCACCCATACGGAAGAGCTGGTTGGGGAAGTAAAAGTTGTGTGCATGGTTGGTAATACTAACCATGTGATTTTGGACTTTATGATCTTGGGAAAGAGAAAAGCTGTACATGGTCACACATACAGGCTGGACTTCAGGAGAACAAATTTTAACAAACTTAAATGTTATGTTGGGTAGAATCTTGGGCCAGAAAAACCTAACGAGATCGAAGTCCAAGAAGGTTGGGAGTTTCTCAGAAGTGAAATCCTGAACGCACAATCACAGGCAATTCCCTTGAGAAGGAAAACTTGGAGGAAATTTTTTTTAAAAACCAGGATGACTCCATAAACAACTTTCAAAAGAATAGAAAGTTTGAGGGAGCTTGGTCTGTGTGAACTGGAGAGAAGACGACAGAGTTGATATTATAACCATCTTAAAATACTTGAATGCCTGTTGTATAGAAGATGGTGCCCCAGTGATTTGGGCCAGAACCAATGAGTTGAAATTAATTCAAAATAATTTTCAGCTAAACATCCAGAAGTTCCTGACAGTTAGAGTACTTCCTCAGTGGAACATGCTTTTCAGGAGGTAGTGAGAACCACAACTGAAGAAAGATGTAGAAAAACTAGAGCGTGTCCAGAGGAAGGCCACAAAGATGGTGAGGGATTTGGAGGCCAAGTCATATGAGGAAAGGTTAAGGGAGCTTGGTCTGTTTAGCCTGGAGAGAAGATGATGAAGACCATCTTCAGCTTAGGCAGATTGTGAGTGGGTGAGCAGGGAGGGATGTGCCAGTGTGTTTCTTGTGACACTTACTTGCATCCCCAGGGGATGGTAGGTGAATTTCCTCCAGGCTAGACTGGATGATGGAGATTTTTGTTAAAGGGATCACTTTGGTATGAAATTGGAGTCACTGTGGGGTGGGCAGGTAGTTGTGAGTTCCTGCATTGTGCAGGGAGTTGGACTAGATTATCCCGGAGTTCCCTTACAATTCTATGACTCTATGCTGGAAATCTTTGTGGACTTCCAGCTAAACTGCCATTAGTAAAATCCCTTTAAAGATCTAAGATAGATTTTCTACTGAAGTGAGTTTATAATACTTTTCCTGGTAGTATATTGGCCATAGAATAGGGCTCCACAAGTAGAAACAGTAGTAACCACAATGATATGCTGAATAATATTTTCAGTGGTGGTGCCATTGCCTAGCAGGAGTGCATTCTTTCAGGCCACCAATGAAGACAAACAAACCACTTTTGTTGGCATGTAATAGGCCACTGATTTTATTAACTCCAGCAAGGAGTATCGGCACACCCTAGGAGAGGACCTTGGTGATTTCATGGTCAGCCAATCGGAAAGGAGAAAACCTAGATCCCAGTGGCCTAACACATCTGCCAACCCCTCAGCACCACGGGAACTGCTCCCACCTTTTATACCACTAGAACAAACCAAGAGTAGGTAACCTTGAGTTGAGGGAACCCAGTTTGCACGGGCATCTGATTGGTTCCCTCCAGCCACCATGCGATGAGAGTCTACCAGCCTTTGCAGCCAGGTTGGAAACATGGCTTAGCATCCCTGCATCCTCTTAAGGAGGCCCCCTATATTGGAGAGTCTGGTTCATAGAAGCGGACTCTTAACTAACGGATTCTCCTCCGGCCCAAAACTGCCAGCTGTGACAAAAATGAAAAAATATTAACTCACAACTTATTTTTGCATAAACAATAATATTGAAACAAAAAAAAACATTTGAAAGAATAAGCCAAACAAATAAGGGGTTGGGTGGGTGAGTAGCTTCCTGCCAATGCCCTAAGCTAGTGGTAAAGAGGCAAGGAGTGCGGCAGGCAGCCTCCTTTGAAGGGTTAGCTATGCCTATCAGACAGCATGCAGCTGAATATAAGCAGGTGCTCCTCGCCTGCCCAGTACACCATGTGTTGCTGCCCAGCCACCTGCATGACTTTTCCTAGCAATATATTGGCCATAGAAAAGGGCTAAGTAGAAACAGTAGTAACCACAATGTTATGCAGAATAATATTTTCATTGGTGGGGCCGTTATTTAGACTTGATAGCTAGGATCACTGAAATCAATAATCTCAGCTATTTGCATATTGAATTTCAGTTCACAGTTTTACAATTAATTTCGTAGTATGATTCATTTTAAACCAGAAATTCCTAATTCAGTAATATAATTTTGCGGAAAAGTTCTTAAAGTGTGAGGTTGACCTGTATAGTAGTACTTGGTATGTTGATGTACTTTGAACACCCTTAACCAAACTGTAGATTTTTTTCAATGGATTATAAGGTACAGTTCCAGTCAATTCTCCCATTCCTACCAATATTCCAGTTGTTGTTATGCTCCTGCCACACTAGTAGGAAACTGAGCAATTCATTTTTTTCTAAGATCTCCATTTTCAAAGTGTTATTTTTGGTGGAGCCTAAACCATGCAATAGCTCTGTTTAGCCCAGTGTAATCAGTTCTCAGAAGCTAAACAGGGATGGCAGAGCACCAAAAAAGTCAAGGATTGCAACATAGATGAAGGCAATGGCAAACCACCTTTGAATATCTCTGGTATTGAATGGCCAGAAATCAGCTGTAACGTGACAGCAAAAACAAACGAAATCACACCATAGGTTCACACAACTCTGTTCTTCCTGTTTTTCAGTTGGTCATACTTCCTCTGATGAGTTTATGCTCAGGAAAAATAACAAATCTAGAAGTTTAATTTGGTGAAGAAATAGTGAGGAAGGAAAGAACTGAATTTCCATACCACTATGGCAGCCTCACTCTGAACTGACTTTTTCAGAATGGTTTTTCCAACATCAAACAGTTTAGCAACATCTTAACTATGGGGATGTTCCAAGGTTTTGGTCATGGGTGGAAGGAATATACCACATCTTTATCTTAAAGGGAGAATGGTAGGCAGTGTTCTATTTAATTTCTCAGAGGTACACCTACTATACTTCTGATGTTTGGGTCAGTGAATATATAGGTAGTAGGATGAATGGCAAGAACTTGGTATTTATTTTAAAAATAGTTGAATTGAATTGTATTTAAATGAGTCAATTTATATAGATGTGAAAACAGTAGGGCACAGCGAACCTTTCATTTTCATTATTATCACAAGATTTCTGAATATTTAGAGAACCTGTCTCAGAGGTTCAAAGCATTTTATACTTTACATGCCAAGATTAGCTGTGGCAAAATGTTTTAGCCCAGGATTTAAGGCCAAACCCATAATAAATAGATAAGAGGTATCTTATGATTGACATAAATATGACAGAAATGTCTTAAATGCAGAAGTATTAACTTTGTTATGAATGACTTGTATTATTTTTGATCATTGCCAAGAAAGTAAGATTTTTTTTTCACATCATTTTAATTTATTTATTTATAATTTAATTTACATACAGTAATTCTCAGAAATTCTGGCTCATGGCAGTTCACAACATCTGTACACAGCCCGTGGCGCCACGGGCGCCACGGACTGTATAAAGGAGTAAGGGGTAGTGGGGAGGAGTTAGGGCGGGACCGGTCCGGGATAAAAACTCGGAGGGGCCAATCAGGAGCCGCGAAGCGGCTCCTGATTGGCCCCTCCAAGTGCCCATCCCGCCCGAAGCAGGCAATCGCGCGGCTCCCCATTCCCTGCTTCACACGCACAGCGACAGGTGAGCGCTTCGGGGGCCGTTCGCCGCTGGGGGAGGGTGGGGGTGGTGGGAGCCGGCCTTCGCTCGGCCTCCGGAGCGCCCTCGCGGTAGCGAGGGCGCTCCGGAGGCCGAGGGAACGCCGTTCGCCGCTGGGGGAGGGTGGGGGTGGTGGGAGCCGGCCTTCGCTCGGCCTCCGGAGCGCCCTCGCGGTAGCGAGGGCGCTCCGGAGGCCGAGGGAACGCCGTTCGCCGCTGGGGGAGGGTGGGGGTGGTGGGAGCCGGCCTTCGCTCGGCCTCCGGAGCGCCCTCGCTACCGCGAGGGCGCTCCGGAGGCCAAGGGAACGCCGTTCGCCGCTGGGGGAGGATGGGGGTGGTGGGAGCCGGCCTTCGCTCGGCCTCCGGACCGCGAGGGCGCTCCGGAGGCCGAGGGAACGCCGTTCGCCGCTGGGGGAGGGTGGGGGTGGTGGGAGCCGGCCTTCGCTCGGCCTCCGGAGCGCCCTCGCGGCAGCGAGGGCGCTCCGGAGGCCGAGAGAACGCCGTTCGCTGCTGGGGGAGGGTCGGGGTGGTGGGAGCCAGCCTTCTGTCGGCCCCGGCAGCGGCCTCGCCCGGCGAGCCCGCTCCCGGGGCCGACAGGACGCCGTGGGAGCCTTTGGGAAGGGTGGGGGGGCGGGATCCTCCTTTCCCAGCCCCCCTTTTCCCTCCGGCTTCTGCCGGGGCTGAGCTCTCCCTCGCACCCGCGAGGGAGATCTCCGCCCCGACAGAAGCCTCCTTTCCCAGCCCCTCTTTTCCCTCCGGCTTCTGCCTGGGCTGAGCTCTCCCTCGCACCCGCGAGGGAGATCTCCGCCCCGACAGAAGCCTCCTTTCCCAGCCCCTCTTTTCCCTCCGGCTTCTGCCTGGGCTGAGCTCTCCCTCGCACCCGCGAGGGAGATCTCCGCCCCGACAGAAGCCTCCTTTCCCAGCCCCCCTTTTCCCTCCGGCTTCTGCCTGGGCTGAGCTCTCCCTCGCACCCGCGAGGGAGATCTCCGCCCCGACAGAAGCCTCCTTTCCCAGCCCCCCTTTTCCCTCCGGCTTCTGCCTGGGCTGAGCTCTCCCTCGCACCCGCGAGGGAGATCTCGGCCCCGACAGAAGCCTCCTTTCCCAGCCCCTCTTTTCCCTCCGGCTTCTGCCTGGGCTGAGCTCTCCCTCGCACCCGCGAGGGAGATCTCCGCCCCGACAGAAGCCTCCTTTCCCAGCCCCTCTTTTCCCTCCGGCTTCTGCCTGGGCTGAGCTCTCCCTCGCACCCGCGAGGGAGATCTCCGCCCCGACAGAAGCCTCCTTTCCCAGCCCCCCTTTTCCCTCCGGCTTCTGCCGGGGCTGAGCTCTCCCTCGCACCCGCGAGGGAGATCTCCGCCCCGACAGAAGCCTCCTTTCCCAGCCCCCCTTTTCCCTCCGGCTTCTGCCTGGGCTGAGCTCTCCCTCGCACCCGCGAGGGAGATCTCGGCCCCGACAGAAGCCTCCTTTCCCAGCCCCTCTTTTCCCTCCGGCTTCTGCCTGGGCTGAGCTCTCCCTCGCACCCGCGAGGGAGATCTCCGCCCCGACAGAAGCCTCCTTTCCCAGCCCCTCTTTTCCCTCCGGCTTCTGCCTGGGCTGAGCTCTCCCTCGCACCCGCGAGGGAGATCTCCGCCCCGACAGAAGCCTCCTTTCCCAGCCCCCCTTTTCCCTCCAGCTTCTGCCGGGGCTGAGCTCTCCCTCGCACCCGCGAGGGAGATCTCCGCCCCGACAGAAGCCTCCTTTCCCAGCCCCCCTTTTCCCTCCGGCTTCTGCCGGGGCTGAGCTCTCCCTCGCACCCGCGAGGGAGATCTCCACCCCGACAGAAGCCTCCTTACCCCACCCCCCTTTTCCCTCCAGCTTCTGCCGGGGACGGGCTCTCCCCCCCCAGCCCATCTAGCGCCCATTTTATTTCAATTTAAAATGGGCTTGAAATCTAGTATACAATAAAGCAATAAAATCAATAAAACAACAACCCAATAAAACATCTTAATATTACACAATCCCAAGATGGCGGTAATAATTAATACATCCAGACCTCTAATGTTATGGAATTATTATTATTATTATTATTATTATTATTATTATTATTATTATTATTATTATTATTATTATTATTATTATTATTATTACTGAATTTATTACCCACCACTCCCTTGCGGTTCGTGGCGGGTTACAACAGTATAAAACCCCATAAAATACATTAAAAACCAATTAACATATCAATAGTTAATAACTACCTGGCAAGAGCAGCTAATCAACTACCCATTCCCCCCCTAGCAAGTGGAGAGGGGATACTGGTAGTACCCGTCTCTAATCCCAATCCTCAGGTCCCGGGGGGCATAGATGTTAAGCCTGGTCTCAACCGTAAACCTGGCGGAAGAGCTCCATCTTGCAGGCCCTGCGGAACGATGGAAGGTCCCGCAGGGCCCGCAGCTCTCTCGGGAGCTCATTCCACCAGGCAGGGGCCAGGACCGAGAAGGCCCTGGCCCTGGTCGAGGTCAGGCGTGCTTCCCTAGGGCCGAGGACGACCAATAGATTTTCTCCCAGAGAACGTAAATCTCTACGGGGGGCATAGGGTGATAAGCGGTCCCTCAGGTATGTGGGTCCCAACTCGCGTAAAGCCTTGAAGGTTAAAACCAAAACCTTGAACCGGATCCGAGCAGCAATTGGCAACCAGTGCAGCTGCCTCAGCACTGGCTGGATATGGGCCCTCCAAGGTGTGCCAGGACCCTAGCAGCTGCATTCTGCACTAGCTGAAGTTTCCGGATCAAGGACAAGGGAAGGCCCGCGTAGAGCGAGTTACAGAAATCTATTCTGGAGGTGACCGTTGCATGGATCACCGTGGCCAGGTGTTCGGGGGACAGATAGGGTGCTAATAGTCGGGCCTGGCGAAGTTGGAAGAATGCCTGGCCCGCTACTCTTTTGATCTGTGCCTCCAAAGTTAGGGAGGCATCAATGATCACGCCCAAATTCCTGGCCTGGGACACGATGGTAAGCTGCGCCCCTCCCAGGGTGGGCAAGCGCGCTTCCTGATCCCGCCCCCTACGTCCCAGCCACAGGACCTCCGTCTTGGAGGGGTTGAGTTTCAGGCGACTCTGCTCGAACCATTCTGTCACCGCTTCCAAACATCTGGCAAATGGTTCCGGGGGAGAGTCCGGGCGGCCGTCCATGAGGAGATAGAGCTGGGTGTCATCAGCATACTGGTGGCAACCCAGTCCAAAACTCCGCACCAGCTGGGCCAGAGGGCTCATAAAGACGTTAAATAATGTGGACCGTGCCCTGTGGGACTCCACATGGAAGTCTGTAGGAGCGCGAGAGCTCATCCCCCACTGCTACCCTCTGGGTCCGGTCCTGGAGAAAGGAGCGTATCCAGTGTAAAGCTGTGCCCCGTATCCCCGTTTCGGCGAGGCAGTGGACCAACAATTCGTGGTCCACGGTGTCAAAAGCGGCCGACAGGTCCAGAAGAACCAGCACTGCTGACCCGCCTCTATACAGCTGGCGACGGAGATCATCCAGCAGGGCGACCAGCACCGTCTCCACCCCGTGGCCAGGTCAGAAGCCAGACTGATATGGATCGAGTGCCGAAGTTTCTTCCAAGAATGCCAGGAGCTGGTCTGCCGCGGCCATTTCAACCACCTTGCCCAGGAACGCTAAGTGCGATACCGGGCGGTAGCTGTCTGGGTCTCGCGGATCCAGCATAGATCTTTTCAGGAGAGGGCGAACCACTGCCTCCCTTAGCTGCTCAGGGAACTCCCCGGAATCCAGGGAGAAATTGACAATATCCCTGAGCTGGCCTCCTATCTTCTGGCCCCCTCCTTTGAGGAGCCATGACGGACAGGGGTCGAGGGGGCACGTGGTCGCTCTGACCGAACCTAGCAACTCGTCCACTTCGGGTAAAGAGAGCCGTCTGAAGCCATCGAACGTCACCTCCAAAGGCGGCCAACAGGTCTCCAGTTCATTTACTGTATTAACTGTGGCGGGAAGAGCGTGGCGGAGCGACGAGACTTTGTCCGCAAAGTGGCTCATTAAAGCCTCACAGCCTAGTTCTAATTTCCTACTATTTTGGCGCCCCTCAAGGGCGGTAAGGGATCTAACTGTTCTAAATAGTTGGGCCGGGCGAGAGCTTGCGGACGCGATTTCTGCGGCAAAAAATTCCCGTTTTGCCACTTTCACCGCCATCTCATACGCCCTCATAAGCGTGCGATGAGATATTCTCGTAGCTTCGTCGCGAGTCTTCCGCCACACTCGCTCCAGTTGTCTCACTTCCCTTTTTCTCTCCCGAAGCTCCCTGGTATACCAGGGTGCCCGTTTGAGTCGAGAGCAGAGAAGACGTTTAGGGGCGATCTCATCTATGGCAGCCGATAGGTGGGACTGCCAGTCCGCCACCAGGGCCGCCAGTGAGTCGCCAGGAGGCATCGGGTCCCGCAGAGCATTCCGGAATCCTATTGGATCCATAAGTCTCCGCGGGCGGGCTAAAATGCGCCCGCCGCCCAACTGGGGGGGGGGGTTGTATCCTGAGCCGGGCCCGCAGGGCATAGTGGTCTGACCACGGCACAGCCAAAGCTGTATCCAGATCCATTTCTATCCCAGCGCCGAAAATCAGGTTGAGTGTGTGTCCGGCGTGATGGGTGGGCTCAGCAACAAATTGTGAAAGTCCTAGTGTCGCCATGGATGACACCAGGTCTCCGCCATGGACTGGAGAGGGCGTGTCCGCGTGGACATTGAAGTCACCCAGGATCAAAAGCCTGGGGTACTGCAACGCCCAGGTGACTGCCGCCTCCAGCAGGCAGGGCAGGACATCTGGCGGCGCGTTGGGTGGACGATATACCAACCAGATAGCCAAACTCTTGACCGAGTCCCATCCAATACCGACACACTCCACCCCCTCGATTTCTGGCGCCGGGAGAGCCCTGTGAGTGAGAACCTCCCGTACCACAATAGCCACCCCCCTCCCCTTTTATGGGTCCAAGATTGGTGGAGGACCGAGTAACCTGGTGGGGCTAGTTCTCTCAGGGCCACTGTCTCGCCTTCCCTCACCCAGGTCTCGGTCACGCAAGCAAGGTCCGCCTTCGACTCTGCAATAAAATGTTGCAGAGTCGAGGCTTTGTTCTTAATCGACCTTGCGTTGCACAAGACCAATGTCTGATCCTGTACCCTAGCCTCCACCCTCACATTCTTGGGGATGGGCCGGAGGTTAGAAGGGGATCGAGCACACCCAGGGCGCCGACCGTGTCTCCACGACCGGGCCCTATACAGGACACCAGTGCTCCCACCCCTTCTCTTGTCCAACCTCCTCCCCTCGCTATAGCGCCCCTGGCCCATGATCGTCGAAATCCCGGCCCCAGCATAACCCCCCCTCTCAGTTTGGGCCTCCCTCTCCATATCCCTTGCTCCCAGAGAAATAATCAATTAATCTCCTATCTGTACTCCCACCTGGCTGCACTAATCCCGCCCTACCCTATTTTACTAACCACCCAACCCTCCCTCCCCCACCCTATTCTACCTAGCAGCTGGTGGGTCCAAGCTATACTGCAGGGTGGGATCCCGCCTGCAGGGGGTTCTCCCAACCCTTTAGTTCACTTCCCAACACTGCTAAGTTTCCCTAGCATCTAATCTCTCTGGGCGAAAACCCTATCCTTAACCCACTAACCCACCCTATTACCAAGGAGGGGGGGCTACCCCAGACAGCTACCCCAGATGTTGGAGCAGCTGAGGATGGACACACTTTGGGGTAGTTCCTGCCAGTCTAGTACCTGAGCATGGCAACTGGGGGTTCTAATTTCCCTGGTCCAAATGCCTGGCAGAAGAGCATTGCAGGCCCCGCAGAACTGAGAGTTCCTACAGGGCCCACAGCTCCTCTGGGAGCTCATTTTGCCAGGTAGGGACTAGGAGCGAAAAGGCCCTGGCCTTGGTCAAGGCCAAGCACGCTTCCCGGGGGCCCAGGACCATCAGCAGATTCATACTCACAGAGTGAAGTGCCTCTTCCTGCTTGCTACATTCTGATTTCCATGTTATACCTGCATGTCCATACCTCAGCTATAGTGGCAGGTCACCTTCTTGGATGCCTGTGAACCTTCTTCTGGAAGCAGCATTCATCTTTTCAATTAGTATTTCATGCTATTATTTCTAATGCTTTGTACATTGTTCTTTTGGATTGTATTTTATGAAAGATCATTATACATATCTTAGAACTAGTAATACTGCATAATACTCCTTTGAGTAACTTCATCTACTACTGGAATAAATTATTTTTCTTCATTAAATTTTAGGGACATTTTCTCTATAATATCATATGACACAAGCAGTTATGTATGTATTTTTCTCTGTGGCATATCTTTGGATGTGATTGTAAAGGTTGAATCCTATGAATACCTGTTGGAGGAAATCAATGAAGAAAGAGGGAAGGAAAGTGTGCTTTTGTTGATTGTTCTTCCTTCTATTACAGTTGGTACATTTGGCACTTTGTCCATGAGGATCACTCAACTAGGGTTATGCGCTTCGGCCGCCAAAGTAGTAATTCCAGCCTGAAACAGCCAGAGCCACGGCATGGGGGAGGGGTGGCGTCGGTGCCAGTGTGCCAGTCAGCACCCGCATACAGACGCACTCTGCACCTGCGTGCAGGTGCCAGCTGCCGTGCTGGCACCAGTGCCGCTCCTCCCCCCCCCACCCCCGTGACGCAGCGTTAGCTGCTTCAGACTGGAATGGCTGCTTTGGTGGCCGAAGCGCATAACCCTACACTCAACCCCAAGTGTTGCCTTTTCAGTAATGGGAGCACTCTCAATCATGGAGTGGCAGAGAACATTTGTCTCTGTGAAGGTTTTACATAGGATACAACCTGATATTTCAATTTTAGAGTTAATGTCAAGACACTGTTAATTAGTGTTTAGGCCAGTAACTATTCTAACTGTATATTTATCATATTCTTGAGACAAAAATTCTTTCACACTAGATTGTACCATTTAAAATTCAATCCATACTTCTATTGCTAAGCAGTATACATCCTTAAGATTCAGATTTGCAAACAAGAAAAGCGAGTGAAGAAAAAAGGATTAGTTTGTTCTAAAACAAAATGCTTCTGGCTGGGACCATAATGATATTATCTTGCTGGTGGTAGAAATCTGAGACTGAGCACCTCAGCAATTGGTGGTCCTTTCAATACTAGGTTTTTCTTTTTTGCCTCATGCCTGCTTTCCAACTTGAGTTGTAATCTATTGATTCTTCAGGACCATACTGAATTTTACACTTTTGGACACACTAAAATATGTGTTTAAAACATGTTCAGCAGAACACCTGGTAGGCATGTCTTGGAGAGTTAAATCATATATACAATGTTAAACTTACTCCTGCTTGCTTGGCAGAGTAGCCTTATACAAATATGTGCAGCTCTCCCCCACACATACACACTCACAGGAGGAGGTGCTTGTAACTAAGGGGTTAAAAGCCACATTCCTGGCATTCCCTCAATTGGGCATAGGGGCTCCATTTGTAAATGTTGTTCCTATGCTTGAGGATGCTTGAAAAGCAGCATTCTCAATCATGATCACAGATCCTGTTCAGTTTGTAGACACTATGTTGATGCACTGCAAATGCATATATGCAGAAGTCTGGGACAGATGTGAGTGCTCATTTTTACTCAGCTTTTATGTACATAGTTAAGACATAGTGTCTCCTTCTGTTGTTGGAATGAAGATAGTAAAAACTAGTACTCTTTTCATACCAGCAACCATTGTCTGAATTGCAAACTCTTTCTTTCTCCAGGTTACTACAGACTTGAGACAGCGTTGCACAGATAGCCACACAGGAACATCAGCCTCTGCACCTATGGCTGCAGGAATCATTGCACTGGCACTGGAAGCAAAGTAAGATTTGAGTTATACTTTTAACGTTAAGTTTTTAGAGATCAGATATTATGTATTTTGCTGATTTTTTTGTTCATTAAATTAGTTTTTCCTAACGTGTCTGAGGTGAAACCAGAATATTAAACTAGGTATGGACTGCAGGGACTGATATCCCTGGTGGTGGTGGTGGTAAGTGCCATCAAGTCACAGCTGACTTAGGATGACATAGGGTTTTTCGAAGAAGAAAAGTTCAGAAGTGGTGGTCATTGCTTCATCAGGCCCCTGGTATTCCTTGAAGGTCTCCCATGCAAATATTAGCCAGAACTGATCCTGCTTATCTTCCAAGACCTGAGCTATCAAGGTCAGCCTGAGCTATCCAGGTCAGGGTGATATCCCTAGGGTAGAGAAAACTGAGATGAGCACTTGTGGGAGTCTTGCAGTTCAATTAATGAAGGTGCTGATCACCTGGACACTCTGTATAGACCCTGCCACATTGGTGATCAATTATTTCTTTGGTCAAAGCACAGAGATATTTCTTCTACAAATCATGTGATTTCCTTGGATGGCAACTTCTCTGTTCAAAGTGACAGATCTGTATGCAAAGTCTCTTAAGGCTGGAAGGAAGAGTTTTTCACAGATGTTTTTCCCCTGAGGACTGTACTAATACTTTAGTATATTTTAATAACTTGTCATGCACTTATGTTAAGACACAGCCTCAACATATATGGAGAGGGAGCAGGGGACCCCAATTTAGATGTTAAGGAGAGTTAGCCTGGGCCTCAACCATATATCTGATGGAAGAAGCCCTCCAGAACTTTGTCAGCTCCAAGAAAGCCCAGGTCTCTCCTGGCAACTCATTCCACCAGGCTGGAGCCAGAGCTGAAAAGGTCTGGCACTGCTCAAGGCCAGGTGCCCTTCTTTGGGGCTGGGGATCACAAACGGGTTGGTACCAGCCAAGCAGAGTGATCTTTGGGGAATATACTTGGAGAGACAGTCCCTAAGATACACAGGTTGTTTACCATGAATTAACATTCTAGATATGTCTACTATACCAAGAGTGGTCTATGGATTATTCTATACCATATATCATGAAGACAAAGCAGATTTCACACAAAATTGAATGGCTTTAAGTCATATCAAACAATACATGAAACAATTAAGACTATTGTAATTATAAGCCTCTGTTCCTTACCTGTAAATGCCAGATTTGCAGTGCAATTCTAAGCAGAGTGACAAACATTTATTTCAGTGGATTATGAGAATGTAATTCTATTTAGGATTGCACTGCAGAGGTCCAAATATTCTTACTGAACCTTCAAGGCATGAGTAAGGAATTGCACAAAAAAAAAAAAATGGAAAAAAAGCCAATAAGGGATTTTAATTGAAAAGCTGATTCTACTTTGAATAGATTAGCATTTGTGTCATTGTAGCATTGTAATTGTAATTAGATTGTTAACACGATACTTGGAGAAGAGTTAATATAATTGCATTATCTGAGAACTAGAAATAAAGCCCATTTATAAAAATGGCTTGAGGCGAGGCCCCCGTACCTGGGAGGCTGTTGGGCCGCTGGCGTGGGCGGGCTGCG
Organism: Paroedura picta; assembly: GCF_049243985.1. NCBI lineage: Eukaryota > Metazoa > Chordata > Lepidosauria > Squamata > Gekkonidae > Paroedura > Paroedura picta. Next base: position 68,916,308 of record NC_135375.1, on the reverse strand, counting down.
AATCGTCGCAGCGTGGAGTTCTGGCGGCGGAGACGACGGGGAAGGGAAGGATGGCTCCTGTGTAGTCCGTGCATGCATGTTGTAGGCGAGGGCGGGAGGCAAGCCATCTGACAGAGCAACCAGGCATGCGCGTGAGTCCGGGCATGCCTGGTTCATTCGGGTGCGTTGCTGGCCGGCGAGCAGGCCGCGCTGGCTGGCAGCGTGGCTGGCAGGCCGAAGAGAAGAGAGGGACAGGGATCAGGAGAATCGGCAGAAGGTGAGTGCAGATCGGGGAGCAGGGAGCGGCCGGGGGAAGGGTCAGTTGTTGTGGGGGTTGGAAGCGCGGGGACAGGGGCTGGGGTAGAGGCGGCGGATGGTAGTTGGGGCGTTGTGGCAGGTCCAGAAGGGGTCTGGGGAGGGTGAGTGGGTGATTGGGTGGTGGAGTGTGTGGCTGGGTGGGTTGCTTGGCGGCGGGAAGCGGCGGGAGTTCGGGAAGGGGTCTGGGGAGGGTTTGGGGGGGGTTAGCGGGCAGCGGGTGGGTGTTGGAGTTTGGCTGGGTGGGTTTGTTTGTATCGGGGAGCGGCAGCGGGTCAGGAAGGGGTGTGGGGAGGGTTGTGGGGGTTGGCGGGCGGCGGGTGGGTGGCGGAGTGTGTGTGTGTGTGTGTCGGGAAGCGGCATTGTGTTGGTAAGAGGTCTGGGGAGGGTTTGGGGGGTAAGCGGGCAGCGGGTGGGTGTTGGAGTGTGGCTGGGCGGGTTTGTTTGTATTGGGGAGGGCCGGCGGGTCAGGAAGGGGTGTGGGGAGGGTTGGGGGGGTGGCAGGTGGTGGGGGAGTGGCGGAGTGTGTGTGTGTGTGTGTCGGGAAGTGGCGTTGTGTTGGTAAGGGGTCTGGGGAGGGTTTGGGGGTTCACGGGTGGCGGCTGGGCATGGGAGTGTGTGCGTGGGGGGGGTCTTGTTGTCGTCAGGGCGGGAAGGCAGGTGGGGATGGAGGGGGGTCATAGGACTCAGAGATTAGCGTGGTGTTCGGGGGTGGCGGGAAAGGAGCAGAGACGCTGCGCCTTCGACGTGGCGTCCCTGCTCCTTTCCCAAGGGCATTGGGAAGGAGTCCCTGGCGGGCGAGCCGCTTGGGCCAAGAGTGGCACTCACAGTGGCAAATCAGGAGCCACTTCGCGGCTCCTGACTCGCCGCTGCGAGAGTTTTTATCACGGACAGAGCCTGCCCTAACTCCTCCCCAGTAGCCCTTAGAGCTTTATTTTATCCGCTCCGCAGGAGCGGTTAAAGATGACTCTTTCAATCACATCTTAATCTCAGAGCAGTTTTAAGTTTTCCACAACAATCTACAGGAAAAAATTAAATTTATGTGAACCATTATATTATATTTCAAATAGTTAGATAATAATGTAATGCATTTACATTGCCAGATTATTTGGAATTGGAAGGAAATCACTCTTATAACAGAAACTTTCAAAGTGTAAGGGCACCTAAGAAATCTAAGTAATTCATTGTTACTTCGTCTAAAAGTTAACATAGGTCAAAAATACCAGAAGAAATGATAATGGTGTATACTGGTCATCTTTTACAGTGCTTAAAATAGTTTGCTGTAGATGTTCTAATGAATAATTCACATCTTGATTCAATATGCTTTTCTTGAGTTAAATGCAAAGCAAGAATCAGGTCTTATCTGCAGCATTATTTTCAGATGCATACTTTAAAAATTATGTATTTATTTTTAGCATTTTATTCCACCATTCCCAAGGGTCTCATGGCAGCTTACAACAGAGATAAAATATACAATAGTTACATATAATTTCAGTTTTAATATCTAAAATTCTATTTTACAATAGGCGTTAGGGACTCACCCGAGCCACCATTTGGCGGGTGGAGAGTGGGCGGGAAGAAGACACGGCTCAGGCAGTGTGGCAGTGGGAAGCTTGGCTGCACTGCAAGTGGTATTGTGCACAGTACGGGAGGCGGGGCCAGGGGCATCCTATTAGGATGCTGTCTGGTGCTTCCCCGCTTCTTTGCTGGGCTTGCGGGAAAGTGGTCCATCCTCTCACTCTTTGTTTCTGTTAAAGTTTAGTGGTTTTTATATGTTATATGCTTGTTGTCAGAGCGGGGCCTGCGCATCGTAATGAGCCTGTTTTGTGAGGAGCTGGTGTGCGATCAGACTCCCTGCAGGGATTGGGGCCGCCTTAAAGGGATGGTGGTTATGAGCTGTGAGCTGACTCGGTGGGGTAGGCTACTATTGCTTGTTATTAACCAGGGAGCTCTGGGGGTTGCCAAGGAGGTTTGCGCCCTTTGGCCCCCCCATCTGGGTCGTTTTCCATCTTAGATGATCCAAATAAAGGAGATCCATATTCCCAGCGGGGATTTATGATGGATCCCTTTAGGGTGTGAATTAATGTGCAGTAGTCAGCAGGTTGCTTAGGTATGGCTCATTCCGAAGAAGAAGAGGAAGAAGAAGTGGTTCTTTTCTCTACCTGAAGGAGGCTCAAAGCGGCTTACAGGCGCCTTCCCTTTCCTCTTCCCACAACAGACACCCTGTGAGGTGGGTGAGGCTGAGAGAGCCCTGATATTCCTGCTCAGTCAGAGCAGTTTTCTTAGTGCTGTGGCAAGCCCAAGGTCACCCAGCTGGCTGCATGTGGGGTAGCGCAGATTCAAACCCGGCTCACCAGATTAGATGTCCGCACTCCTAGCCACTACACCAAGCTGGCTATCTATGCTGTGCCAACCCTCCTCTGGGGAGGTGTGTTTTCGTAATTAAAGCTGTGGCCAATTTTAAGCCAAAAATATCCGAGTTGCATATTATTTCCACCAGTATTGGCCCCCTGCCTGCCAATACAAGCAACAGGTGAAGACCTGTCAGCCCTAATGAAGTAGAAGAAAAAAGTCTCAAGCTGGCAATGGCAAAATGATATAATGTTCAAAACAATTTCACAGTGTTCAGAACAATTTCAAAACGGATTCCCAGGCATAGTCCATTTTTGATATCTTCATCAGTGAATTCTAAATATAAATGTATAAAGGTAAAGGTATCCCCTGTGCAAGCACCGAGTCATGTCTGACCCTTGGGGTGATGCCCTCTAGCGTTTTCATGGCAGACTCAATATGGGGTAGTTTGCCAGTGCCTTCCCCAGTCATTACCGTTTACCCCCCAGCAAGCTGGGTACTCATTTTACCAACCTTGGAAGGATGGAAGGCTGAGTCGACCTTGAGCCGGCTGCTGGGATTGAACTCCCAGCCTCATGGGCAAAGCTTTCAGATGGCTGCCTTACCACTCTGCGCCACAAGAGGCTCTTCTACATAAATGTATAATATAATATAATATATAACATATAAATATATCCCCATGCTACATATTAATTCAGTGTAAGGATCAAAATTACAAAATAAAAATAGAAATATTGTAATAACTCAATATTGTAATAACTCAATCTAATAGTGTTTTTATGATTGTTAGAAATAGCCTGCAAAGACAAATCATTCATATTTTAAATCCTTATAACATGCCACTAAAGGTTAATTCTACTTAAATGGTGAATATTAACTACTTAATCTTTTATAATGTCTTGTGTCTTGATTATATAGTTCAATCCCAAATTGGTCGCCATTGTCCGATTGAGACTTTTTTCTTCTACTTTACTGCCAATACAACCAATCTGATTATAAAACCTATGGCCATGTCTTTTAGAGCAGTGGTCCCCAACCTTTTTATCACTGGGGACCACTCAATGCTTGGCAATTTTACTGAGGCCCATGGGGGGGTAGTTTACTCCTCTACTCTCAACCACTGCCCTAACGCTCTCTGATTGCTATGGTAATGTTTAAACATCCCTTCAAAATAAGATACAGACATGCCACAACAATGAACATAAGGAACATTTTATTTTAATGGAAATTTTAACTCATGACAATGACAAATCAATGGGAACCCTGAGCTTGTTTCTCTGCAACGAGATAGTCCCATCTGGGAGTGATGGGAGACAATGACACCCGAAGTGTGCTGTAAAGGGCCGGGGGGGGGGAGGCGTCCTTCGCGGCCCACCTCCAATTAGTCGATGGACCACAGGTTAGGGATCACTATTTTAGAGTATTAAGATGGATTACTGAACTGGTGAGCTATGAGGTACTGGGAGTATTTCCTGTGTGTGGACTTTCAAGTAGAGGCTAGCTTCTTCTTGATGTTATCTGTGGCCTCAACCATAGGCTTGGCAGAACACTCTGTGTTGCAAGCCCTGCAGAACTGATTGAGGTTCCACAGGACCCTGATCTCATTAGGCAGAGCATTCTACCAAAAAAGCCCTGGCCTTGGTTGAGGCCAATTTCAAGTTTTTGGAACTATGTACTCTGAGCAAATTCTGGTCACTGGATCTTAGTGCTCCTTGAAGGGTGTAATAGAAGAGACAGTCCCGAAGGTACCTTAATAAACTTACTTCATAAGAATTAGCTGTTGTTCATTTCTATATATTTAGGATATAACTTTTAATATTAATGTTTCATATTTATTCAAAGGCCAGATTCCACTTAGCATAATTTTATTCTGAATCTATAACATTCTTCCTCTGGATTTAATTAATAATTAATACATTTTTATCATATAAACTCAGTCCTCAAGAAAGTAAAGTGATATTCTCTCTTGGAACTTCACTGTTTAATATTGTTAAAATCCATTTATGAAAGGAAACCGTCTTTCATTGTCAATAAATTGTTCATCTTGAGAGAGGCAGCTCAATCTTATAGGGTCAGGAATAGCAGTCTGATAAGACATCTTCCTCCTCTTGGAGGTCTGTGTGATATTCACAGTTCAGACACTATTTCTGGCAGATATATTGATGATGAGATTTCCTGGAGAGATTATCCTGGTACAAGGGCACAAGATATGAGAACTGGGTCATCATGAGAATACAGTACCTATTACCTCATCACATAACAAGAAAATTGCCATATTCCTACTTTCAGGGGATTTGAAAGTACTGGTTGTAAGCCCAGCATTGGAATCCCAATGTACTGTTGCATTTTCTGAGACACAAGAATATGAAGGAAGAACATATAACCATGATTCATGTGATTTAGTAAATGAGACCTTTGGAGTAAGTGACATTTTTCTAAATCTGTGGGCTTTAAAATGTAGGTTACGCATCTCAGGGTTACAGTGCGACTTTCATTTGTATTTGTTATTAAATTTACTTTATATATAAAAATATTTACACCCCATCTTTCCTCTTGGCCCAAGTTAACTTCTGTGCCCTTTTTACCCCACTATTTTCAGTTTGTAATCTTCTCTAGACTAATGCATCTGTAGTCTTAATCATATCATAAGACTGCTTAGGGGTTGGTATCCATTAAACTTGCTATAGGTATAAATATTTGTTCCTAATATTGTTGTTTCTGAAGTCTGTCTGTCTGTCTGTCTGTCTGTCTATACTCTGCCCTGCCTTTAAAAACCAGGATTTATATTCTGTCCTTTCTTTGAAAAATGTACTTATTTGAATTCTTTATCTTTCTCCATGTGGAACCCCTCCCCCAATTACATTAAAGAAATCAAAACAAAAATCACAGAACCAAAGTACAGAACCAAACAAGCATTCTAGATCCTGACTATCTGTATAGAAAGTTAGATTTTCACAATTTCCAACATTGTAACACTGTAATAGTGTGAAAGATGTCTTAACATATTCCAAGAGGTTACTTTAAAAGGTGTAAATACAGGGAAATCCCATGAACAAGTAGCAGATGTTATAACCCTCCTGCTTGAAGGATTGTTTTGGATTACTTGCATCAGGTCTGATTCAGATAAAGGTATGCACAAGAAGCCCTTGGCATCTAGTAAACTGTCCTGTATCAGATCGTTTAACTGTTAGCCTCAGTAACACTTCAGGTTCATTACTGGTATAGTTCACCAGTAAATACTATTAGAGCATCTCTGCTTCCATGTTAAGCTTATATAAAAGCATAACTCTTTGGTATTCTTAATCAACAGAAAATTATATTATCCATAATTATTGCACCAATAATTAAAGGAGACCAATTACAAGTCTATATATCTTACCTCCAAGATAAGTAGGTTACAGGCAAGGAGACCCTCTAAAAGAAGCTGCCAACTTCCTATATTTATAGGATTTTAAAATTATCTCCTAACAATAGCAAAATGGAAATACCTTTTCAAATGTTTTCTTAACATAAGAATATTACACCAGCAAAAGTAGATTGTCAAATATATATCTTAACCCCAGCTAACCTGGTCTGCTGGACTGCCTGGAACATTCTCTCAATCTTCATAAAGTGCTGTGGTATGCAAAATGAAGACTAGTGCATGGAGGTATGCAGAAAAATCGAAGCCCAATTCATTTCATTATCTGCACCGCTGATGAGCAGTGACTGAGTGACATTATTTGAAGTCTTGAAAAGAGAAAACACAAAAATGTGATAATTCCCTGAAAAACATGAAAACATTGATGTTCCCTCAGCTATAAATTGTGTTCTCATTGTTAGAATGTTGGTTTTGGATAAATCATTGGACTCAAATTTATCTAAAGCTGCACAAAATACTGGTATGGGGTTTAGTTAGGCTCTGTGTGACAGATAATTTGTGGGCCAGCCAGACAGCTGTGTTATGACCTTTTGGAGTAGAATTTTGTAAAAAACAGAGAAGAAAAAATGTTGATTAGAATATAAGCATTTTCAGTTTATATTTTTCTGAGTAGTCGCCTTTCAAGCTAATAGGACAGCATAGATGATGCAACATAGAGATGGAATATGAAGATGTTCCGCAAAACTGTTCAGGTTCAGCAAAACTGTAAAGAGAGAGCCTACTTGATTATGGCCTCAAAACTGTGGATCTCCCTCCCTCATCTGTCCCTTTCTATCAGTGTCTTCTGTTGGGTGAAGACGTCTTTGTTTTATTTGGAATCCCCTTAATGTCTTCTCCTTTCTACTCTGTTGTAATTGCTGTTTTTATACAGGTTTGGTTTTAACTGATGATTTTATGTGTTTTATAATATTTGCTTTTAGCTCTTAGCAACCTTGGTGGCCATGTTTGGGATGAAAGGGAATATATAATAAATGATGTAAATATGTAACATTTGGAAAGTCACTTAATTTCCTTCATTTAGCACATAATATTGTATCCTCTTGTGTATAGATCTGCTTCACTGAAAATAATGGAGGCACTATCCATTCCTTTGAGAAGTAATGGAGAAATAGATAATTGGAGTACATCACATTTCCATGCAGTATATGTTTCTCTGTATAATCCCGACACTCCCAGTGTGATTCACACTCTATATGTCAGCTTTCTGCAGGGCCTGCAAGATGGAGCTCTTCTGCCAGGCATATGGATGAGGCCAGGATGAGGTCCCAGAGTTACTATCAGGGGATCCTCTAGTGATGGTGAGAGCAGGACCCTAGCTCCTAATGCGAAAGCTCCTTGACCCGCAAGCTGGTCAGGGGGTGGGGAGCTAGAACTCTACAGTATTGCCATCTTTTAATGTTATGGGGATTTTTAGGGGTTGTACTGTTTTTACTGTTTTACTGTGAACCACCTTGAGTCTTTTTGAGAGCAACGATATACAAGTCCAAAACAAAATAATAATAAATAAAATAAATAAATATTGGAACAGGAAGTTTATGGGTGTTAGAACCCAAGAAAAAGAAAAGCAGTTGCGTTGCATTTGCCCATTATTCCTAATCTCAAGTCATATTCACAGATCATTTTTTAACCTCTTCATAGAATGTGCCATGAACATGAATTTCTAAATGGGATGAATAAATTGTTGCTACTGTCCCTACTGATCCAGTAATTAAGCCCATTAGGTCTGGAGTGGAAATACAGAGTTTGAATGGGAATGAGCTCAATGAAAGGGAATAGAGTATAGGAGTCTGTCAATTTCTAAATCTTATGAAGTTCTCTACAAGTGGGTAGCCATGTTGGTCTGAAGTAGTCGAATAAAGTTTGAGTTCAGTGACACCTTTAAGATCAACAGAGTTTTATTCAAGAGGTAAGCTTTTGTGTACACAGCACATTGGACTCAGTCAGTCAGTCAGTAACCTTTTATTGGCATAAAATATGTATAAGACATATAAAATAGGATTTAAAATTTCAACAAAATAATAAAATAGGCCATGGGGTTACATAACCAAACAGATCTTAAAATGATTAAATAAACTATAAAAGATAAAATACAAGGTAGGCAGCATATTATAAAAGCATCTTAGTTAAAACTCTGGCAACTAAAATGGTTACCTCTGGGTCTTTGTCAGAGAGCAGAAATTGCAAGGTCATAGATTTATTTACAGAAGGCTTGTTTCCCAGCAAAGCAACAAAGCTGTCATTCCGACACTGCTCATATAAGGGGCAATCTAACAAAATGTGTGAGACAGAGTCAGGGCAGCCAGAACCACACGGACAGAGTCTCACACGGTATGGGATACGGTGAAATCTTCCCTCTAAGACCTTTAGGGGAAAGCATTAATTCATGCCAGGAGAAAAGCTCTTCTCAGGGGTGGGACATCAAGGAGATGCAAATATGTAGGCATAATATTTCTCTGCATAGTGATGCCAAAGAATGCTGGTGAGCAGACTCGAGGCTGGGTAGATATGAGTTCCTGCTGCTCATGGTCTAGTATTCTCTGTTTAATAATCCAGAAGATACATTTTTCTTTCAGAAGTAGTAGGGAGTTCAGATCGATGCCAATGGAGACTAATTTTTGTTCAATAGCCTGGAAACATCGAAATTTAAGAGGGTCACTTTTCAGACAAGTTAAAAGGCTGCCAGTTTATACTCTAAAATATAGTCTGACCCAAAATTTAAAATTAGCTATCCAGGCCCTTGTCTCTACCCTAATTTGGCGAAATTCTGCGCAAATGGCATGATAGGAGACACAATTGGGAACCCCTGCAATTTGCCTATAGAAATCAGATTGAACACCCTCAATAGATTTATTAAAAGCAGGAACCCATAAGGGGCATCCAAACAGGAGCTGGGATATCACTTTGACATTAAAAAATTTAATTGCTGCAGGAATAAATTGGTTACCTTTTGCAGAGAAAAAGAACTGTTTTATCAAGGAAGATGAGGATTTGGCCAGATTGATAGCTCGTTGGCAGTGGGAGCGCCAGTTCTGGTTATATTGGAAGGTAACACCTAGATACTTAAATGTTTTGACTTGTTCTACTGAAGTGCCCCCAGTAGACCAAGTCATTGCATGCCAGCTCTTAGAGAAAGCCAACACTTTTGTTTTACCATAGTTAATTATTAACTTATTATCTTGGCAATATTGGTAAAAGGTGGATAGGTATCATTGTAAGCCAACCCTTGTATATGAGAATATTGTAGTATCGTTGGCATACAACAACAAAGGAATATGCTGGGAACCAAGTTTGGGGGGATGACCATTAATAGGTTCCAGTTTTTGCGCTAAATCATTAATGAATAAATTAAACAACAAGGGGGCCAGAATACAGTCTTGCTTAACTCCAATGGTCGTTCAGATCTTAGAGGTTAAGTCTCCCTTTGAAGAATACCGGACTTGACAGGAGGTGGACACAAAGTTTTTGGATGAGAAACACAAGCAAGCCATCCAGCGCCATTCCTGAGCCCACAGAAGCTGTTTTCCTTCCCCCCACCGGCAAAGGATTCTGTGGCCCGGGGCGGTGCTGGTCGGCTCTGCAAACCGGCCAGCGCCATCCCCGGGCCCACTGAAGCCGCTTCTCCCTCCCACCGGCAAAGGCTTTTGCATGCCTGGGGGCAGCACTGGTTGGCTCTATGAGCCAGCCAACGCCATGTCTGGGCCCACAGAAGCCATTTTCCTCCCCCCACCGGCAAAGACTTCTGCGGGCCATGAGGCTCTGCGAGCCAGCCAGCGCCATCCCCGGGCCTGCAGAAGCCTTTTTCCTCCCCCCCCCCCGTGGGGTGAAGGGACGGGGAGCCGCGGTCCTACCTTCCATCTTGGCGGCCAGCAGAGCAATGGCCGCCTTGGGGGTAAGGTTTGGCCTTGTGGGGGTGGGGCGGGTTGGGAGGCGCTTCGCACCTTCCGATTGGTGTTTGCCGGGCCAAACTGCGTGCGGCTGCTGATTGGCGGTTTGGAGGTGGACTGAAAAGCGGAGGGCCCAATTTGCGCCCCCGGTTGGGCCCTCCCCTTGTCAGTCCAGGGAAAGGGGCCAATGGGCACCCTTACTCATCCTGGACAGCGCCCACCCTCAGGGCCCTTACTCTATTATTTAATCCACTCCGGAGGAGCGGTTATATCATATCATATCATATTATTATAGCAGTTTAATTGGAACCCCTCTGTTTAGTACAAGATTCTCTTTAGTCAAAGTTTATGTTGTTGTTGTTATATTCAGGCAAGTTGTTTCTAACTCATAGTGACTTTATAAACAAAGTTTCCTAGTGCCTAACAAATCCAAATACTTTCATATATTGAATTCCATATTGGCTGGGATTATGTACATGGCTTGTCCTGCACATGAAACTCTTTAGCAATATTTTTTTTCATACAGGACTCAATAATAATATCTTTTAATACTGCTGGTGTATCATAGATTACTCAAGTGACCAGAATATAGGAGGCCCCATGAGGGATATAATCAATTTCTCCCTATCTTTGGGGGAGTTCCCTGGGTGCTGAAGGGGGTGGTGGTCCATCCCTTATTGAAGAAACCAACACTGAACCCATGGGGCCCAGCCAACTACCTTCCAGTCTTGCATCTTGTGTTTCTCAGTAAGGTGGTTGAAAGGGCTGCCATGGACCGGCTCCTGGCATACTTGAAGGAAACTTCCGTTCTCAATCCATAGCAGTCTGGCTTCCATCCTGGTCACAGAGTGGAGATAGTGCTGGTTACCTTTACAGATGATCTCTGGGGCTAGGTGGATAGAGATGGTTCAGCCATCCTCATGATGTTAGATCTGTCAGCCATATTTGACATGGTTGACCATGAGTCGTTGACCACTGCCTCATCAGGGTGGGGATACAGGGGACAGCCCTTCTGTGACTGATCTCCTTTCTCCAGTACCAGACCCAATGTTGTAATGAGGAAGAGATTGCTTGATCTATCCCAATGGGAGGAAGCATGTTTTGGTGAAAAATAAGAAACTATATATAGAAATGTACATATATAATTTATCTTTAGATAATATAAATGACTTTTTAGCTACCTAAAAGAACCATGCTGCATGCTTTGAAATAGAAGCACTTCCTGAATGTTAAAGCATTCTCTGTCTTGCACATGTGAGACTGAAGCTATGCCCTTTTGTTTTGAATAATTTGGAAAGTCTTTCCCCTTTAGTTTGAGATTCAACCCCCTGTTCCTTTTGGTAAAATGACTGTATGACTCTGCTTTTCACTGTCTTTCTACAGTCGATTACTGACATGGAGAGATGTACAGCATATCATTGTCAGAACTTCACGGGCAGGACATTTAATTGCTAATGACTGGAAAACCAATGCTGCTGGTTATAAGGGTGAGAATTTCCTTTCTTGTTCATTATTACAGGCTGTACATTTTTTCAACTTTTGGACTTAAATGCTTTGCTTGACCTCTAAAGTTTGTGTAGCTTTAGACTGACATGGAGAGATGTACAGCATATCATTGTCAGGACTTCACGGGCAGGACATTTAATTGCTAATGACTGGAAAACCAATGCTGCTGGTTATAAGAGTGAGAATTTCCTTTCTTGTTCATTATTACAGGCTGTACATTTTTTCAACTTTTGGACTTAAATGCTTTGCTTGACCTCTAAAGTTTGTGTAGCTTTAGACTGTTTTCACTGGCAAAACAAACACAGCTAGAATGCTGCATCTTTAGTAATTCTTTATCCTTTTGTGGTTACCTGCAATTTAAGTATATTTGGTTAAGATAAAAGGAGACAATTTGGAAAATTGCATGGAGATTAATATTAATTGCTCTTTGAAGCAAAATGAAATTTAGATAACAAATTTGATTTTAAATCCGTTGTGTAGAATATGTTTACAATATTTTCCATGCAATATTACAGTGTTATCATTATGCCATTACCAGCTCAATCCTATACATATTTATGAATAAGTAGACCTCACATTATTCAATGAGGCTTATTCCTAGACAAGTATGCATAGTATACTTTGCAATTACTTTTTTTAAAGCCATCACCCTAACAGCTAATATACAAAAGTTAATTAATTTTAATTGGGAGGGTGTTTTTCTGAAACTTTATTTATTGCCCTATTGTCAGTGTAATAATGATATCCTAAGTAGAGTTATCCTCTTCTAAGCCCATTTGCTGCAGTAGCACTCTCTTCCCTTCCACACCAGAAAGCTCCCTAAAGCTGTATTACTCCCAAATTTAGGGGATATAAATTTTTGACAGTGCCCAGACTTGTTTTTTCTTGGGCAAGATAGTTCATGTCTTCAACATATATAAATTGGATATGGAGATATGTCTTTTGAGTAATTGACCTGTTTTGTTCAGAAGAAAGAAATGCCATTAAACATTGTGTGTGTGTGTGTGTGTGCATGCCCAAGTGAGACTTTGCAAGGACTTGAGTGAGGTGTCTCCCTTATTTAAAGATAATGAGTGCTTCCCTTATGCTTAGTTAAACCTCAACAACCCTTGAGGAAAAATTGAGCTGCTACCATTAAAGTTAATGAAGCAGGGATGGAAAGGAAGAAAGCTCTAATCAAATCAGGGAGAACTGCCAAATCTTGGAATTGCCAAATAGAGCAGAAACACCTCAAACCAAGGAGGGTAAGGGACAGAGAAGAAATCCTAGAAATCTAATGAGACCAAAGAAGACTCTGGACATGTGGCTTGGGAAACCAAAATCAACAGCATCCCCTAAAAGGCAACCTGAAAGAGTTATAAATCAAAACAAGACTGCAAAATCTTCTACAAGCATGAGAGATAAAGGCCCTGACCTAGAATGCAACATCTCCAATTCTTTTGACTCTATGCCCTCTTTAGAGTCATCACATTGCTCCATCATGGAAGAAAGTTTAGAAAACTTAGAAACCTCAGACAACATAAATCTGGTTAACAGAGATCCATAAAGCATACCAAAGCAACAGCTTGAAAGATATGAACAAAGTTCTTGGCAACAGAATTGCAAGAGGCTAGAAGTCAGGACATTTTCTTTCAAACACCAATCACATCCAACCTTCCCTGGAAAATGACTTTAACCAACCAGAATATGTAGATCCCCCCCCCCAACACATACACACTCACATACATAAGGACAATGTTATGGCATTCAGCACCCAAGGCCCAGCCAAGCTACTAGAAATTCTGTCCTGGAATACAGAGGGTTGGACATCAGACAACTCTGAAATCCCTTTTATCCACCTATTTTATGATATTCATAGCTTTGCAAGAGACTTGAACTAGGACTAATCTAGAATATGATTGTTATAATTAATTTAAACTAGAGGCAACCCTAGGTCTTGGTTCTTGGTTCTGGGAGGCTAAAGGAAGTCTGGGCATTTTGGTTTCCAACCAGTTGAGAGCTGTTTTTCAATGTATACCTTCCACCACAGTAAGGCAGCTGACTCCACAGCCTTTTACCAGGCACTGGAGCAATAAATTCAGATGACTAGGCAGGAACATCCTGATGCCAAAGTTTTAGTAGTGGGGGACTTTGATGCCTGGATAGGGCCAGATAATGATGCATTCTGCGCCAAGCATAATTTATCCGCCTAAGATCATGCTGAGGTGGGTGCTTATAGTTTACTTCCCCACCTACCCAAAGATTCATGCTGTAACTTTGCAGGTGCTTGCTTGGCATGCATGGCCTAAACTTGGCATGCATGGCCTAAGTATATCTATACTAAATGGATCGCTAAATGATGATTATCCAGGTCAATTTACATTCATGGTTCGGAATTAGAACTAGCACAATTGACAACATGTTGCTCAAGGCAGCTTCTCTTAATAAAGTCAGGTGGTTTCAGATTCTTCCTTTCTTGGTGACCATTTTCCACTTCCTTTGCAACTATGTCCCCCCTGTAATCATTTTTTCCTTGAAGTAGAACTCCCCATTCAGAAGATTTCAACAAATCATATTGGGTGTTGGATTAAGTGATCAGACCAACTTGATCTAAAACTGAAGGGATTCATAGCAGCAGAAGGTTGGTCTGCATCTAAGGCCTTTTCAAATGTGGATGTCTCACAGAATCCTATTTTTGAACGTTGTGGACTGGTTAAACCACCCTGAGACTTATGGGAGGGCAGTATAGAAATTAAATAATTAATTTTTAAAACTCTGCCCTATTTAAAGATTCTTATCCAGATCACCAGAAATTGAACAAAACAAGAAAGCTATGGTTTGACAGGGAATGTGTCAAAGCAAAGGGTGATTTGTCTAGAGCATTTCGTCTGTATATTAAGGTAGGATTAAATTGTAGGAGGGAAACATTTAACACAATTCTAGAACCCAAGAAAAACTACCCAAAAATCTATATAGAAAAAAAGATCCAATACTGTAAAGTAGCAGTCCCCAACCTTCTTCTGGTCGGGGACCACCTCCAGGGGTTGGGGAGAGCCAGCGGCCGGGCTGCCGCAGTTGCTCATAAACGTGCATGCCCAATTGCTGTGCATGCGTGTTTTGGCCACCAGGGGGTGCTAACACGCATGTGCAGAGTTTCCGCGCATGCGCGTTTTGGCCACCAGGGGGCACAAACGCGCATGCGCAGCAATTCCTCACATGCGCGTTTGCGTAGCTGCCGCGCTGGCTGCCGCGCCAGCCTCTTTCCTCCCCTCTCGCTGCAGGGGGGGGAGGCAGGCGTGGCTGCTGGCGGCCCAGTATGATGGCCTTTGCAGCCTGGTACTGGGCCGCAGACCGGGGGTTGGGGACCCCTGCTGTAAAGAACTGTGGAAAACCCATATACAAGTTGTAAAAGATAAAAATAACTTCCTTTTCTGGGAACTGACTTCTGGCACTGATCTCAGAGATAGATCTGCAATTGACATCCATATCCCCCATCACCACCTCCACCAGCCACTGCCCGCCTTTCCCTTAATGGTTCAAGATAAAATTTGCCTGGATTTCTTTGGTTATCTATCAATAGCCACTGGGGGATTCATTGCTTAAAACTACACACTAGACATGTTCATTTTGCTATTTTTATTAAACTTTCCAACTTCACATTTTTCTGTAAACATGGGGTCCTTCTCATGTTTGCAGAAAGGTCTGCATTGCCTGTTCA
Source organism: Paroedura picta (assembly GCF_049243985.1). Taxonomy (NCBI): domain Eukaryota; kingdom Metazoa; phylum Chordata; class Lepidosauria; order Squamata; family Gekkonidae; genus Paroedura; species Paroedura picta. Next base: position 68,901,154 of record NC_135375.1, on the reverse strand, counting down.
CATCTATAGCCACTGCATTTAAATATCCAAAGATTGGTCAGCTTTGCTGCTAGAATTTAAGACATGGGAACCTGCAAGACTCATGGGGTGGATCCCATCCCTCCTTACCACTCTCTTGCTGAGTCTGGAGCAATCTCTGGGTGCTCTGGTAGCCACCATCTGGCTCAGCATGGCCCCCAGGCTCTTCCTCAGCTGCACTATCACTGGACCCAGTATGACTCCCAAACTGTGTTGTCACTATTGCTGCCAGGCCCAGTACAGCTCCGAAGCTCTTCAGCCACTGGGCCCAGCCCAAAGACTGTGCTGCACTGCCTCTGGAGCCAGTGTGGCTCTTGGGCTCCTTCAATTGGGAGTCTGTTCTCTGCACTTGTGCAGATATTTTACTTTGGAGGTAATTAAACCTCCCATGTATATATTTGTTAGGGATTCATATTTTTCTGCAAACTTGGAAGGATACCCAGGTTTGCTGAAATATCTGTTTAGTGTTCTTGTGGTTCCCTTCAGCGGATTTAGTTTCTGCAGATGGGGCCACATATCACCAATAATATATAGATACACATACACACAGAGACATAAAATCAGGCTTAGCATACTTGCTACTTTTCCCAGGACTAAGTTTTCACCTCTGATTTATCTTGCTGGCTGACTGCCATCAACAACAAAAAATATCAGAGAACAATGCATAATAGCAGAATTGTTCAGAAAATAGTGATTTGTCAAAATCTTTGTGCACGATATTATCTGTTGCCTTAATTTTTTCCTTAGGGTAAATTAATAGTATAAAACCTATGTTGTGGATTGCTATTATTCAGAATGATATATTTGTAATTCCACTAGCAGTCATTCCTGAAAACCATTCAGTTATGTAGTAAATTTGTCAGTGAATTTTATTTCATGATCTCTGAAGGCAGTGATAAAAGAACAAACCATCCACTCCCAGCAAACCTAATTCCTGGAGTTATGGGACTCATAACCATGCAAACTGGAGTGGACTGCACTGAAAGTGAAATTGCCCACTCTTCCAGTTAGTTTAGCTTTGCTACTGGATAGGGTTGTCAGCCTTCACATAGTACCTGGAGACCTCCCACTATTATAATTAATCTCCAGGCAATCAAGATCAGTTTTCCAGGAGATAATAGATGATTTGATGGGTGGGATCTATAATACTTTGCCACAATGAGGCACCCCCCACACCCCCCCACACAATGAGCCTCTTGTGGCGCAGAGTGGTAAGGCAGCGATATGCTGTCTGAAGCTGTCTGCCCATAAGGTTGGGAGTTCAATCCCAGCAGCCGGCTCAAGGTTGACTCAGCCTTCCATCCTTCCGAGGTCGGTAAAATGAGTACCCAGCTCGCTGGGGGGTAAACGGTAATGACTGGGGAAGGCACTGGCAAACCACCCCGTATTGAGTCTGCCATGAAAACGCTAGAGGGTGTCACCCCAAGGGTCAGACATGACTCGGTGCTTGCACAGGGGATACCTTTACCTTTACCTTTTACCACACACTTTCAGATCAAAATGACTGCTGCAAGTTATTTCATTCATCAATTTTGCTACACACACATACTTTGGTAGATTCTGCACAGGCAGAAAAGGCCAAGAGGGTGATAATATGGAAGCAGGTCTAATCCCTGCTTCCATTTGATGTAGTTGCCAGGCAGGTCCCCTCCGGGATCTGCTGCAGGTTGGGCCTTCAGTTGCCCTGGGCTAAGGGAATGCAAATTCTTCCAAGTTCCCTTACCCAGCTGCAGGGGCCAACAGGCCCTGTCCCTGCCCTATGGTGGCCCAGAGGGGGCAAAGAATGCCTAGGTGAGCTTCAGGACATTTACCATACCACAGGGCCTGTCGGGGCATTCATTTTTAGTTTGCCCTGCAAAATAAAAAACCCACCCACCCCCCATGCAGCAGAACCATTTCACCACTGTTTCATTTTCCAGGAGGACACATTTTAGCACCGGAGCAGATTTGGCACTGAATTGTATCCCCCATGGGGACACAGTAAACTGCATAGCTTTATGCTCTGCAACACCGCATCACCAGCTGCCCGGCATGGTGGCTGCCGTGTGGAATCGTCTTTCTAATGGTCGACAATAGCTCCTGCATACTCCTCCATTGTGACTGCGAATTATTTCAGCATGCCATTTCACTCCCCACACATACACTTCTAAGCAGGGAGAAGCATAACAGACTGAAATGGACCAGTTTGTTTCAGGTGGGTTGGGTTGTCTGAATTCAGAGGATTCAGCTTGGGAACACCTCAAACCCCAAACCGAATCTGGTCCATGCCAGTCCATACTCAGGACTCAACTTTCTTAGGCCATCATGTTAGTGGAGAATGGTATGGGAACCCAGCAAATATCTGCAAACATCAGCATTTAAAAATTTAGGATCCAGCTAATGATTATAAATGACTGTAATATATTTTATGTTGCTATATTTGTATGCCAATATAGTCCTGCATCTTCTTTTTAAAATCACAGTATGAGGTTCATGTAGCATATGCCTGCACCTCAGGGGCTTCTCCAGCCTGTTTAATGTCACAGGATGAAAACAGAAAGGGCTGGAGACCAGGAATAAAATGTGGCTTGACAATATTGGACTTGGAAGGGGGTGGGGGTGGGGAATAAAATGGAATCAACTTTAACCTAAATAAAAAGAATTGTTTTTAGAAAATTATTTTGGCAATGTAAGCTGAGCAAATGGTTCTAATAAAACTCCAGCTTTCCTTAAACGTCTTGTTAGTTTTGGATGAAGGAAAAGCAAATGATTTAGATTAAATAACAACATTCAACTCTGAGCTTTGTGTAGGGAGGGGATCTTGAACACAGCTGTTGGCAGGAATGAAACAGTATTTTACTATTGCACGTGGCAATATTTAGTGTAATATTTCACTATTGTTCTCAACTGCTGCCAAGAGTAACAATTAAAGACCCATTCTTCATCAAATTACTATGGTCAGACTGTGTCCCTTATGGAAATGTGCTATCATTCTCCTGATGGCAGATACCATATTTCGTCTATGGCATGTTCATAAGAAGGTATGTATTAGAAGCTAGGGGAATAGGCTTCTAAGAAGTAGTAAAACAAATTGGAGCATGGGGGTAGGTGGGATTTGCTTTTCCTCCATGAATAGTAGAGAAGAGTGTAGAAGAGAAAGGAGGTCTATTTCTTGAGAAATGAAAAAACTCAGGGTGGGGGGAAACAAAACCTGGAGGAAGCTTTTGCTCAACAAAGGGTCAGTGAGAGCTGGCACTTGTAAGTGGGTCAGCATGCCTTTTCAGTGGACTTGCTTGCATAGCAACGCTGTGCCTTGGAATAATTACTCCTTCTGATTTTAAGTCAGAAAATACAGAGAAGGGGCCAGAAATGTAGCCATAGGACTCTAGAGTAGAGGAACATAAATGAATGAAAAATATTGGCGTTCTATACCTTTTGTCTGAAGCATGAAAGTTTACAAATGGATCAGAAATGGACTGTTGGTATTCCATATAACTGCTTTTCTTACAGTACTCATTATGTGCCATTAAATGTACAATTTATTCAGATCTGAGAAGAAAATTTCTTTTTTCTTTTCTTTTACTTATTGAGTAAAAAGCCTGCTCACTCTTCTAGCTGTCATTTAAAGGTTCTGTTAGGAGATCTGGATTTTAATGTAACATTAGATGTGTGCAGATATACAGCTGCTGCAATTAAATGTCATTTGTTTTTAATGAATATAGAACAGCAATAACTTTTTGTTATATTGCTGTCTTTTTCAGGTCAAAAAGCCTATTGCCTTTAAGACCTAGATGGGAGAATGTAAACACCATTAGCCAAATTAATCCCAAGTATTATTGCAATTCAGCCAGTTATAGCTAGTGTCTCTCAAGCTTTTAGTTTACAGTTGTTTACAGGGAGACAACCTGATACAAATATTCAGTACCCAAAATTATTTATATTTATCTTCGTCAACTATAGAAATTTGCCCAACTGGAGCATACCATGCATAGTTCTCTTCGGTCTGCTTCTCAACCCATTATTCTTTTGTAAAGAACATTTTATATTAAAGACTCGCTGTCTTACAAAAGCTGAAAAACACCTTTTTTTTCTTCCTGTTTTGGAGGCATTGAAATTATTGGTATGGAATTTCTGCTTTGCCTGTATATGTTCAGTATCAATAGGGACTGATTGTAACAGTGGTATAGTACAGAAAAAACTTGGTGTAAATATAAATGTAGTTTCAGAATTACAAAGCAAGTTAATTTTTTACTGATGTAGAAATTGTGTTAATATGTATTTATCTAGAGTGAAGGAATTTCAAAAGAAATTGTATATACTTTAAATTTTAAGGTTGTATTTGTGTCAGTATCTTTTAAAACCATGAAAGAAGTGAATCAGCAAGACAGTTTAGTGGTCTAAATATTGTACTTGTTATGATGGGGATGGGCACAAACCTAAAATTTCTAGTTCAAGGCAGCCCTAAAACTGAACCAAAAATGTCCCAAATGGGACCAGCAAGTTCAGATTCCAGGGAGATGGCCTAGATATGATTAAATGGCTAGCAGCCATTTAATCTATTTTGCACTTCCCTGCTTTGAATCGCTTACAGCCATTTAAACCTAACAGCTGATGGGCAGTCATTTAAGCCTAGCAGTGAAGTAGGGTGCGCCTATCAGCTGGCTTCAATCTTCAAAGCAGGGGAGCAGATCTGATGGGGTTAATATCTCATATAACCATTTAAGCCTAACAGGCAGAGTCACCCTACTGTTAGATTTAAATAGTTTGCAACTATTTCACAGGTCAGTTTTTTTCCTCCCGCTTCCAGGTAGGAGTAAGTGAAACCAACTGGTGAAATGGTTTGCAGCTATTTTAGTCTAACAACAATGCAAATGCACCCATCAGCGGAAATTGTCAGTTTTACTTTCTCCCACTTTGATGTAAGGATAAATGAAATGGATTGGTGAAACATCTGCCAGTGATGGTGTAATCACCCTGCTATTAGGTTGAAATGGCCAGCAGCCAGCAGTCTATTTTGCTTCCCCTGCTTCCAGGCGAAGAAGAATATTGATGGGTTTGATGGCTTTCAGTCATTTAAAACTAACATCTGATGGGCAGATCTGTCCTGCTGCTAGGTTCAAATAGCTTTCAACCATTTCAGCCTAACAGCAGGGTGGGTACACCCATTAAGTATTAAGCTGAAATGGCTGGCATCCATTTCACCAGTCTATTTCACTCCCCCTCACTTCAAAGAGGGGGGAAGTGAAATTGGCCAGTGAAATAACTCACAGTCATTTAATCCTAACAGTTCAGCAGCAAACTCAAACTGCTCAGCTGTTCAGTTTAAGTGGCCTGCACAGAAGAATCAGAACATAGTCCAGTAAATGTTCATGGTAGGTGCCTTCCCTGAACCAGCCCAAGTTTGTTATAAATTTTGATTTCGAAACCAGTTTGTGCCCATCCCTACTAATGTATGTGATTATGATGACAGCAGTAAGCACTTCACTAGAAAACCCTGAAGTACTAGTCCAGCCTTGACACTCGTCATGATGGTATCAGAATATCCAAGATGCCACTCAGACACAAAAAAGGAGAACAGTTTAAGAAACAAAGCCAATGCTTTCCTAGCGTTCCAGTGCACTTGCTGAAAGTGGAATTTGTAGTTATATAATAATTATTTACCAGCATGTCTGCTTTTAACATGTAGCCTCTTGACATGTCTATTTTCAGATGAAAGAATAATGAATAGTTTGATGAGCTTGGTCCATAAGAATTTCTAAGTGGCAGTACATCCAATGTCAAACTTCCTTAGAAAAAGGAAAATAGTGATTTAAAAATGTATTCTTGTTCCAGACAAAAATAGTTGGCTTACTCAAAAGATCTAACTAGCTGGTCTTTTCCAGTGCATATTTTATCCTGAATAACTTGTTCAATTCTTAAGTTTCGCTAACTTATAATATGCCTGGTCACCTTCACAAAATTTTCGGTTTGTCTTTGCCTTCCTATGAGTTCTGTGATGAGGGCTTTAGCCCTATTCCTTTTTAATTTAAGGGGATATGATGCTTAAGCTCAGTAACCTTAAACTAAAGAGAAAGCACTGCATTCATGGCCAAAAGATAAAGATAACATCATATCCAAGCAGTTTTAAGTCCTTTGCAGAAAAAGAAAGTAGGGGGTATTTAGCGCCTCCCAATTAGCCCAAAGTCCAGGGGCTGGCCAGTCCAGATGCTGGCCCAAGTGGGAGGTGCTTTGTGCCTCTTGATTGGCTCAAAGATCAGACAGGCCCCACCTACTGTTGAATTATGCACACTGCAGCTCTTGCAGATTCCAACAATCAGCTCCCTGTCTTGACTCCTCACCCATAATGATACAACATCTAATTTGAACATAAATCCAGATGCCAACTTTGCTGCCTAACAATACACCATCTCAGGCTCATTCTCTTGTTCATATTCTAACCACTATAGGACATTAGATGCTTACACAGCAAAGGATAAATGTTTAAAAAATCTAATATCAAGAATGACAAAACTGCGAAATCTATTGGAGAATACTTATAGAATCATAGAATCATAGAATTGGAAGGGGCCATACAGGCCATCTAGTCCAACCCCCTGCTCAATGCAGGATCAGCCCTAAGCATCCTAAAGTAGCGATCCCCAACCTGTGGGCCGTGGACCACATGTGGTCCTTCGACTAATTGGAGGTGGGCCCCGAAGGACGTCTTCTCCCCCCCCCGGCCCTTTACTTCATCCCCCCAGCCCTTTACAACACACTTCATTGTTGTGGCGTGTCTGTATCTTATTTTGAAGGGATGTTTAAACATTACCATAGCGATCAGAGAGCGTTAGGGAAGTGGTTGAGAGTAGAGGAGTAAACTACCCCCCCCCACCGAGCCTCAGTAAAAGGCGTTGAGTGGTCCCCGGTGAGTGGGCCCTGGCATTGAGTGGTCCCTGGTGATTAAAAGGTTGGGGACCACTGTCCTAAAGTGTCCAAGAAAAGTGTGTATCCAACCTTTGCTTGAAGACTGCCAGTGAGGGGGAGCTCACCACCTCCTTAGGAAGCCTATTCCACTGCTGAACTACTCTGACTGTGAAAATATTTTTCCTGATATCTAGCCTATATTGTTGTACTTGAAGTTTAAACCCATTAGTGCATGTCCTCTCCTCTGCAGCCAACAGAAACAGCATCCTGCCCTCCTCCAAGTGACAACCTTTCAAATACTTAAAGAGGGCTATCATGTCCCCACTCAACCTCCTTTTCTCCAGGCTGAACATTCCCAAGTCCCTCAACCTATCTTCATAGGGCTTGGTCCCTTGGCCCCAGATCATCTTCGTCGCTCTCCTCTGTACCCTTTCAATTTTATCTACGTCCTTCTTGAAGTGAGGCCTCCAGAACTGCACACAGTACTCCAGGTGTGGTCTGACCAGTGCCGTATACAATGGGACTATGACATCTTGTGATTTTGATGTGCTGCCTCTGTTGATACAGCCCAAAATGGCATTTGCCTTTTTTACCGCTGCATCACACTGCCTGCTCATGTTTAGTTTACAATCCACAAGTACCCCAAGGTCTCGTTCACACACAGTGTTACCTAGAAGCATATCCCCCATCCAGTAGGCATGCTTTTCTTCCACTTTTTCTTCCACTTCCTGGGATGCTCAATAGGGAGAAGGGGTTCAAATTATCTGTTTTATTGCAAAACTAGTATTCAAGCCCGCTGTGTTCTGAATACAGCGGGCCCTAGGCAAGGGAGCCCCTGGCTCTTCCAAGCCTTCTCTCGGCCGGCGGAGCAGCCTCGCGGCGTCATAGACACCGCGAGGCCACTCCGGCGGCCGGGAGAAGGCGGTGCGGCCGACTGCTCACCTGTGGCTGTGTTGGTGAAGCAGGCAATGGGGAGCCGCGCTTCGCGCGGCTCCCCAGTGCCTGATTCAGGTGGGATGGACACTTGGAGGGGCGAATCAGGAGCCGCTTTGCGGCTCCTGATTGGCCCCTCCGAGTTTTTATCCCGGACAGGGCCCGCCCTAACTCCTCCCACAGTGCCCTTACTTCTTTATTCAGTCCGTGGCGCTCCGCGCCATGGGGCTGTTTAAAGATAGTTTAAAACATACCTAAATGAGTGTTACAAGTTATTACAACACTCAGGATAATGGAACCCCCAGGGCTTAACAGAGATATTGTTTTCTTATATTACTACACGTGACAATGTTGTTCACTTCTTCCATTTGTTTGTAAACACTTTTATTATGCTGCTATTCACATGGTACCAAATGCCCTTTGGGTACAGGGCAGGGGATAATGTTTGAAATAAGCAAAATTAAAAGGAAATTTAAGTTAACTTTAGCCTGTATAGACATAGAAGATTTCTATCCCTCCCTCTTTGGCACCTAGAATTCTGGAAACCTAGCTTCAAAGCACTGGAGCTTTGTGTATATAAATGTTCCTGGATTGCTTGAATCCATTTGGGAAGTACCTGTGACAAGCTGCATTTCTTATGGTCACTGGTTTCTGTGAAGCTTGTTTTCGAGGCCTTATTTGTCCTGTTGCTACTAGGCTGCTAAATCAGGTAAATGAGAGAGGGGGGCAGAGCAGAGTATGAGGCTCAGTGAGGAACACACAGTAACCAATTTTAATCATCAGGAGCACAATGGAGCCACAGTTCAGAATAGCACAGGAGAAAAATAGTATTTTCTGATTTGGGGTATGGAATAGCTTGGTTTGCCAAACCAAATTCCAAACTGATATGGAGAAGTTTGATCACAGCTAGACTGAAACCACCAGTCAGACACAGGGGCCATTTCTATATTAGGAGACATCCCTTGTTTTAGCTCCACTTTGGATTTCCTTTGGATGCTGCGAGTTGCTCCTAGTCTTTCCACATTTGGGCTTCCCTCCCATTATTTCTCAGGCTGAAATTCATGACATGCTTCCCACACTAAGTCTCATGGAGACAGCGTTCCATCATGCCTTGCTCCCTTCCCTTTTTCCAAAAATGTGTTTTTTTGCAAAAGGGTGTCTGCTTGCACCTTTGTTTTCATTATGCCCCTTAATACTACCATTCTGAACCATTGATTACCACCACTCCTTCTCCCCAAAGTGTGCCAAATGTAATTTAAAAAATAAACCTGAGTTTTAAAAAACAACCTTGCAGGGTGAAAGCATTACAGTGTTGTTTCTAAGTTTTAAAAAAGCATCCTTGCAGTCATAGACAGCAGCATTATAATGTTACTAGATATTAAGCCTGCAGGTCAGGAGGCGCGCTAACAAGTAGAGGGCCCAATGGGCTGGTGCTTTGCGCCAGTCGATTGGGCCCTCTCCTTGTCAGTCTGGGGGCAAGGGGCCAATTGTTGCCCCCCCATCCCAGACCAAGCCCTCCCCCACAACCCTTAGCGCTTTATTTATACCACTCCTGCAAAGCAGTGTTAAGATCCTTATCCATGGTTCCTCTATATATTTGTGAAACAGCCTGGGGTGGTGGAACATGTCCGGCTGTCCAAGTTAGAATAGGGCCTGATTGGCCCTGTCCCTGCAGCTCCTGCCCTCTGTCCCTAGACTCTAGCCTCTTTGCTCTCAAACGCGCCTCAGTGCCTGGAGCCAGCAGCAGGTAAGGGGAGAAGGCCCTGGGCAAACAGTCATGATGGAGGGCCTGCTAACGAGGGCCTCTTGGCCTGCTGAGCAGAGCCTGCTAATGAGGGCCTCCTGGCCTGCTGACTGCCTGCTAAGGAGCTCTGTCCTGGTACTGCTAACGAGCTGGCCAACCCCCGCCCATCCCACTTGATCCGGCTGCAAGCTGCAGCCCAAAACCACAATCTGGCTGGCTGGGGGCCAGGGGAGGGAACCCTTTTAAGGCCCATTCTTAGGAACAGGCTTTGAAGCTAGTAACACTATAATTCATTGTTGTTTTTTAAATTATTCAAGACACTTGGGGGGAAGGAGGGAGGTAATTAAAAAGGCAGATTTTTTGGTAAGGAGGAAGAGAGGGGAGGAAGGCAGGGTGGGGTTGAGGAAAGGGTGTTCCAAAACAACTCAAAATGGCAGGCATGGGGAAAAACCTGACTGCATGCATTTGTGCATTTGGCAGACTAAAATTAGACCATGTTCGTCCTGGATTTTAAAAATGAAAACCAGTTTTCTGGGGATTCCTTTGTTGCGGGGCAAATGAGAGGGCAATTTGAGTCTGCACCCAAAGAGGTGAATTTCACTACAGAAATGGACAAAATCCTCAACCCTTGAATATACAAAACAGAACAATATCCCTACTGCAGAAATAGTCTGCATGAAACAGAGTGAAATAAAGCAGTTCACACAATCTTTAATTAAGTGAAATGGATAAAGGCTAATATACTGCATCTTAATCTCATTAAGTTGTCTCCTGTTATGGATGGAGTTGCAGTCCCCTTAATGGAGCACATAGAATCATAGAATAATAGAATTGGAAGGAACCTCATGGGTCATCTAGTCCAACCCGCTGCACTATGCAGAACACTCACATCCCAATCGCTCATCTACTATAACCTGTCACCCCTTTGCCTTCACAGAATCAGCCTCTCCGTCAGATGGCTATCTAGCCTCTGCTTAAAAATTTCCAAAGATGGAGAATCCACCACTTCCTGAGGAAGCCTGTTCCACTGAGAAACCGCTCTGTCAGGAACTTATTCCGGGTGTTTAGATGGAATTTCTTTTGAATTAATTTCATCTTATTCGTTCTGGTCTGTGCCTCTGGGGCAAGAGAGAACAATTCTGTTCCATCCTCCATATGGTACCCTTTTAAATACTTGAAGATGGTTATCAGATCCCCTCTCAGTCATCTCCTCTCTAGGCTAAACAGACCAAGCTCCCCCAGCCTTTCTTCATATGTCTTGGTCTCCAAACCCCCTCACCATCTTTATTGCCTTCCTCTGAACACGTTCCAGTTTGTCAACATCCCTCTTCAACTGGGGTGCCCAAAACTGAACACGGTACTTCAAGTGAAGATGAACCAGAGCAGAGTAAAGCGATACCATCAGCTCCCATGATCTGGACATGATACTCCGTCTGGTACAGCCCCAAATCCCATTTGCCTTTTTAGCCACTGAATCACACTGCTGACTCATGTTCAATGTATGGTCTATTAAGACTCCTAGATCCTTTTCGCACATGCTACTGCCAAAACAAGTCTCTCCTATCTTATATTGGTGTATTTGTTTTTTCCTACTTAAACGCAGGACATTACATTTGTCCCTATTGAACATCATTTTATTCTGTTTAGCCCACTTCTCGAGCTTATCAAGATCATCCTGTATTCTGTTGCTGTCTTCAGTTGTGTTTGCTACCCCTCCCAGTTTAGTATCATCTGAAAATGTAATTATACCCTCTAATCCCTCATCCAAAGCATTTATAAATATGTTGAACAACACAGGCCCCAAGGCAGATCCTTGGGGTACTCCACTTGTCACTTTTTTCCAAGAAGATGCTGAACCATTAACAAATACCCTCTTGGTACAATTTGTCAAACAGTTATTGATCCACCTGACAGAATTAGCATCCATACCGTGTTTTACCAACTTGTGAACAAGAATATCATTTGGAACCTTATCAAAAGCTTTACTGAAATCCAGATAAACTATGTCCACGGCATTCCCCTGATCCAGCAAGGTAGTCACTTTCTTGAAAAAAGAGATAAGGTTGGTCTGACATGACTTGTTCTTGCGAAACCCATGCTGATTTTCTGTCTTGAAATATAACTAAAGAAGCCTTTTTTGTTATGTTTAGCATTTCTTGCTAGCCTAAGCTCATATCAAGCTTTAGCTTTTCTAACACTCCCCCTACAATTATTGGTTATTTGTTTATACTCATCCTTTGTAATAAGGCCTTTCTTCCATTTCCTAAATGACTCTTTTTTATTCCTCAAATCTTTTGACAACTGTTTATGGAGCCAACTTGGCTTACTTAGGCTCCTTCCATCTTTTCTTTTCAAGGGAATTGTTTGTGATTGAGCATTCAGTATTTCACTTTTAAGACATTCCCAGCCCTCTTGGACTCCTATCTCTTTAAGTCTTTCTGACCATGGGTCTGTACTCAACATACCTTTAAGTCTGTGAAAATCAGCTTTCCTGAAGTCCAGTCTATACATACGACTACGTAAAGGTTTTCTCTTTCCCACGATTGAAAATTCCAAAGCACATGGTCACCACTACCAAGTGTGCCCACTACTTCCACCTCATCTACCAGTTCTTCCCTATTGATGAGAATCAAGTCTAAAATAGCAGAGCCCCTGGTTCCCGTCTTTACTTTCTGGGAAATAAAGCTGTCAGCAAGACAAGTTAAGAATTTAACGGAGTTTGTATTTTTAGCAGAGTTAGTCATCCGACAGATACCTGGGTAATTGAAGTCACCAATGACCACTATTTCCTCCTTTTTTGAAAATTGTGTAATTTGGTCTAGCAGTATCTCATTTAGGTCCTCTGACTGGCTTGGTGGTCTATAGCAATGGTCCCCAACCTTATTATCACCGGGGACCACTCAACGCTTTTTACTGAGGCCCGGTGGGGGGGTGGTAGTTTACTCCTCTACTCTCAACCACTGCCCTAACGCTCTCTGATCGCTATGGTAATGTTTAAACATCCCTTCAAAATAAGATACAGACACGCCACAACAATGAACATAAGGAACATTTTATTTTCATGGAAATTTTAACTCATAACAATGACAAGTCAATGGGAACCCTGAGCTTGTTTCTCTCCAACAAGACAGTCCCATCTGGGAGTGATGGGAGACAGTGACACCCAAAGTGTGTTGCTTATGTCCAGTCTACTCCATTGTTTTGTTTTGGTTGCTGTCACTGCAGAAAACCCTGCTTCACACAGATAAGATGTTGGAAATGGCAACAGGGCTTTCAGTGCTGTGGTGGCGATCTCAGGGTACTCTGCCATGACTTTAATCCGGAATACCGGCAGAGTTGTTTTCTCAAAAATACTTTTAAGGCCGCCATCATTTGCAATCTCCAGCAGCTGATCTTCTTCCTTTAAAGACAGGCTAGATTTGCCTGGTTTGTTGGCAAATGGGTCACGGATCCATTCCTTGCCAGTTCGTGGGTCTTTTGTGGCTGGGAAGTAGCGCTCAAACTCCTTTAAAAGTAAAGCCAGGTGCTCGTGCACCAGCTGGGAGAATGAAGGCTCAGGCTCAGTCTCACCCAAAATCCCCGCTAATGTTGGAAACATGTCCAATATGCCCCTGTTCACGCGCCGTCCCCACAAATCCAATCTGGCTTTAAATGCAGCTACTTTATCTGCCAATTTGAAGACAGTTGTCATTTTTCCTTGAAGTGACAGATTGAGTTCATTGAGCAGGTTGAATATGTCACACAGGTAAGCCAGTTTGGTGTCCCATTCCTTGTCAATGAAATTTGCTGCCAGCGGTGACTTCTTTTCTGTGAGAAATGTTTGCAGAGGCTCTCGTAATTCAAACACTCTGGCCAGCGATTTCCCTCGGGATAACCATCTTATTTCTGTGTATAAGAGAAGGCGTCTGTACTCTGCATCCATCTCCTCACAAAGTTGCTCAAAGAGGCGTGAGTTGAGGGCTTGTGTTTTGACATAGTTAATGACTTTAACAATATCATTCATCACACTGTTCAATTCTGTTGGCATTTTTTGGCTTGCCAGCATTTCCCTGTGAATGATACCATGTGTAGATTCACGTTCAGGGGCAACTTCCTTGATCCGACCTGTTAAACCAGACAGCCGTCCGGTCATGGCAGCAGCGCCATCTGTGCAGATGCCAACACAAGAGGACCATTTCAGTTTTCCTGATATAAAACCATCCAGCGACTTGAACAGTTCTGCAGTGGTGGTGTTGGTTGGCAATGATAGTGCACATAACATATCCCTCATGCACATCCTCCTGATAAAGATATCACACATATTCAAGTAGTAATGCCTTGTTGTCAACATCTGTAGATTCGTCAACCTGGAGGGCGTACCATGGTGATTTATTAATCCTCTCCAACAATTGTGTCTCAATGTCTTCGGCTATGTCTGCGATGCGCCAAATCATGGTGCTAGCAGACAGAGGCACCTGTGTGAACTTTTTAACAGCAGCCTCTCCTAGAAGTTCACGGCACATGTGTAAAGAGCAGGGCAATACCAATTCCTCAGCAATAGTGAATGGCTTTTTAGCCTTAGCAATTTCATTAGCCACCAAGTATGACACTTTCAGTGCATTCACATTTACTGATGTGGTGGCCTTCAGTAATTTCTTCTGTCCGTCGTGTTCCTGTTTTTTTCTTTCGAAATACTCCAGGGGCTTGTCTTTTAATCCAGGGTGCTTGGTCTCCCAGTGGCGAAACAGTTTTGAAGGCTTCATTGCCTCATTAGCCAGCCGTTTGCCGCATATTATGCAGAGTGGGCTTGGTGTGTGGAAATCACCTACCAGGACAAATCCATATTTCAAATAGGACTCATTGTATTGTCTACAAACTTTCCTTTTCTTGGAAGTGGACGGTTCTTCTGTCTCTTCTGTCTCTTCACTCGGCCTTTTACCCTTTGCAAGAAACTTTGCAAAGACATCTGCCTCTTAATCATTTTGCTTGATTGTGATGCCTCACTATTTCTACAGCTGTGTTGGCCTGAAACAACACAAGAAAGTTTGAATCCAGTGGAACCTATAGGACTAACAAAGTATCTGAAACTGCTGGGGGCGGGGCTCTTTCGGCATGTGCATGGAGAGGGGAAATGCACCATGGGCTTGATCAGGATCCAGCCTTGTGGCATTTTGGAATGGCTGAATAAATCTCTAGAATGGCTTCAGTATCCATGGATCAGACCTGTGGATGCTGTAAACCGTGTTTGGCCCTAAATTGGCAATCTCTACCAATTTCCCTGATCCACCATCATTTTGTGGAGGTGGGCTGCAATGTGAAGATGAAGCGGGGACGTTTCATTATGCTGATGGAAAACTTTGGTCTGGATCCAATCCCATACAACAACAATAAAGCCCCTTTATTATCGTGTCATTTTCCTACATTTTGTAAAATGCACAATGATAACATCAAAGTCTATGCATGATGAAAGGCACAGAAAAATCTCAAAACCAAACTATTCATCTGACCCCAAAGGCTTGCATTTAAAGCCAGGATAAACCACCCCAGTGGTACATGTAGCAGCTGAAGGTGTGGTTCAATGTACTAAGCATCTTTGATTTTGTCTCCATAAACCACAATGTGTCAACACCATGTGTGATGGTATGGTAATTGCTGTTTCCCAAAGTGAAATGCAAAGGCTGTAATGATATTGCTTCTGCTGTTGACGATCTTTTAAAAATGCCAAAGGTACAACAAGGATTATAGTCAACAAGGAACTAACATGCTTTTCAGACACATCCTCACCCAATTCCAATTGCCTTTGAGTCCAGGGCTTCAGCTGAGGCAGGCGAGCTTGCTGGGGCCGGGAAGGGAGGCAGCCGGCAAGCCAATGAGCGCTCCTTAAGCGCTGGGACTCCAGGTGGGCGGGGAAGCCGAGGCGGCGCTTCTGCTCAGGCAGGCGAGCTTGCTGGGGCCGGGAAGGGAGGCAGCCGGCAAGCCAATGAGCGCTCCTTAAGCGCTGGGACTCCAGGTGGGCAGGGAAGCCGAGGCGGCGCTTCTGCTCAGGCAGGCGAGCTTGCTGGGGCTGGGAAGGGAGGCAGCCGGCAAGCCAATGAACGCTGCTTAAGCGCTGGGACTCCAGGTGGGCGGGGAAGCCAAGGCGGCGCTTCTGCTCAGGCAGGCGAGCTTGCTGGGGCCGGGAAGAGAGGCAGCCATCGCCAAGCAAGTGAGCGCAGGCGCGGAGCTCTGCCGGATTGTGGATGAAGTAAAGGGCCGGCGGGGGGGGAGAAGGCATCCTCCGCGGCCCACCTGCAGTTAGTCCGCGGCCCCCATATGGTCCGCAGCCCACAGGTTGGGGATCGCTAGTCTATAGCAGACACCCATAATAATACCACTTTCATTTCCTACTCCTTTTATATTTACCCAAATACACTGAACTGAACTTTCTTGCTTGGGTACCTGTATTTCTTCACAAGTATAAAAATTCCTAACATATATTGCTACACCTCCCCCCTTCTTTTCTTGTCTGTCCCTTCTGAATAGATTCAATTTTAATATTCCAATTGTGAGTGTTATCCCACCACGTTTCTGTGATTCCTATTAGGTCATAGCCCCCTTCCTCTATTACGACTACTAGTTCCTCCTGCTTGTTTCCCATACTCTGTGCATTAGTGTAGAGACATCGTAGTCCATCCTTTGTGTGCCTCATGGTTTTGGTTTTTGAACTTCCTTGTAAGCTAGTGGTTCCCTGCTTATGTAACATTCACTGTAGATTTGAGATCTTCTCATGTTCAGATCTTGCCATCACACCAAGTTCTGAATTTATGTCTCTCTCCCCCTTTGTGTCTAGTTTAAAGCCCTCTTCACCAGGTGTGCAAGGGTTCTCCCCAAAATATTTTTCCGCCCCTTGTGTGGTGCACACTGTCTCCTGATAATGGCCCCTCATATTGACATTGTTGACCGTGATTCAGAAATCCATATTGTTCCCGTCAACACCATTGACGTAGCCAGTCATTTACTTGCATAATTTTTTTCTCTCTTCCTATGCCTCAGCCACTTACAGGAAGGACTGATGAAAACACAACCTGTGCTCCTGGGTCCTTTACCTTTTCCCCCAGATCCACGAAGTCTTTTTTAATATGTTCCATGTTCTGCTGGGCAGTATTATTTGTTCCTACATGGATGAGAAGGAAGGGGTAATGATCTGTAGGTTTGATTAGCCTGTCCAGCCGTTCTGTCGTATCCTTGATGTGTGCACCAGTAGCTTGGGGGTATTTCTGCATGCGAGCCTCCTGCTGGAAAAATTGGTGGCAGCAAGTGCCCAGAAGCATCTTTAGCTAGTCAGCTAGTTGAGGACTTTACTGGGGAAAACAAAACTTGCCTAATAATAATAACTGAACAGGGGGTTGGCAGCTTCCAGATTATAGTTCCGTAACTCTCCTCCAGCCCAAGTATGGGTTCTCTTTGGTCTCTGCTTGGGGTGATCATCTTCGCTGATGAACAAGAAAGTTCTTGTCTTCAGAACTGCAGAACCATGCAAGCTGAATAGAAGGGGAGCTGTATAAGGAAAATCTCGTTCTCTGTGTTCTTCACTTACTACTAAAGTAGTAAACAGGACTTTCTGTTTCCGTTGGAAACTGGACACATTATTATAGTGTAAAGAAAATCCAACTTCCATTAAATATGTTAATGTACTGCTGAACCAAGTGGAGGTGGAAATTTAACATAAGGTAAAGCCTTCATAGAATAAATAAAATCTGAAGGACTACAACATCAGGAAGCTGATTATGCTGAAAATAAATAAATAGCAGGAATGTGTCACAAATTATCTTGGTGTTTGCCTTACAACAACAACAACTACCCAAAGGAGTCACAAAGCAGCTTACAATCTCCTTCCCTTTCCTCTCCCCACAACAGCCACCCTGTGAGGTAGGTGAGGCTGAGAGAGCCCTGATATTACTGCTTAGTCAGAACAGCTTTATCAGTGCTGTGGCGAACCCAAGGTCACCTAGCTGGTTGCATGTGGGGGAGCGCAGATTAGAAGTTGGCACTCCTAATCACTACACCAAGATCCTTTGCTACCAGACTTTCAAGGTGATCACTGAAGTTGAAATTTAACAAAGCTACATTTAGAGATGCATTTAGCTAGTGCAGAGAAAGCAGTGTTTCTTCAAGCCTTTCAGATAATACTGCATAATGTACAGACTGCAAAGATATATGCCCTCATATCAGTTTCAAAAAAAGATATGAAGGTAATTCCCAATCTACCATCTTGGCAATAAGCCATGTCTTACCTTGTATGATGCTATTGCTTATTATGTATTTATGACCCTAACTAGACATTTGCCATGGAAACTAGTTCTTGGTTCCAACTTGTGAGTAGATGAGCTGGATCCAGTTCAGACTGGGACTGCTTCACAGAAAAAGAAGAAATCTTTGCCATATCCCCATGTTGTTTTCAGTGGCCAAATCATTCTGGTGTCCATTCATTCATTCATTTTTGGATTTTTATTCTGCTCCTCCATGTAAATTGGCTTGGGGAGGTTTATGACAATAAAATAAAGATAAATGCATTGTTAAAATATAGTTAAAACCTGCTCCCCCAATGGGGATGGAAACATTATTTGCTGCATTGAGAGCCACCACTTGCGTTGATGCTTGCATGTATGGGTTCCTCACAGATGAAATAATGGTTCTCCCTGTGCCCCCTCCCCAGTCATTTCAGCCTCTGAAAATAGCGCAGGATATAAAGCAAAAATTCTTACTTCTTCTATATTGTGGTCCTAATCCAAATCAGGCGCTGCTGTCTGCTTATATATGCATTGCCACCAAATCTAGAAGCTACGGTAATTGGTGAACTCATGCAGTTTGTAACATCTAGTTTAAGTCTTAAGTAATCTTAGCCCACTCATGGAGGATCTAGAATTTATTATCAGGCACGCAAACAATGAGAGCAACCTATGCATCACTTCTAATTTATACACCGAGAGAATGTTTTAATGGTATAGGAACAGTGAGTGGACACATTTTTTTCTTTTAAGATTCATGGGACCTGCTACTTTTATCAACTCAGTAATGTTTTCTCAAATTGTTATTATTTAGTCTGAGAAAATGATGGCCTGTCTCTGTACCTGCAGCTGCTAGCCAAACCCATTTGATCGGGCACTTTGAAGTGCAGGCATTGCAGACAGCCAAATATCAGCTGTCTGGAACAGTTCCATATGGAAGTCCTTCACAGCACCACTGACTGTTTTGACTTGGATAGAAATGTTTTTCGGGGTGGGGGGCGGGGTACACACATTTTTACATTTTACTCATACTCATTCCTGGTCACAAACAGTAAATTTTGAAACATTAAGTATGTTATCAGTCATGGGAAATTAGCAAAATACAACAATCCAATTTTCAATTTTATGAGTCAGAGTTCTAAAAGTAATGAGCCCTTTTTGATGTACTTACCAATGTCAATAGTGATTTTGCACTAGCTTCTATAAAATATAAGACTTCACTGTAGAGCTTACAGTCCAACTCTAGATACTGGGGAGAGGCAATTTCTGAAATAATGTAATATGTCTCACACACTGTTGTGAGCTTCATATAATATGCGTAATTCAAATATACCAGATATATGATGACCTTAAATCCTTTTTAGTTTTCTGGTATTAAAAAGAATACATTATTAATGTCTGGTTAAAGATGCATTGAAAAAGTTCTACTGTTTTATTTACACAGGCATTCGGCCAGTATCCATTCATGTGTATTATACTATTGTTGATTGTTGACAAGGATTTTAGAATGTCAGATGTGGAATGGCAACATTCTAGACTTTTAAGTAACTGCTGTCATATAAGCCACATTATTGCGTATGTACATGATTATATGTGCAAGTGTATTACTTTATATGCTGGCCTATTTTCATATTTGCCTTTTAATGCAATTATTTATTTAGTATATTTCTATGTAACCTTTTCAGATTCTTGCTTGAGGTAACTTACAATTTAAAAAATATGGTATTTTAAAAAGCCATTAGACTTCAACGGCATAAAAACTGTCCATGAAACAGGAAGACCATTTTAAACGATAAGATAAAACCCATAATTGAAAGACAAGGTCAAAAGATGTGTTTTAGCCTAACACCTAAAAGATACTAAAGTAGGCTTTGGGCAAGCTTCAAAGTAATCCAAAGATGAGGTGCCATCACAGAAAATATTGGTCTGTAGCCACCACCTAGCTCCTTGCTTATGGCAGTGACACAGAGAGCAGAGCTTGAAATGTAGATTTTAACTGGCATAATGGGAGGAGATGGTCCTTCAACTGCTGTGGTTCCAAACCATTTAGAGCAGTGGTTCTCAACCTGGGGGTCTGGACCCCTTTGGGGGTTGAACAACCCTTTCACAGGGGTTGTGGCATGGCTAGCAACTTGGCCGGGGGACACCATCCACACAGTAGCCTTGCAGGGTAGATCGAGATAGAGCGTTCATCTGTCTGGAGCAGCGGAAAAAAGCGAGATTGGCATGGTGGGACAAGAGACAGAACTGAACTGAGAAACCCCGGAAAAAAACCAATTTATATATATTCATGAACAATGGATCTTCACACCATCGGTCAGTTTTGGTTAAATTTCTGTGAAAGAACACTTGCATAATTGTATGGTTGGGTGTCACCACAACATGAGGAACTGTATTAAAGGGTCGAAGCATTAGGAAGGTTGAGAACCACTGATTTAGAGCCTTAAAGGTAAGAACTAACATTTTTAATTATGTCCAGAATCCCCACACATACTGTACTCTGCTCTGGTACTGTACAGAGGGGTGTTACAATCCCTGTAACCATCCCCTGGCTTGTATGGTGTTACCTCTAAAATATAGAAATATCAGTGTGAACAAAATAGAATACGGAGATTGTAGAAAACCAGTTTTTAAAAATATTAGCTTCATGTCTTTCAGATATCATAATCCCAGGAATGTTTGAAACTCTAATTGTAATCTTGTGTATACTTACCTGGGAGTAAGCTGCGTTAAATAAAATGGGCTGCTCTTAATGGACATCTTTGACTATGAGGGCTTGTACACAGCGATGAGGATGATCTGGGGCCAAGGGACCAAGCCCTATGAAGATAGGTTGAGGGACTTGGAAATGTTCAGCCTGGAGAAAAGGAGGTTGAGAGGACATGAGTATTTGAAAGGTTGTCATTTGGAGGAGGGCAGGATGCTGTTCCCGTTGGCTGCAGAGGAAAAGACACACAGTAATAGGTTTAAACTACAAGTACAACGATATAGGCTAGATATCAGGGGGAAAAATTTCACAGTCAGAATAGTTCAGCAGTGGAATAGGCTGCCTAAGGAGGTGGTGAGCTCCCCCTCACTGGCAGTCTTCAAGCAAAGGTTGGATACACACTTTTCTTGGATGCTTTAGGATGTCTAGGGCTGATCCTGCGTTGAGCAGGGGGTTGGACTACATGGCCTGTATGGCCCCTTCCAACTCTATGATTCTATGAGTCCTGGGGTGTGGCCACAGCAGCGGAGTGGAACTTTTTTTGGGGGGGGGCATAATATGAATCAATGGGCTACACCAGCATTTGTGGCAGATGCAGCTTTGCATCTGTTCAGGAAGCTGTCCCCATGCCACCTAACTATGACCACTTCCTTGTCATGCCCTGTTTCCCACTGGTGCAGAGTTTTCTACTAGATCTCTGTCAGCATGCTGTGGCATTGCATCTATGCCAGTGGTACTGGAGTATGTGGCAATGTTAGCCTCCTACCCTTCCATAACTAGCCCCCCATACACCGGTGTTCACGGCAGTTGGCTCCCTGTGCTGTTTCTCTCCCCCCTCCCCCCTAATTGTGCTGTTGGAGACTGGTTTTAAGATTGAGTTTTACAGTGTCTCAAAATACTATGTCCTCTAAAAATTTTGTTTAAAATAAAAATAAAAAAAATAGGTCAAAGAATGATCATGAACAAAACTGGTTAAGGCATAACACTCTCTTTGGAATAATTTTTTCCTTCCCCTCAAAACTAATCCATCAGTTTTGTAGACAAAGTCAGTAAAAATACTGGAAGTTCTCAAAACATCTTATCATGTTTATATTTGCAAATAATAATAATAATAATAATAACACCACCCAAACCAAACCAGTGAACTAGGCTGCTTCCCCATGTTGATCTCAGCATTACACAAATAGAAGTTCTTCAGAGATGCACATAGGTCAATAGGTTAAAGTACACTGAAGTACACATATGAGTCTGTCAGAGATCAATCTGGAATTCAGCTAAGGTATCACAGAAATGCAGGTATAAATAAATAACTAAACAATAAATATTACAGAAAATAGGCAGATAAAAAGAAGGTTGATGGGTGGGTGCAAAAGAGAGAAGGGAGCAGGGAAAAGTGAATATATGATAATTGCTAGGAGAAGAGAAAAATAATGTGGGGATGCAACCAGTGAAAATAAGGTGCCCCCTGCAAGTCCTTGCAGGTTCCCTACTATGCAATTGGGCCTTGCCCAACTGTCAGCTCCATGCAACTGGACCATAGTTTTCCTGGTAGAGAGTGTCCTGGGGAATGAATGAAGGAAAAAAATCAAAGATGGAGACAGCTAAAAGTAGGATTGTGGGTGGATAGAAAAGAGAAAAGCAAGCAGGAAAAGAGGAAAGGCTATGGGGGTTTTCATAGAAATAGTTTTACTACATATTTTTAGTAGGTGAACCTTACTTTTAAAGCATTTCACTCAGTCCAAGAGATAAAATTGCATAGGAGGTTCCTTTTCCATGCCCTCTAAAATTAGTTGGAAAAAGAGTTGTTGTTCCCCCCATGACTTTCTAAAAGTCCCCCCCCATGTTTATGCATCATATGGAAACAAGGTAATATTGGGATGCAAAAATTAGGAATATAAGCAGAGACTATAATGACTATTGTATTATCTAAGGACAAAATATTATTGTAACAAAATTGTAACAATTTTGCTTATATTTCAGTTAGCCATCTATATGGATTTGGATTAATGGATGCTGAAGCTATGGTGAAGGAAGCAGAAAAGTGGACAACTGTACCTTCCCAGCATGTGTGTGTTGAGAATACAGATCGTCAAATAAAGTAATACTTACTGAAAACATTTGCTGACGTATTATTATTACAGTTGTACATACTTCAGAAAGAGCTCTTCTCTGATACTCATTGGGAATGTCCCAGATACTCAGGTGTATTGCTCTGATCCTTTACAGAAGAGTTTGCAGGCACTATCTCCCATACCTACCAGAACCTTTTGTGCCAGTCTACATGGCCATCCTACACAGAATTGTTGGTGGGCAGAAGAACTAACAGAACACCGTCATAAAAATTCCAGGCCAGCAATCAGTTTAAAAGAATAGATAGGGATCAAGGATAGCAGCACACCTATCTAAGGAGCTCCTGTTAATTCTTGGAATCAAGATATATGAAGTAGCAGCAAAAGCCACTTTAGGTCATACCCAAACCCACATCAGCACGTATCCCTAATGCAGTGGTCCCCAACCGTTTTATCACCGGGGGCCTGTCAACACTTGACAATTTTACTGAGGCCCAGGGGAGGATAGTCTTTTGCTGAGGGATGTCGCCGCTGCCTGAGCCCTTGCTCTACTTGCTTTCCCGTCGGCGCCCCTGACTTCCCACTGCCTGCTGGGGGGTGCTGCCAGCAGCAGCTGCACAGTGCCATGCTGAGGGGGAGCCCCAGCCATGGTGGCTGCTGGAGTGCACCAAAGGTGAGCTAGCAGCAGAATAGCAGGGCAGCCCCCGAGGCAGCAGCCAGGGAGGCGGATGAGGAGGAGCCACGGCCCAATACCAACTGATCCACGGACTGGTCCCAGTCCCTGGACCAGGGGTTGGGGACCACTGCCCTAATGTATATCTGCCTTCAGCTTGGTATGGTAAACTCTTTGTGTACTATGTGATTTAATAGTCTGCTTTCTCTATAAATTCAATGATGTTTTAGGTTAGAAAACTATCAAATTAGATTTCTGTTGTTATTCTGGAAATGCGTATGTGTTTAAAATGTTTACATCTCTCTTTTTCTGGTGCACTGTATCTCTGCGCTGTGGGATCCTTGTGGACCCTGGAGCTATAAAAGGATGGGTGTTGTGAGGAGAAAATCCATGACACAAGACTTGGGTGAAAAAAGCTCCAGCTTTATTGCATGTAGAGCAAGAGGATAGGCACAAAATTAGGACAGATCCAGCATCAGGCAACCCACCCAATGCCTAGGGGTAACACTGTGGAATGGTGGATTTCCAGGGTCCCATATGGGTGCTGGTCACTGCTACCTGGAGATGAGAGCCGACCAACAGCCCCACCTGGTCATGCCAGTTAATGTTACATCTCCAGGACTCCTTAAGGGAATTCTCAACAGAGAGGAGGTATACTCGTAGGCACCACCTCCCCCCTGAAAAGTATCCTTTTCAATGACCAAAAGCTATGACAATTACAAATAATGATGAACAACCAAACTCGGGGGGGGGGGTGAAAAAAACTGCCACCGTCCACTGAAGAGCTTAGCACTTTGGAAGGACAGAGCATATCTATGACATGGCCCCTGGCTTAGCTTTCCCCTTCCTCATGACCACCCAGCCCAGGATCAACTGGCCCAAAGGCCAAATGCCACAGGGCAAACGGTTCCTGCTTTGGAGTCACATGGCCCGCTGTAGCCAACAAGACACTTCTCCACCCACCCTCTCTAGTGAGTCTGTGCTGCAGCTTATTAAGGTCAGTAGAATCCTGTTTCTTCCCACCTCATCTCATTTATGCACAGAAATAGCACAGCAAGACCATTCTGGAACACAGGAGACATTAGTGCAGTTATCAGATCTCCATTCGGTACTCAGTTTATGTTTATTTGTATATCCTGGGATAATGAACAGAAGTTTCTGCTTTCTCTGCCCATATTCTCATCAATCAATATGGAGAGAAATTCTCGTTACCAAGGATATATTTGAACTTATCTTGCTCAAATAATTAGAAATGTATCAAAATGTAAAATAGAAATGTATGGAATATTTTGCTAAATTCAGAGGTTAAATGTAGAGGTTTTTAAACTTTTGTCTTAGGGTTCCTTGATGAGCAGGTTTAGGGCAGATTGCCTTTGATTCCACCAACCTCCTCTATTCTTTGAAGGTCCAGGTGTTAGCTTTACTTTATCATTAATAAACTTTCTTCCTTGGACAAATACTGTACCTACATGATAAGAAAGCTATCCATGGAAGTTAATATATTATAGTTGTTTCTACAATGTGAAAGGTGCTGTCATTTGATTTGCATAGACTAAGTCTGATATTTTCTTGTAATGTTTGAACAATAATATTAGTCCACTAGTTTTGTGCTATCCATTCTATCTCTTTTTTTGAGAACTTGGAAGAAAATTACTCTTTTCATGGATGATAATGAAATTGCAGTGAAAAGTTCTGGAAGTGCATATAGTAGTTTATGACCTCATTGTGTCATCACAAATTTTTAGACTAGGAGCAAGTTATTTCTAAACCATTAAATATTTTTAATTAGTAGATTTGAAAAATATGAAAAATATATATTCTGGAATCAAGAATTATTTATAAACAACGTTTATTTTTCATTCATTTTTTCAATCAAGTAATAATGCATGCTCTTTAGCTAGTAGTATTACTGTCATATACTTCAAAGAACAGAAAGAAGGATACAGCAAAGCTTTGGAAAGAAAGTTGGTCATTTTAAATAAAATATACATAAAATCTATTAATTCAGGAATCACCAAAATTAAATATAAATATTTGAAGCCTAAAAATGAGTAATTCTGTTATTCACTGGCTACCATGTTATTTGTTTTTGAAACAGAACAATACGACCAGATAGCATTCGTAATGGACCAGACAATGGTGTTCGCTCAATATATAAAGCCACAGGCTGTGCAGATAATCCTAATCACCATGTGATCTACCTGGAACATGTTGTTGTTCGTATCACTATAATGCACCCACGACGGGGTGACCTGGCAATTTATTTGACATCTCCCTCCGGAACAAGGTCTCAGCTTTTGGCTAACAGGTACAGTAATCCATCTGGTCAGAGCATTAAACATTTCAAATTTTTATTCATCTGTAAACAAAAATGAGTGGAGAATATATAGAAAAAGAAAAAATACTGTGGGAATCTGAGATCCTCTGTCACAATGAGCAATCTTGTACTCTGGTGCTGGGAGCATTAAAATGCGACATCACTTGTATATTAAAATGTGACATCCTTAAGGGCCCTGCCGGAGTTATCAGCTTTCTGCAGGGCCTGTAAGACAGAGCTCTTTCCCAGGTGTATGGTTGAGACCGGGTTGAGGTCCTGGAATTACCATCAGGGGATTCCCTAGAGTTGGTGATATCAGGTTCCCTCCTCCTAAGCAAAGAGCTCTGGACTCCTAGCTGGACAGGGGTAGAGCAAGGAGGTTTTATTCCAACTAATAGCCATCTTAATGTATTTTAATGTGTGGGGGTTTTAAGGGTTTCTTGTTTTACCATTTTATTGTAAACCTCCGCAAGTCTTTGAGAGCGGTGGTTTATGAATGAATGAATGAATGAATGAATGAATGAATGAATGAATGAATGAATGAATGAATGAATGAAAACTATTCTCAAATAAGAAGTGATGGTAACAGTACAACTTTAGGGAGAGATATTATCTGTTATATTTTTATTGTATCATTTGATTTTTTTAAATATTTTCATTTGTTCCATCAATTTTTCATTATTTGTTGGGTTCTCCTATACCAATCATGTCCAGCTGCTCTGGGCTTATCGATCGTATGCAAGGGGACAGGACAAGCTAAGAATTTTTTTGTCTCCTCATCTCCTCAAGTAACTACTCTTACAAATTACCATTATTTTCACAATTTGAGTAATTAATAATTGTATTAATGAAAATGAGGCATTAGATTTTGAGGGGAGTTAATTAATATCTAATAATTAATATCTATAATCCTTTAATACATTTACATTATCTTGTTAAACTTATTAAACTTAATTTTCAGAACCTTCAATTAGTCATTTTTGTCTCTTGGTTGCAAAAATTCCAATAGGGGCTTCCAATCTTGTATGAAGTGGGCTACTTTCTTTCAGTAAGGAAGGCAATTTTGTCATCTCAGCAAGCTCTATCAGTATAAATAGCCAGTTCTCATTGTTGGAATTTGTAGATATTTCCATTTCTTAGCAAAAACAATCCTTGCTGCTGTAACTATATATTGGAACAATATTCTATATTGCTTCTCCATTTCTTCAAAGCCAGTTTGGTATAATGGTTAGGAGTACAGATTTCTAATCTGGCAAGCCGGGTTCAATTCTGCACTCCCCCACATGCAGCCAGCTGGGTGACCTTGGGCTCGCCAGGGAACTGATAAAGCTGTTCTATTCAAGCAGTAATATCAGGGCTCTCTCAGCCTCACCTCACTCACAGAGTGTCTGTTGTGGGGAGAGGAAAGTGAAGGCGACTGTAAGCTGCTTTGAGACTCCTTCGAGTAGAGAAAAGTGGCATATAAGAACCAATTCTTCTTTCATTAATCCTAATAAGAAATCCTATGGTTTTAACTGGAATTTTAGATTTAGAATAGTCTGGATTTCGTCATATTCTGGACCCATCTTGATCCAGTTCCCATATTTCTCTGCATGACCTGAGTGTTCCAAACTTGACATTGTAATTATATTAAATTTCAGTCTAAATCTTATTTTCTGTCCTGTGTTATGATATGTTTGTTTATGCATATGGTCATCAGTGAATTTGGTATGGCACTTAGTTTTTGGGATATTTAAATCTGGTGTTTGGAGCTATGAAAATACAAAACAAATCTTTCTGCAAACCTGAAAAATGTTCCATGTTTGCAGAAAAGTTTGGGGGGATATAGCATTTGAAATACAAAATGGGACTCAGGAAATTAGTCTGAATTATTTGAAAGGGTCTAAATTATATATATACATAACTGGCACCTGACCATAAAGGCATGGAAATTGAAGGTACAGATTAGCCAGGTCTGTGATAGAAAAAAATATTTTCAAGGTAAGGTAGACATCAGATAAGAATTATAGTTACCTGTTTATTTTTTACTCCTCAAATTCACTCCATTTTCTAGGTCATAGGATAAGATCACATGATGACTTAAAATCAATGAAATTCACATAAAGGGTTGTACCCCTCAGTAAAGCATGCAGATTATATAAAACAGAGGGACTAACAAGCAAACAAGAGCCTCTTGTGGTACAGAGTGGTAAGGCTGCAGACATGCAGTCTGAAAGCTCTGCCCATGAGGCTGGGAGTTCGATCCCAGCAGCCGGCTCAAGGTTGACTCAGCCTTCCATCCTTCCGAGGTCGGTAAAATGAGTACCCGGCTTAATGCTGGGGTGTAAATGGTAATGACTGGGGAAGGCACTGGCAAACCACCCCGTATTGAGTCTGCCATGAAAACGCTAGAGGGCGTCACCCCAAGGGTCAGACATGACTCGGTGCTTGCACAGGGGATACCTTTACTTTTAACAAGCAAACAGGAACCATGGTTGCTTGTATAGAATCAAATCTACGCAATTCCTCTTGCTCTTTCCCAGGCCAGTGGCTGGATGAAACAACACTTCAGGAAGTTTGACCTGCTAGCAGTCTTCTTTGGTAGGGATATCTGGTTTTACATATGTACTGGGCAACTTGTGCAAGAGGAGGTTTAGGGAGAAACCTATTCCCAGCTCCTAGACCTTAAGTATAGCATATCCTGAACTGCTTGTCTGCTTGTGCAAGATGTTTTCCAATCAATTTGGGGTGCAATAAACTATAGGGCGGAAATTGTTAGGTATTGCACAACATCTTTTGGAAGCAAAACTTATCTAATCTAAATCTGTTTATGATTCCACTTGTGCGTTACTGAATCTAGGCCACCATGTGAAACTCTGCTGACTTATCTTCCTTTTCCCTTAGTTGCTGAATCACACTCTCTTGTTTTTCCCCTTCTGATTTTTTTGGATTCTGTCAGGCACCACAGTAACAGTTTCAGTGTGATCAATTATCCTATACTTGGATAAATAACTGCAGCAAAGGATCTTTTGCATCCTTCTATGACTTCTACATATTCTTTGCTAAATGAAAGGGCGTTTTTGAGTCACGTGCTATTTTAGACTTGATATTTTCCACCTTGATATTTTCCAATCAGAATAGGCCAGTGCTGGCAAAACCTCCACTCTAAGAAAAAGTAAGTGGCTGATACTGAAGCCAGGAAACATGAAACCAGCTGGAAAGTGGGAAACAATTTGAGAAATTGGAGACTAATTGGATCTTACCAAAAACAGAATTGTTCATAAGAATTTATAAACAAAATAGTTTATTAGGGCATATAAGATATATACAACCTGCACAATGATGTTAAAATGTTACAAGTGATCCAAATAGCAATATGAAAAGGCATATTATTTCATTTTCTATTAGCTATTGTTCTTTATTTGAAACAGTGCAATTCGAAGGTGATCAGCTTTTCTTTGTTGCTGACTTGTTGCTTCTCTTCCAGTTCCATTTTTTCATTTTATTAAATTGTAAGCCTGTAGATAGGACCTTGTCAATATTTATGGACCCAGAGGATGCAATAAACATACATGATGCAGCAATGTTACTTAACCTAAACTGGTCTGGCAAGTCTGAACCAGAATGGCAGCTGCCTGGAAACCATTTATGTTTTTTTTCATATACATTATTATTGCTGCATTCATAGTATCATTGTTTTTAAGCAATAATAGCCAGCTTAGCAGAGAGTGGTGTCTCTTTTAATATGAGCAGTAAACACACGTGATATACACTCTCAGCACAGAATTATATAATAGCGAAGAGTGGTGAGCCTAGGCATATGCCATAGGAGGTGGTCTCCAAAAAGTCTAAAATTTACATATATTGGTTGGAGCCATAATTTACAGATCCCATTCAACCACTCAACTACACTTTATAATGAGTTTAGATATTTTATATAGAGTGTATTGTCACAGTTCTGACCACTTAGGAAGATCCAGTACATGTTTGGTCTTATGTGCTGTTAGTTCTGCATAGTTTTTATGTAGTTTTTATTCTGTTTCTTAATTGTGCACTATAATAAATAATTAACATTTTTACATTATTTTATTGCACAATTAAACTATGGCAATCATGAAGAAGAAGAAGATTTGGTTCTTATATGCCACTTTTCTCTACACAAAGCGGCTTACAGTCGCCTTCCCTTTCCTCTCCCCACAACAGACACCCAGCTGGTTGTATGTGGGGGAGTGCAGAATCGAACCCACACTCCTAACCACTACACCAAACTAGAAGTCCGCACTCCTAACCACTACACCAAACTGGCTCTTTATGGCTGGCTCTTCCTCCTGTGGCAGCCACTTGTTGCTGCACCCGCCAAAGGATATGCAAATATGCCCTCAGGCTCAAAAAGGTTTTGGGCTCCTTATCTAGTTGTTGGGAAATGCAAATGAAAATATTATTTTTGATATAGTTGGGGAAGGGTTTAAACAGAGTTTACCCCTATATATAGTTTTTCACTAACCCACTCACTAATTTTAGCAATTCTGTGATCATATGCAAAGTACATGATGTTTTCTGAGATCATTATTCTTCCAATTCTTACTGAAACCACTTCCACATGAGTTATCTATGCTGGGATTGATGCAGTTGTAAGGTGAGGTTTTTCTCTTGCTTCTTCATAGCACGATGGTGCATTTGTGCATCTTTTTGGGTTTTCCATGTTTTTTCCTGATTTTTCTCAAATCTGCCTTGCTGCTAAGTTTTGGAAAAGGTCTCAGTAAAGCCAGGATGAGCCAGAAGGTTCAGATTTCCCTGCCCACTTGGTAGCCATTTTTCCTGACCTTGTACTGTGGTGACCGTTACACTACCTCTGGGAGTTTTTTGGGATTTTTTTTAATCAGCAGTTTTATATCATTGGATAGTGGTAGATCCTAGACTTTATCCCAAGCATCTGGTGTAACTTTAATCCCTAGCTTTCTTTTTCTTTTTTACAAAATTTAAGTTTCTAACCTCTTCCATTACAGAGCTATAAGGGATATAAGGCATACCAATATAATGATATGAAACTGTCAGTTTGAATATATAACAAAAACCTCAGAACAACAAATTATGGCTGATATTGGGGCATGGGGCAGGAAAACTGTAAAAAAGTTGACATCTGGAAGCCCCATTACTGCTGTGCTGTATCTGTGTAAACCTGTTCCTGTATGAAAACCACCTGAGTGAGCTAGCTAGAGCCAAAAAATGAGTGTATAGATTATCAGAAGAACTGCCATGTTAAGACAAGCAAAAGGTCCATCATGTCCAGTATTCAGTGGCCAACCAATTGTTCTTAAAAACATGGTGTAGTAATAAAAGCTCTCCTCTCGTCTTTATCCCAAGAGTCTGATACTTAGAGTATTCTGTTTAGTCATTTTGACACCAAGAGCCCGAGGTGGTCTGGATCCAATAAAACCCCAGTGGAAGTTTCTTGCTTTCTGGATCTTTTCCATTTCCCTTCTTTCCTCAGTAATCCTGAAGATCATGCTAACGGTGGTAGAACCCCTGTCGAGGTCGAAATGTGTGAAGGTCAAGATGGGGGCAGAGGTCCCAGAGGTAGTGTAACAGCCACTTCAGTAAAAGGTCAGGAAAAATGGCTGCCACAAGGGCAGGGAAATCTGAACCTTCTGACCTATCCTTTCTTTAGTTATGTTGGGGGCAAGAGAAAAAAAACCAAGAGAATGGCAGGCCCATTGCAGTAGGGGAAAGTAAAATTTTAACAGGTGATAAAGAGAAAGCAGAACTGCTCAGTTCCTTCTTAGCATCAGTTGTCCCTTGCAAGGGAAATGGTGCTCAGCCTGGTAAGGAGATGAGGGAAGGAAGTTGCAGCCTAGGATATGCATGTTTCTCTAAATAAAATTAAAGCCCTTGGGAACAAGCATTGTCCCTTGTGGGTATGCTTCCATGCTTGCGTGGAGATGGATGGGGTCAGCAACTAGTCTCTTTTAATTATTTATTTTCACAACTGGGAAAGTGTCTGCTTTTAATTACTGACCTTGACTTTTTTATTTCTCCAATGTTTTTGTGAACTACAACGGAACTCAAAAGGGCTGATTAGCTGTTTTAGCAAAGAATTATCATACTGCATAATTTGGATATTATGACACAGTTTACTAATTTGCCACTAATTTACCTTTTCTTTATATCTGTACTCTTATGATGCTTATTCTATTTTATCTGAGGAAGAGTGCATGTACTCGAAAGCTTATGCTTTGAATAAACCTTTGTTGGTCTTAAAGGTGCTGTTGGAATCAAATTTTGTTGTACTACTTCAGACCAGCATGGCTACCCACTTGAATATACCCAGAAATGTTTTAGAACAAATCATCAATCAGTGCTTGAGTATTAGAGAGGATGGCTGTGAATATTAAAAGCTAGCACAGGTTCTTCAAAAACAAAGAATGTCAGACTAACCTTATCTTCTTTTCTGAGAGAATTATTACCTTGCCGTGGACAGAGTTAATTTTGATTTCAGTAAGGCTTTTGATAAAATTCCACATTATACTCTTGTTGACAAGTTGGTAAAATGTGGTTTACATCCTATTAGTATTAGGTGGATTTGTAACTGGTTGACAGGTTGGGTCCAAAGAGTGCTTGTAGATGATTCCTCAATGCTATGGTATTCCCAGTTGCAATGTATGGCTGTGAAAGTTGGATCATAAGGAAGGCTGAGCGTCAAAGAATCGAGGCTTTTGAACTCTGGTGCTGGAGAAGACTCTTGCGAGTCCCTTGGACTGCAAGGCGAACAAACCAGTCAGTCCTAGAGGAGATCAGCCCTGACTGCTCCTTAGAAGGCCAAATCCTGAAGCTGAAACTCAAATGCACCTAACAACAACAACAATAAAAAAGATTGGAAAAGGGTGATATCATTTCTACTGGCTTCCCAGCCCAAATGATCTCATGATAGGACAAAAGTGTGTCTGTCTCCTCTATCTTCTTTCTGCTCCTGCAGAGAGAGGAGCTTCCAGCTTTCACTGGTGTTTCTTGCCAAATCACTTTTGTTCCCCCTAGAGAGCTGCATGAATTCAGAGATGTGAGTCAAAATGGCCTAAAAGCTATTGTTTAAGAAGTCTGTGTTTAAGAAGTATTTAAAACGCAGTGCCATCACTCTCAAGATGACAGGTCTAATAGATACAGGCTATAAATCCAACAATAAACAATCAGTAGGCCTGCACAGGTTCCCAGATAGGTGACTATGCTGTTGATTATTTGATAAACATCTTTTATAAATAGGTACAACTCTTGCATATGTTAACATGTTGATTTGTTCATGTATATTGCTGTTGCTGTTATTTTAAAAGGTTATTTGACCACTCCATGGAAGGATTCAAAAACTGGGATTTCATGACTACTCATTGCTGGGGTGAGAAAGCAGCTGGTGATTGGATCTTGGAAATTTATGATACCCCATCACAACTAAGAAATGTCAAAACTCCAGGTATGAATCCTATCATTCTTCCGTTGCAGATTTTATTTGGGTAAAAGATAGCTCTGGAAACAAGGAGGAACACATGGGATATGACATTGTATAAAATATGTATAAATATGATCATGGATGCTCAGACTGGATTTGAAAAAACATAGGCAACCAGTTTAATTATGCCAAACATTTTGTTTTCCATTCTCTATGAATTGTCAGATAGCTTCAGAATTTTGCACTACCTGTAATTTTTGAGTCATTTTGAGTAAGCTTGAATGCTTTGCATAAAAGATGGTAACCAAAGCAAGAATGATATTTGCTAAATTCTAAATCTAAGTAAAACTACCTGTCAGCTGACCAACCGAACCTGGAAAAAACACTTGATAATACTGCTACCTGTACAGCAAGCAGCACTGCAGGATACAGGTATATGCCCAGATTATACACCTGCTATTTCAAAGTGACAGAGAATGTTATCAGTACAGGTAAAACTCCTGCCCTTTCATTTCTACATCAGCCAGCCATCAACATTTTTGTCATTAGGCATTTTAATCTATTAGCCTTCATCCAGCCTAAAATAGAATCCACAGTCTCACGTTCAGGGGTTCTACTACTACTTACAGATCGATAGTTGTTATCAAAATACTAATGCTTCTGTACTTCAAAGCTTCAGACATTAATCTTGGGCAGTTGCGTATCACGTATTAAAAGGGTAAGGGAGAATTTTAAGTCTGGCAGTGCCCCATCAGTTCAGAGACACAAGAAGTGTGGTTGTTACCTAATGCTGCCCTTTGGTATTCATTGTAAGACAAGCATTTAATCACTACAGAACAGTGCTTCTAACTCCTAAGCATCCAAAACAATGCAGAAGCATGTGATAGTCACTTGTGTAAAGTGCTACTTATCCTCCCTTAATCTCCCAAAAATGCCACTGCGGGGGCCCTCAGGAAAAGGAGCAGAAGAAGAAGAGGAGCAGGAGCAGGAGCAGGAGCAGGAGCAGGAGTTGGTTCTTATATGCCGCTTTTGAGCCCAAGGTCACCCAGCTGGTTGCATGTGGGGGAGCGCAGAATTGAACCTGGCATGCCAGATTAGAAGTCCGCACTCCTAACCGCTACACCAAACTGAGAGGTAAATGAGGAAGTCTGCATCAGGAAGGGGAAACTGGCATGAATTAAATCTCTTATTCCATTAGCAGAAAGTTTCTTCTGGATCTAACCAGTGTTTTTATTGTTCTCAGCAGTAACTCATACTATATCAGTTTGTTGATGATGTACATCCAGAATAGGTACAGTATTTGCCACACATTATTTGTTCCAATATGTCTCTCCTAGGTAAATTGAAAGAATGGTCTCTAGTGCTTTATGGGACATCCACTCAGCCTTATGCCCAAAGAAATGATTTTCCAAAAGCCGAACGAGTACGCTCAAGTCCAATAGAAGACCCCACAGAAGATTATGGGACAGATGATTATGCAGGTAACAATGAATGGTGTTTTTCACCATATTCACTAGTGTAATTCTATTGATCTCATTTTGATTAATTGGGTACTATCTTCAAAGCAGAAAGGGGACCAGTACAGATGCAGATCACAGGGGTCTACATCACAAATTTACATTTTTTTAACTTCTCATCATACAAGTCACACACACAATAGACCGCAAATAATTTCTAAGCATCATGGAAGAGTAAAGATAAAGAGTTGGATCCAGACTAAATTTTCCAATGGTAAACTAATTTTCCTGCCTATCCCACCCTACTGCACTACTGATCTCCAGGAAATACTGTTCCTAGGTGTGCACATAATAAATCCTCGGTATCTAATTAGCTTTCCTATATCAAATCGTTTAACTCCTACATCTCAGCTGTAGGTTGGTTCTGGGTATAGTACACAACTGCAATTAGATAATCTCTGTTGCTATTCTTAGCTTTTATTAAATCACAGCTATTGTGTTTTTAATATAAAATAAATTCACAAAACATTATACCATCGATAGAATCATAGAATAATAGAGTTGGAAGGGACCTCATGGGTCATCCAGTCCAACCCCCTGCACTATGCAGGACACTCGCATCCCAATCGATCATCTACTGTAACCTGCCACCCTATGTATCACTGTTATGTAGATAATTAAAGGAGAGGAATTACATGAGTCCATAAAGGTTTTTTTAACCAAAAGAAAGTAGTTCATAGGCAAGAATCCTTTTTGACAACAAATTCTCAACCAGTGCAACTTTCCATATTTCTAGGCTTTTAAAATCATCTAACAATAGCTAAATTAATCCTAATAAAGTTTATTTACTGATAGTAATTACAAGTTTTTCATACATACGAATATATTTTAATCCTCAACTAATACTTGAAATATATCTTCCTTTCTTTGAAGTTGGACATTTTTGCATCTGGATCTCAACAAATTATATCTATAAATAATGGGTAGATGGCTTCTAATTTACACAAGACCATAAAATCATGTTTCTACTTTGTCTTCTTATTACAATTCAAAACTATACAGTTCTGGGTTTTTAGACTCCCTTCTTGGCATGCTTCCCTGAGAGGACAGGTTTGTTCTATATATGTTTTCAGCAACATCCTAATTATGTGTGCTGCAATATCCTTCATGATCTCTCTGGTCAAGTTCGGCAACTGTTCTCTTGTATTTCTGGTCATATCTGTGACACAGTGTTGTTGTTTCCTTGTAATAAAAGGTCCATGCAATGCAGAGTGTAGTAAGGTAGGATGTGGTGGGCCTGGACCAGACCATTGCAATGACTGTCTACATTACTACTACAAATCTAAAAACAACACGAGGTAAGAACATACTTACATAATAGTTACCCATTCACCCAACACATTCACTGTAATACATCTTTTTTAATTTAATTGATAGCATTGCTTAAAGCTGGTTGGAGTTACTGATTCATGAGACTGTTACCAAGCATTCAAATTTATAATGTTAGTCCATGGCTTGCATTTCTGAGTGGCAGAGGGTTATATTTAGGGACTAGCACCAATGGGTACCCACTGCCTGTCACCTCCAGGATTGGTCCCAGCTTGCTGGGAGCAAGCTATGCTCTAGGAAGGCCAAGGGCCTCGGCTGCATGAGTTGCTATCTTCCCATGCTGTGCCATGCTCCAGCTTGGGGTTTATTTAAAGCTGTGCTCTTATTTATTCCATAGATTGTGTTTTAGTACTCTTTATCAGCCTCCTTCATGCCTTCCTGCTATGCAATTCATTTTAATATATTAAACAAAAGTACAATGAGTAAACTATTAGCAGTGATAAGTTAAATTACGTGAACATTTAATATTAAAGGCATAACACAAGATACACTGGAGTGCTAGGATACGGTCAATGAAAGCAAAAAAGCAACAAAGAATTAGTAAGGATGGTTAATTCCACACCTACCACTTCTCTTCTATGGATCAGACACACACACCCATATCTGTGGCTCCTTTATGTGTGTGCCTTTGCATATGTGTACCTGATACTCAATATAAGCATGGAAGCTGTTTGGAGGAGAGAGTTGGAGTAAGAAATGAGATCTAAGGTTCAGCGCATCTCTCTCTCACTCCTACACACAATTTTTAATTCACAGATTCTTTTGTTGAAAGCATTGGGCAATAATATATATTTCCGTGTAAAGTTTAGTCATCCCCTGTAAATTATTGAACAATCTGGCATGTAAACAATAAACAATACCAAGCTATAGCCATTTATGCTGGAAGATAAAAGATAAAATTATATTATGTAGATATGTAAAAAGGGCAAATCATGGGATGATGATGATGGCTGCTGACTAAGGATGGGCACAAACTGGTTCTTTGTGGTTTGGTTCAGCAATCATGGCTGAAGCATGAACCTATAGGAATTGGAAGGTTGGTTCACAAACTGAATTGGTTTATATGGGTTCATGACCCTGCTATTTCCACAGGGAATAGAAAGCAGAAATTTAAACCGCTCCCAACCATTTAAACCAAACACCTGAATGGCTCTTACTGCTCAACTGCTTGGTTTAAATGGCTGAGAGCTGAACTAAAAAAATAAAAAACCCTTTGAGCAGTTTGCTCCATCAATCTCAGCTGTTTAAAGGAACTTTCTTGGGCAGCAAGCCTAACACAAAGCTCACAAACTGCCTTAAAAGTTAATGAAAGTCTATGATGGTACAAAAACAGTAACATTCATCAGGATTTTCCTTCTTGGTTCAGTTCATGCCCTACTGTTGACTACCCTGCAGTATCCACCCTTATTCCTTTTATACTACTTGTCTGTTGCTAAGCTGTGGCACTTTTTGCTGAGTTGTGATATTTTTTAATTTGGGTCTATCGGAAACCCCCTCCCCTAAAATTTGGGGATCCCCGAAATTCTGGATTTTTCAGAAATCTCAATTTTTTCAGGTCTACCAGACCCAAGGGGAAAAAAAAAACACAGCAGTAGCAAAGCTACTTAAAAAAAAACAACAACCTCTGCAACTCTGCCACTCAGTTTTTTGGAGGCTTTCTTCTGTAGTCCCTTTAAATGGGCTGCATTTAAAGGGTCTGCAGAAGAAAGCCCAATACAGCTGAGCAGTGAAAATAATCTGCTCCTGCCACTCAGCTGTTTTTTGTGGCTTTGCCAATCTTCCCAATAATTCCCAAATATATCCAGGATTTTTTTTCATGAAAAATTCCAGATACCTTTGGGATGCTGAAATATAGCTAAAAATAAATTTTCAGGTATATTTCTGGCTCAAGTAGATCCAAATGAACACACCTAATTTCACAGAATATGGATGTACTAGGTATTGGTGGATCACAAAATAAAGGCGACAGTAGGATTTGAAGGGTCATCTTATGTATCAGTGTTTTTGATGTTATGTGGGTAATAAGTTTTGGAATTAACAAGGTAGAAGCTATTTCATATACATATCTATATTTTACTCATAGGAGACTAATAGAGCTATACTGGGAATGTATGCAGAATATGAAAAGGAGTCTAGTGTTCATCTCTCTAACAATAGTATTTTCATAGATAAGTCTGCTGTTCTGACAGCTCAGTAATTCCCCCCCACACACACACAAAACAGACAAATAATTCTGGCTATGCCTTTTGTCTTATACAATGCAGAATCTGTGTTCCCAATTGTCCAACTGGCCACTACAGTGCAGATAAGAAGCGCTGCAAAAAATGTTCAGCCAACTGTGAAACATGTTTTGGAGGTCACAATGATCAGTGCAATACTTGCAAACCTGGTTACTATATCCATGAAGAAACCAGAAACTGCATTTCCAGCTGCCCAGATGGATTTTACCTGGATAATAGTCAGTATTTTTTAATTAATATGTTTAAACACCTGCCAACAGGAAATGTTCATGTTGATAAACACTAGATATCTTTGCATGATGAGGCACAGGAAAAACATGGATTTTCAGAGAGATCTGGGGATTTTTATTTGGCGCTGTCTGCAAACTTGAATCAGAAAAAAATTAGGTTTATATCCTATCTAATTAAGGCTCTAATTAACTTTCCAGGTGACTACTGAAAACTTTCAATTCCCAGCTTAGATGTCTTTTAAAAGAAATAGGACAATTTCATGGCTGGCTGAATAGGACCGCCATGTTCTAAGGCAGTATAACTACAAATTCCAGTTTCTGGAAGAAGAGAACAAAAATGTAAGAGAGAGTTATGGTCAGTGGATTTAAAGTAAGTTTTTACTACTAAGCACAATTCAAAGATGATCAAAAAAAGAATTAATGTCTAAATTGGGCTTTCTCAACCAGGGTTTCTTGATGGCCCTGGAAGGGTTTTCTGAATGGGTGGGAGTTAATTCATTTTTAAATATATTTTTTAAATTTGTTAAAAATTTATCGGGTGATATGACCATATAAGGTCATATCAATCTACCCCCCCCCCAAAATGGCCAATGATGGGCCTGGATGGGGTGGGAAGGGGAGGGGCCCTGAGTAGGCATGTATACAGCTATGCTTCCCAGATATATTCAGCATGATCATGCCATTTCTAGGGTTTCTTGGAGCATGTAAAATGTTTCAAGGGTTTCTCACAATAAAAAAGTTGAAAAAGGCTGGTCTAGATTAAGAACTTGAACTCAAATGCTGCCATGAATAAATTAGCAACATTTGGTGCTGTAGGGCTTCCCATGGCTACTGAAAACAGAATTGAGAAATAAATCTCTTTTTTTTGCAAAAAATCTAATAAATCTATGGAAAAAATGTGTGAGAGGTAAGAGAATAGATCTATAGCACCAAGTGTTACTAATTTGTTCATGGCAGCATTTGAGTTCAAGGTCTTACTCAATCTAGATGTAAATGCTTTTTTTGATCATCTTTTATTTTATAAATGATTTATTGATTATTGATGACATCTTTTTGCTCTTTCATGGTGTAGATCACTTTGATAATTTTGCTTAATGGGTTAACTCTATTCACCCAACTATTAAATTTGTTTCTAAATGGGACTTTTCATCTGTTCCTTTTCTGAGCATTGTAATTTATAAAAACAATAAATTGCACTTAGAAGTAACAACTTACATCAATTCTGCTGATTGTAACTCTCTCTTATATTATTGTTTTCATCATCCACATCATTTGTTAAGAAATATTCCTTCCAGCTAGTTACTGAAAGGAAATAAAAGCAGGAGAAGGCTTTGGCTATCCTGAACTTTTGGTTGACTATTGCAGAAAACAGAATGCTGGACTAGATGGATCATTGGTTTGTTTTTAAGTTCTTTACTTTCAAATTAAACATAATGACATTTTCCCAAGATAGGAACCACAACAAATAAAATTATGTTGCACCAGCTACTCATTTTGCAAAGGCTTGCAAAAGCCACATGGTAATAATACTGAGGGTAAAAATGTCAAGTTATACCAACCTTCATTTTTACTTAGTAGAAATGCATAGGAGAGGAGAGCAAGATAATAATTTATTATTAATTCTATGGGACTTGTTGAGCTTTTTAAATTAAAAAATCCAACTAGTAATTTATTGCCACAGAACAAAAATCATTCCCCCTTCTAAAGTATATTTTACTGCCTGTCAGTCTTCTCCCCTTGCGACCTGGTTGCCCATACCATTAGCTGCTGTCATTTTTCCAGTCCTTTGAACTGTCTAACAAACAAGAGGATAAGTTCTTTTCAGTGTTCAGAGACATTGTACCATGAACACAGTGAAGAAAGAGATGACCGTTCTCTACCAGAAACATGGAGGGATTCCATAAATTGTGTTAGCAGCCCTATTTCTTTTTTTTTAAAGCAAAGTTGCATATAAGGAAGGTTATCCAGAAACGACAATGGATAATAGCAAAGTACTCAACTCATTTACGATTGATGTGGGTTGCAATTCTTCTTGAATAATACTTTTGACATCACCTCCTGATGCTCTGACCTCTCAAGCTGAAAGAGACAACTGACACTAGAATACCTTCAGAACTATGCCCTGTCTTTATCTTCTTTTGCAGCCCTTCTGTTTCCAGTCATCTGGTTCTGTGTTTGGTTTATAACCCAACAGTTCTCTGCTTTAACCTACCTCAAAATTTCACTTTGTCTGCTAGCAGTCGAATTATCATCAGTTCCCTAAACCAGTGGTCCCCAACCTTTTTATCACCAGGGACCGGCCAACGCTTGACAATTTTACTGAGGCCCGGGGGGGGGGGTAGTCTTTTGCCGAGGGACATCACTGCCACCGCCTGAGCCCCTGCTCCACTTGCTTTCCCGCCAGTGCTCCTTACTTCCTGCTGCCTGCTGGGGGGTGCTGCCAGCAGCAGCTGTGCAGTGCCACACTGAGGGGGAGCCCCAGCCATGGCAGCCGCTGGAGAGCACCAAGGGTTAGCCAGCAGCAGAGTGGCAGAGCAGCCCCCGAGGCAGCAGTCAGGGAGGAGGAGGAGCCGTGGCCCAGTACCGACTGATCCACGGACCGGTACCAGTCTCCAGACCAGGGGTTGTGGACCACTGCCCTAAACCATGCCTTCATTTTCTCTCCTTCTCTATTTGTTTATATTCCTGCCTCTCTTCTCCGTTTACAACTTCTTTTACCAGTCATTTCTGTAGGATCTCTTTATAACCTGTTATTAGCCAGTGTGATGTAGTAGGGAAACCTGAGTTCAAATCCCACTTTGTACCATGTAAGCTTTCTGTATGACCTTGAGCCAGTCACACTCTCTCAGCCTACCCTATCTCACAGCGTAGTTGTATGGATAAAATTTAGGAGAACAATGTAAGCTGCCTTGGACTCCCACTGGGGAGAAAATCAAGGTGCAAATGAATTATTAATAAATAAAATAAAGTAAGGATTTTCATAAATTTTAACAATGTAACTTCTCCTTTAAACCAATGAAGCAATTACTTTAAAGGTAGTATTTACTATCCCTAATTTAAAAAAAAACAAATATTAGATATGTGCAGTTATTTCAGATTGTTTGAAAAAGGCTATTCTTTATCCATATGGAATATTGAACTTTATTTTAGCTTTCAGTTCCAGTTTATTGAATCAAGTAAGAAAATAAGCAATGGGATATATCCATTACATTTAATGGGTAGGTAATTGATCTGGATTTTCTGAACAGTGTTTCTTTTTCTTTCAGATAAAATTGTCTGCCGTAAATGCAGTGAAAACTGTAAGACATGCACTGAATTTCAAACCTGCACAGAATGCAGACATGGCCTAAGGTCAGGAAATGACAGATTGCACTTTCATAGTAACCAAGAAGACACATGTATATACAAATAACAAATAAAAATGTATAATATAATTCTTAAACCCTTACTATGCATCCCAGTTAGATGTCAGAGAGTTGTTTATTATACGCTTGCATAAAATAGACCCTGGGTAATAGTGGGTAAGAAGCCTTAAGAAGGAGGAAAATAGATGCTTAGCTCTTCCAGTTGACTTTTCCTTCCATTTTTACATGCAAGATAACATTTGTGAATAACTATGATATTATTGATGAATGAAAACTTTGGATGCTGATAGTTATAAATTATTTATTTAATTTACTGTTTTTCTTTGGATGTTAATTTTTTAACTTATTTAAGTACAGCAGACACTTCCATGGTGCTGCAATGTTATAGATCAAGATGAATAATCAGGGGTGTGCAAAAAAAAAAATATTTTTTGGTTTGGGTTATATTCAATCCCCCAAAATTGCTATTTCCTGATCATTCCAAATCCTAATACCAGTATGGTATTCAGATTTGATCAATATTTGGGAATGCTGATTTTTTTCAGCTCCATTGTTGCCCACGGGAACTCTATAGTCAATGGTCCCCAAGGCTATAATGGAGAATCAATCCAGGGGTATCTGGGGCTCTAGGGAAGCACCAAATCTGAAGAAACTTTCCTCAAAAAGACTCCCCAACTTTGAAAACTATTGTATCAGGGGGTCCAGTCTATGTGCTCCGAAAGAAAATGTCCCACCCTCTATTGTTTCCTACTGAGGGGGAGCATTTAAACTTTAAAAGAAACATGGTTCCTTTAAAATTTAAATACCTTTTGCAAACTGCAGAAGTGGCACAGGTGTCTGAGAGCTCTTCGAATGCATTCTAACCATGGCTTGTTAGTTGTCCCAGAAATCCTGAATAATTTCAGGCCAGTCATGTCACATAGCTGAAAAAATAGCAAAAAAAAAACAAAACCCACTGGCTGAATTAATACATGAAAAATATGGATAAGGTATTTTTCCAGGTTGGTTTCCACTCAGATTAGCCAAATGCACACCCCTAATAACGATATCAGTCTGTCTGTAGTAGCAAAAAAGAGCAAGAGTCTAGTAGCACCTTAAAGACTAACAAAATTTGTGGCAAGGTAGGGCAAAGAAGCCCTCAAAAGATTTCAGCAGGCTTTCAACAACTTGCACCTTACCATCAATCTAACTCTGAATTAGTTTATACAAGAAATAAGCTTCCTGAGCATCACAGTACAGATAAATGATGACATACAAGCACCACATTATATCAGATGGGCAAGCATATCTACACTTGTTGGACTAGATGGCCCATTGGCCTGATCTAACATGGCTTCTCTTATGTTCATGCCTCCAGCTGCCACCTCAACCAGATCAAACAATCCATTGTCTATAGACAAGCCCTATGCTATATTTGCATCTGCTCCAACCCCTCAGACAGAGATATTCATTTTAAGGATCTACAGATGGTGTTTTTGCAACTACAGTATCTTCCTGATATGGTAAGAAAGACGATTGAAAAGGCCAGAATGATACCCAGGAACAGCTTGCTAAAAGACCACTCCCCTTCCCCCCCCAAAAAAAATAACGCAAGTGGTGGTTACATACGACTCACAGCTCAAGCCAATCTAATGTATTACTAACAACCTGCAATCCATGCTGGATAGTAACATTTCCCTCACAGGGGCACTGCGGTGTGTGACCTTTTCTTGTTTACAGGCAGCCTACTAACCTAAAACAACCCCTCAACTGCAATAATAAACTACATAACAATAACACAGACTCTGGTACCAAAGCCTGCAACAAGCCAAGATGCCAGTTTTGTTCTCATATAAAGGTAAAGATAAAGGTATCCCCTGTGCAAGCACCGTGTCATGTCTGACCCTTGGGGTGACGCCCTCCAGTGTTTTCTTGGCAGACTCAATACGGGGTGGTTTGCCAGTGCCTTCCCCAGTCATTACCGCTTACCCCCCAGCAAGCTGGGTACTCATTTTACTGACCTCGGAAAGATGGAAGGCTGAGTCAACCTTGAGCCGGCTGCTGGGATTGAACTCCCAGCCTCAGGAGCAGAGCTTCAGACTGCATGTCTGCTGCCTTACCACTTTGTGCCACAAGAGGCTCTTTTGTTCTCATGTAGATCTTAGTCCCACCAAGACCTGCCATACCATCTTGGAGTCATATTCCTGCTCATCCTCTAATGGAATTTGTGCATTCATGTGTCAGCAATGCCTTTCCACCCTCTGCGTTGGATAAGCGGGCCAGTCCCCATAACAAAGAAGAAATTGACATAATTGTGACATTAGAAACTACAACATTCAAAAACCTGTGGGGGACATTTTAATTTTCCAGGGTTTTTAGTTGCTGACCTAAGTAGCAGTTATTTTACAAAGAAATGAATCAAGACTTAGGTTTTCTGTCTCATTACCAATGTTGATTACTCCATGCCTACTACCACTCTGCATATCACATGTAATCCAATCAAGCTTGCTATTTTACCTGCTGCTGTCATTTGCCTGCTATTGTCATTTGGCATCTGAAATCACTGCACTCTCTAAGATAAAAAGACAGATGGACTCACATTATAGCTGTATCTGAAGAAGTGAGCAATGAAAGCTCATTTCCTGGCACAATTGTTTTTAGTCTTTAAGGTGCGACTGGGCTCTTGCTTTTTTTCTACTCTTTGGTTAGACAACAATAAATT
Organism: Paroedura picta; assembly: GCF_049243985.1. Lineage (NCBI taxonomy): Eukaryota > Metazoa > Chordata > Lepidosauria > Squamata > Gekkonidae > Paroedura > Paroedura picta. The sequence continues at coordinate 68,856,769 of NC_135375.1, read as the reverse complement.
TTTCTGGGGTAGGATAGCTTAACCATTTCCTAAACTACCAAGTAAATTCTATAAAGAGGCAGTTCGCTTTTCAGGTTCCAAACTGATCCATAAATTACATTACAAACATATGTGAAGACAAATGTTAAACATCATAATCCACAGAGAAATGTTTCCTGAACATGTTGACACTGTTGATGGCGGTACTCCTGAAAGTAACTATGACTTGTTTACATAACTACATACTGTAATTGTGTTTCAAGTTGGAAAGTTATGGTGGGAAGAAAGAGAGAAAACATAGTCTCTGTAAGCAAGTTTGTTCGAAAATATGTACCATAATTTGTATACCTAGAACACAAGATGTGCCTAGTGCATAGTTCAAGTGGGGATACTTGCAAACGTTTTCCATAACCAGGATTTCTTTCCATATTTTTAAAATATATATTTTTAATTAAAAAGAGATAAGAATATAATAGAATATTTTCCAAGTATTCAGGTTGCAAATTACCTCACCTTGTTTGGATTTTGGTCTTGAAGCATTGAATGTAGCTAATATGATTGCGAAAGAAATTATTGTTTGACTGTTGCCTATTATACGGTTCTTCTCTATTATTTGGACATCTGTCCAATTCGTAAGAACATAAAAAAGCCTGCTGGATCAGACCAGTAACCTATCTCGTGTAGCATCCTGTTTCAAACAGTGCATCCAGTTACCTGAAGGGCAAACAGGGCTGAAATGCTGAGGCCCTTCCCTGATGCCTCTTAGCATGGGTTTTGAGAGGTTTTCTCTAGAGAAATAGCATTTTTGTGGTTCAGTCCATGGCTTGTGGTTGAACCATGAACATATATGAACTGGAAGGTTGATTCACAAATGAAATCTGTTCCCTGAGAAGCAGAAAGCAGAAGTCTAAATAGTTCTGAGCCATTTAACCTGGAACTGAACCCAAGAAAGCGCCTTTAAACAGCTGAGCTGCCCAAAGCTGCCTTTCACCTGTTTAAAGGAGATTACTTGGACAGCAACCCCCAAAGCAGACTGCCAAAGAAAGCTCGGTGCCTCTCAGCTGTTTAAAGGGGCTTTCTTGAGCAGCGAGCCCTGTGGGCTTGTTGCCAAATAAAGTCCCTTTAAACAACTAAATAGCATGGAGTCATTTAAACATTAAAGAGACTCTGCCCTGGCCAGGAACTGATAAACCCCATAAACTGCCTTAAAAGATTATGGATGTACCATCACAGACTTTGGTTCCTGAACCAAGAACTGGGCAAAACTCAATATGAATTTTGCTTTGTGCTTCAGTTCGTACCCATCCCTGGTTTTCATCTTCTGTTTATGGAGGCTCCCATCAGCCATCATACCTAAACAGGGTCTCAGAAGATATCTTCAGTGGTCACATATGTTCATAAAGGAATAGATATGTTGGTCCCAGACCATATAGGGCTTTAAGCTAAACACCAGGTCCTTGGATTGTACCCAGAAGCAGATTGGGAACCAATGTAGATAGGCCAAGACTGGAATTATATTATCCTTATGGCTCACTCCAGTCAATATCTTAATTACAGCATTATACAAAGAAATTTTTCAAACATTTTTCAAGAAAAGCTTAATCTTGAAAGTTTTAACTTCTAGCTACTCCCCTGATTTATGAAAAGTTCCCTCTTTAGAAATAAAAAAATTATTGCTTTGGACTTTGGAGGCAAATTTCTGTTGACTTAAATGCTGAACTTACTAACATTAGTCATAATTCATAGCCAGTTCAACAACATTTACATCTTGCACCACGTTCATGTCCCAGTAACAACCAAGTACAGAATTGCTGAACCTTTAATTAGCTCTATGATCAACTGCTACAGTACACAATCATTTATGATGTCTAGAAAGCTTTCTGTGGCAAGATCAAGTATGTATATGTCTATTCAACATGAGGATAGTAGAAACCCAGTATTATAATGTTTGCCCTTTTAGCCACCACCCTTATTTCCATCTGAAGATCTGCCTCCTGATCGGTTATTGACCAGGTCTGGTTTTGGCCAAAAATATGATAGTATACACATACACTTTTTAGAAAAACTGGGAGCTTGATATCTCTACCTATAGTTATTCCACAGGGGAATAATGCTTTCTAACTTATGTGACTATACTGTCTTTGATATATGGAGTAACAGCATCCCAACACATCTCTTCCTGTCCAGTCTATGGAGTTTATATTCAGGGATAATGGTCCCCATTTATATTCACCATCCACTCAGTTGTATAAAATGCCCACTATATCTAAATTGTGATTTATAACCTTGCAACCTAGCCCACTGAGGTTGGCTAAGAGACTTCTAGTATTGGCATACAAGCACCTGTACCACCTGTCTCTTTCTAAGGATTCGTGCCTTCTTCAGCCCTGCTGTTGTCTCAAATGGTGCACTTTAACTGTCAAACTCTCATTCTCAAATTCTAGCCACTAATATTTTCCCAAGAATTCAACATCCCATCCCTTTGGGATGTGTATTTCTGAACCAGAAGCTCTCCAGCTCCTACAGAAGTTAGTTAAAATGATGCTCTGCCAACTTTTTGATATTATTCTAGCAGCCTGGTTCCCTTTTGGTTAAATTGAAGCTCATCTCTCAGTTGATTGTGGAGGCAAGTGGCCCCTTCTAAAGGGTTATTTCTAACTTCCTCAGACTGAATCCTTCCCAAGACCCTCTGGATTGAATTAACTAACATGTTCTCTGATGGCCAGGAGCTCCATGCATTGAACATACACCCACAATTTCTGCCCTTTGGGCTGATACATTTGACATACTTTGCATTCTATCTTCAAGGCTACTTTGGTTGCATAAAGGCGTTAATTCATTTTAATGGGCCACTGTTGCAATTAATTGGTGCTATCCACAGGAATCATACTTTGCTTTCATTCATCTTAAATAACTTCTACTAGATTATGTCCAGTGTGTGTTAGGAGATGTAACACACACTTGAAAACAATGAGGTTTTCATAAACTGTCTTTGAAAAAATAAAGTGCTAAGTATCATATCCTACAATCTTTATTATAGTTTTGCAGTTTTCCTTGTGTTTCTGTGTAGTTTACAGGGGTCCAGATGTATCATCCACTGTGAAGAAGGAAAATATTATAATGGCAGGGAGTGTGAGCCATGCTACCATTCTTGTGCTTCTTGCGCAGGTACCTCTTCTATATTTTTCATCTGTAGAATGATTTTACATAACCTTTCCATGTTCTGGAGTTATGCCTGATTTTCTTGAGGCGGGAGTCATCCATACGCATTGGAATTGGTTTGGACAAGGCTCTTCCATGTATCTGTCCTCCCTGTGCATTGTTACAGTTGTAGAGTCAGTTTGTTTTCTTCTACACGTGGCTTAAATAAAGAAAAATTTCAAGGGAGGATGCTATTATCATCACTGTCATGATTGGTGGCATCACTGAACCTGCATATTGTTTAAAAATGGGCCTAAAATATCAGTATAACTCTGTAGTGTTGTGATGATAATTTAAGCAGGTTCTCTTAATTCTCAGTTTTCTTCTTTTAAAGCAAGTCTCTAGCCCTTTCCTTCACAGAGATATAAGGAAAAGAGCATATCTCTGAAAGGAAAAGAGCTAAAAAGCTCTCTCTCTCTCTCTCTCTCTCTCTCTCTCTCTCTCTCTCTCTCTCTCTCTCTCTCTCTCTCTCTCTCTCTCTCTGGGAGAAAAGCTGGGAATTCAGAGAACCTGCTTAAACTATCATTACAAAATTACAGTGTTACAGTAATATTTTTGGGAAATTTTTGGGAAAGAGAAATCTGTGTTTTGGGGGGGGGGGTGATTTAATGATTTCAGCAGTCCAGTCATTGAAAAGAGGGTTGGAGGTAGGTGGGAGTGGGTAGGAACAGTAGACACCAGGAAAAAGTCAACACAAAATGGGGGTAAAAGTGGCTGCAAAAAAGCCAGACAAACCAGAAGTGAAAAATATGGGCATAAAATTGTGTGTGGAAATCAAGGAATAACCCCTAATAAACCCTGAAGCAATATATGATTATTATTTATTTATTTTTCCATGTGTATGCCACCTTCCCCAGAGGGCTCGGAGCAACTCACAGCAGTCACAAATTGCATAAAATCAATCAAATCATCAGTAAAACATTATTAACATTAAAAGCAAATCTCAAAGTTACAGAGAAGCTGCCTCTTTCTCTTTTGAGAGGGTCACATAAAGCGAATCCATATAGTTAGCCATAGATGTTTTGTAAGTTGAGTGCTTCAAGTAGGGAGGCTGGACTTTTTATGTTATTTCTTGGCCTCAACCATACGCCTGGTAGAAGAGCTCTATAACTGTTTAAGGTCCCACAGGGCCCTGATCTCATTTGGCAGGTCATTCCACCAGGCCAGGTCAAGGACTGAAAAAGCCCTGGCCCTGGTTGCAGCCAGTTTGACCTCTTTGGGGCTTGAGATCTTTAGCAAGTTTCTTGGGGAGATATAATGGAGGATGCAATCTCACACATATGAAGTATGGGGGCAGAACTGACAAAAAATCCTGAAAACCCTACTCTTGCAAAGCAGCATATATTCAGTTCACTGACTTCCATATTAGTTACAGAATGTTAATCTCTCTGAACATTTTTGACAAATTGCAGAACAGATCACATGTTACATTGTTCATATGTTTGCCTCAACTGTGACATAGACATGAAGCTGCCTTATACTGAAGCAGCTCTCAAGGGAGAGATTTTCACATCTCCTGCTACATAGTCCTTTTGGCTGGAAAGACTGGGAATTGCACCTGGGACCTTTTGCATACCAAGCAGATGCTCTGCTATTGAACCAAAGCCCCTTACTGATATTTTTCATAATAATATAACCATTTAGAGTTTGCTATTAAGGTAACTTGGTCTTTATGGCCTACTGCTTCCCATAATTTCAAAAATTGACCAATAGTTGGAAGCATCAGGATAAATGTAGTATAAACTGATATCATTTCAACTGAACTGGTAAACACATCTAAACAAAATCTCATTCCTTCCCCTGTCATAGTTAAGGGAATGGGTGAAGGGATTCTCTTTGCAGGCTGACCTCAGAAGGGAGAGTTATTGGCACTGGCATAATGCTAATACCTCATGCAGACTGGCTAATAAGAGGAAGCTAAGGACATCCTGTTTCAAGTATATGTCCTGATGTCCTCCACCTGCATGAATAAACCAGGCTTTCATCGTGTCACCTAATTAGGGACCAAATATACATATACTAGGTTTAAGGCCCGCTGTAGTCCAAGTACAGCAGGCACTAGCGGGCAGGCAGCTGGGGGTGGGAGGGCCCAGCCGGCCCCCATCCCCCCCTGGGCTGGGCACCCCCCGCCCCCTGAGGTCCCTCCACCCCCTGAGGCCCTGGCTTCATCCCAGGGAAAGGAGCAGGCCCGGGACAAAGCCTTTCCCCCCACTTCCCCCCCTGAGGCCCTGGCTTCGTCCAGGGGAAAGGAGCAGGCCCGCCGCGTCTGTGACACGGCGGGCCTGCTCCTTTCCCTCGGACAAAGCCTTTCCTCCCCCCTCCCCCCCGAGGCCCCGAAGCCCGGCTTTGGCAGTGGGAAAGGAGCAGAGCCACCGTGTCTTCAATGCGGCGACCCTGCTCCTTTCCCAGCGGCGAACGCTCTTTTCCCGGCCCCCTCACCTCCCAGACTAATACTCGGAGGGGCCAGTCAGGAACCGCTTTGCCACTCGCCCCGCCCCTTTCTACTCCCACATTGCCCTTATCGCTTTATTACTACCGCTCCCGCGGAGCGGTTTACAGATTTTTACTTCTCATATTGACCCAGGATTTGTATGGGGAGTTCCTGAATATCTGTAGAGGGATTGGAAAGAAGACCTTATTATAACATGTAGCAGCCTTGGATAAATTTTCTATGGCCACAGCTGACAACAGCAAGTAAAGCATGTAACCTGGAAGCACAATATGGTTGGGAAACCTGAGGCATGAATTGCATGGTGAAGGAGACCTTTCTCAGAACAGTAGCTTCATGACTTTACATAGCTAGGACAGCAGTTATCCCCTTGGAGGCAGTTGTAGCTTCCTGACCCAACATTTAATTGCTCTGTGGGAAGGTACCTGACCTTCAAAGATGATTGACTGTGTAGAGCCTGAACAATACTTGTAACTGCTATGGGTGGTTAGGGTGGAGTCATCCAGGTGGCATAGATGCCAGTAGGTGGCAGCCCAACTCTACTTCACACTGGTAGTTAATCATCTGCCCTGACAACAGAACTTATAGTTCAACAATTATTCTGTCAGTTGTAGGCCCTTTTCTGTATATGAATAAAATTGTGATCCCTTTGTTTTAGCTTTAAACGTGCATTTGGTTTCGTTTATTTCACATCTGCTGTAAAGAGATTTTAATAAGTTCTTCATGTTCATCAATTTGCAATATACTCTCTATCAAATATTTGACCATATTTATAGAAAGTATGATGACTGGAACCTAAAGATACTCTGGGACTTTCTGAAATGGCTTTTCTGTGACCATACAGTAATCCACTAGAGTGGAAGTTTGAGAAGAAAGCACTATGTGTGTAAATGTCTTTTGACTTACATGGATGCAGTCCTGAACTAAGTATCGTCCGTATTTTGGCTCATTTTTTAATATATGGTATTGTTTATCTAATACCTCAACATTGTGGAGAATATGTTAATATATTATCTTGTTTGTTCTGTTGGCTTTTGAGGCCCAGGAGCAGATGCGTGTATAAACTGCACAGAAGAGTATCTTATGGAGAATGGAAGATGTGTATTGGCTTGCAACATTGGCTACTACTTTGATCACTCTCTAGAAAATGGGTACAAAACCTGTAAAAAGTAAGCAGTATTTTTCAAATATGTCTTAAAAATAGATGCCAAACCTATTGTATTTAATATTATAAAAGCATAACTAAAATGGAGGGAAGGTAGCCTGGTATAGCCCAATCTCATCAGATCTCAGAAGCTAGGCAAGGGAGTCTACTGAGGCAGGAAATGGCATACCACCTCTGCTTTTCACGTGCCCTCAAAGTCCCTTTTTGGGGTTACCATAGTTCTCTCTGCAGGATAGGCTCCTTGAGGGCTCTGGTGGGCAAACCAGTTTAAACTGGGCTGTCCAGCAGAGCCCCAGCCAAAGCTGTGGGGAGCACTCTCCCTGCAGGATCAGCTCCTGGTTGAGCTTTGTTGGGTAGTCTGATCTAAGCCTGAAGGAGGCAGTGGTTCATCCCTTATTGGAAAAATCAATTCTGGGCAAGGTGGTTGAACAGGCAGCTGCAGACTAGTTGCTGGCATTCCTGGAGGAAACATCTGTCCTGGAGCCAGTCCAATCTGGCTTTTAGCCTGGCCATAGGGTGGAGATGGCTCTGGTTTCCTCAGGGCATGCTAGAAGGAGCTCTGCTGCCAGGCATTTGGTTGTGGCCAGAGCAACAGTTAACATCTAATTTGCACCCCTCTTCTTCCCACCCCCTTCAATTCATGGAGGGGCCCTGAAGCTGACAATATGTAGTTGCTAGCTGCATGGATTTAGCGTCCTCAGTCTTTTTGGTTTATTTTTATGAATTTTATAGGTACTAACCATGTTGTTCACCACCCTGAGAAGCAACCACTGAGAAGGACAGTATACAATCAAATAAATAAATAAATCTAGCTACCCAGCAGAGCCCAAGCAGAAACTGCAGGGAGAGTGCTGACTCCTTGGCAGTCTCTGTAGGGCAGCCCAGTCTCAAGTGGACTGGCCAGCAGAACCCCAGTTGAGCCTGTGGGCAGAGGTTGCCCCATATAATTGGCTCTGGGCAGGCTCTGTTGAGCAGTGTGGTTTAAATCAGGCTGCCAAGCAAAGCCCCAGAGAGAAATCTGGATCCTCTCCTGAGCAGGATCTGTTGGGACGTCCAGTCTAAACCGGATTGCTCAACAAATCCTCAATAGAGGCTGCATGAAGAGTTCTCCTTGCAGGATTGGCTGCTTGTCAGTCTCTGCCCAACAGAGCACCAGCCAGGCTTAAGAGAAGAATTCTCCCTACAAGATCTACTTCCGTTTAAAAGGACTGACCAAAAAAGCCCCAGCCGAACTGCTGCTCAGTAGTTTTTAGCAGCTTTGCCACTGTTTTTATTCCTTGGTGTGTGTTTTTTAGTTCAGGTCTATTGGATCCTCCAAAAATTCAGGGCTTCCCCCAAAAAAACTTGGTCCAAATATTCTACTGATACTGGAATCCAGTTTTTTTCAGAAATCCCAGAATTTTTGGGGATGCAATTTATCCTGAAAAAATGGGGAGGGGGTTGCACATCCCTAGTATATATCCAGTAATGGTAGAGGAAGAAAAGAGACACAAAATAGACAACTTTATAACTAAAAGTGATTCTGAGAAAGGATACTGTCTCCTGACCCAGTTAACAAGCAGACAAAAACTGGAATAAACAGGTTCACTGACTTCTATTAGACTTCAACAACAATAAAACTGAGTCTTGCATGCCACAGAATTTAATTTAAATCTATTTTGTATATATTATACTTGTGGAGAACTAATGGAAGGCAGTAGCAAGCAAGCAGTACTTTGCTTTGGTTCTTGAAAACTAGATCTCATCAAATTCATGCCAGAAGTTCCAATATCAGTTATAAACCCACTAGAGGAAAGCCGACTCAATCCCAAACAAATGATTAAGAAGCAGACTTGACTGCAGTGAACTTTAAAAAGTGTAACTCTGTTTTGGATTTGTATTCTCAGACTTTGCCATCCCTAATACAGGGCTTATAATATTTTATTTGTCATTTATAATGCATAATTCTAATTTTTGTTCTTCCTAGTAAAATAAAGATGTTCAATTAATCAAGAAGCAGATTACAAAATATATCAGCATTTGAGTCAAACAACAAAAATGACTAGTAAAACAATACTGGGTACTGGGGCCGGAGTGAAGAATTAGAAGGGGGAAAAGACACATCATCCTAATAGAGGTCATCTCTCAAGCAAATTCATTACATCACAGCTCTACTTTCTCTAAAAGAATGCCCTTTGAAACAATTGTGTTTTGCATATTTTGTAAAACCTTATAGGATTGTTGTAAGGGCGACACCTTTAAAAGTTCAGGTTGTCTGCATGGGTCCCATAGAACTGATTTTGAACTTTTAAGGTGACTTGTCGTTCTTTCCCCATGTGCAAACACCATCATTTGTCATCTTTGCAATATATTCCTGTAGTACATGCTTATAAACTTCAATTAAGGATCTTTCTTATGTATTTATTTGTTTGTTTGTTACCATTGTAAGAATGGTAATTGTAACATTGCAAACAGGTCCAGGGGCAGAATGTATTGATGGATTTCTGGGCGGGAGGAAGCAGGGGCCCTGCAGATGTTGTTGGTTACGCCTGGTCTCAACCAAATGCCTGGTGGAACAGCTCCCTTTTGCAGGACCTACAGAACTGTTCTAGCTCCGACAGGGCCTTGATTCCCTCTGGGAGCTCATTCCCCCAGGTGAGGGTCAGGACAGAAAATGCTCTGTCCTTGGCCAAGGCTTGGTGGGCTTCTTTAGGGCCAGGGGTCATTAGCTGGTTGGTGGTTGGTGGTGCATAGGGGCATAGAGACATAGGGGCGGAGCAAGACGGGTATAGGCAGGGAGGCAGTCCCTCAGATAGACTGAGCCCTGACTGCATATGGCCTTAAAGATAGTTACCAGAACCTTTAGCCTGATCTGGAATGCAACTGGCAACCACTGTAATTGATGGAGAATGGGCTGGATGTGGGGCCTCCATGGTGTTGTTGTAGGAATCCTGGCCACTGCGTTTTGGACCAGCTATAGTTTCCAGATCAAGGCTAAGGGCAGGCCTGTGTAGAACGAGTTACAGAAATCCAGTCTAGAGGTGACCATCGCATGGATCACTGTGGTTAGGTGTTCCGGGGCCAGGTAGGGCACTAGTAGCTTGGCTTGGTGGAGATGGTAAAATGCCAACCACGCTACCTTTGCAACCTGTGCTTTCATTGTGAGGGAAGCATCCAGAATCACACCCAGGTTCCTGGCAGAGTGAGCTGTAGAGAACTGCACACCATCCAGGGTGGGCAGATGAGTTTCCTCACATAGGCCATTCCTACCCAGCCACAGGACCTCTGTCTTTGAAGGACTGAGCTTCAGATTACTCTGCTTGAGCCATCTCATCACTACTTCCAGGCAGCTGGCTATTGCTTCTGCGGGAGAGTCAGGTTGGCTATCCATCAGGAAGAAGAGCTGGGTGTCATCTGCATATTGATGACAACCCAGCCCAAACTTCTGTACCAGTTGTGCAAGAGGACACATGAAGATGTTGAATAAGATAGGAGAGAGGACTGCTCCATGTGGGACTCCACAAGTAAATTGTCGGCAGTTTGATGTTTGCTCTCCTATTGCAACCCTCTGTTCACAACCCTGGAGGAAGGAGATCAGCCATTGAAGGGCTATCCCTGGTATTCTGGCATCGATGGGGCGGTGAGCTAGAAGCTCATTGGTCAACTTTGTCAAACGCTGCTAAGAGGTCTAGTAATATCAGCAGCGCTGACCCACCTCGATCCAACTGGCGATCGAGGTCATCCATCAGGGCAACTAGCACTGACTCTACCCCATGGTCAAGCCAGAAACCTGACTGGGATGGGTCCAGGAATACCGTTAATTGGTTTGTGTCAGCCCTTTCTACCATCTTCCCCAGAAACACCAGGTGCAAGACATTCATAGAATCATAGAATCATAGAGTTGGGAGGGGCCATACAGGCCATCTAGTCCAACCCCCTGCTCTACGCGGGATCAGCCTAAAGCATCCTAAAGCATCCAAGAAAAGTGTGTATCCAACCTTTGCTTGAAGACTGCCAGTGAGGGGGAGCTCACCACCTCCCTAGGCAGCCTATTCCACTGCTGAACTACTCTGTGAAAAATTTTTTTCCTGATATCTAGACATTCCTACATGAGCCTTAAGGAATCAAGTATAAAGGAGATGGAAGGGCAGTGTGGTTATTTTTTGCCATTTATTTATAACTTGCTATCTTTTCATTAGATGTGATTCCAGCTGTTTTGGGTGCAGTGGTCCAGGAGAGAAAAATTGTACAAGTTGTCCAAATGGTTACATCCTAGATACAGGTGTCTGCGTAGTTGGCCTAGTTTGCAAGGATGGTAAGTATTTTTATGTGCCTCCAAATAAATTATTTCATTGGTCATTTTTTTCTACACTTCTCACATGTTCACTACAAACAATCGTGATATCCAGAATAAATGATTATGTTACCATTTCAGATTTATAAAAATGTTCAGTGTATACTAATGGATCTAGTTTTTGTCCATTTCTTTTGTGACATGCAAAACCTAAATAGTCTTTAACAAATAGTTAACAAATTCCCTTTCCATGGCAACTTTTGTGAAGGAGAAGTGATTTCTGCTGCTTACCACTCCAGATCTCTTTGCCTATCCCACACTATTCCGGATATTCTCCCAACCCTCAGGGCCTCTTTGAGGCATGCATGGGCCTGTAACAAAAAGAGAAAGCAACAAATAGCTGTTCTGTGACCTAACTCCCCTGAAGGTTCTTTGGATCCAACTTCAATCCAGCTCTTCCATAAATTAAAAGAATTATCTGTGTGTATTTATTTGTATCATCTACGTAGGTATGTAATTGTTATACCTGACATCCTAATAAGAGAGTTGAGATAACAAACAAAAAAATGGAAATTTTCATTTAGAACAAAATTAAATTGTCAGAAACAATTACCTGTGTTTTATGAATTATACAAGACTAAAATCAAAACCCTATTTTAAAAACAAGCTTTGAAAGGGGCAGCAGGCAGGAGGGCTGCTTACTTGATGGACAGGAAGGCTGGAGAGAACGCGGTAGCCCAGCCTGGGAAACTAGGCCATGGAGACTGGTGTGGCGCTGCGGGGTGCAGCCAGCTGCCCGCCCTCTCCATGCTCACCTGGTAAGCAGGAGGGTAGGAGAGAGTGCAGCAGCCTAACTAGGGAAATTGGGCCACAGAGGCTTGCATGGCACTGTAAGGTACAGCCAACTGCCTTCCCCTTGCTTGCCTGGCAGACAAGAGGCCTCAGAACGTGGCAGTCCAGGCATGCCAGTGCCTGTGCAGTTGGCCTCTACCCTGGCTTACCTGCTGCCATCTCTTCCTCCTCCCAAGTGCCTAGAAGGGGCAGTAACGAGGATGGAGAGGAGGAGGGGGGCAGGGAATACCCAAGATTGACCCTCAGTAGGGGAGTGTGTACTCTCTATTGGGGGTATACCCCCACTAAGGGCTAATCATGTAGGGTGTACATCACCTCATGCAAGCTGGGTTTTATCTTGGCTGAAGATAATAATTGTTAGGATGTTCACACCTTTATTTGGGGCTAGAACAGGGACCACTATGGTTGCAGTTTATACAGCCATCCTAAGCAGGTCTATTCAGAATCCTGCTTACACTCAGAAATGTGTTCTTAGGAGTGGCCTATTATTATAGTAAATATATATTTGCTGTACTTAATACCTTCTTGATATGGAAAATATTATTAGTTTCTGCATTTATATTTTGCAAGTTACTATCATTCATTCACTCAGTAAAAAAAGAAAGGCCCCATGTCTATAATAACTACAATATAATAGGGGGGGGGGAAATCCTGGGAAATATCATAATTTATACTAGTTAATTTGAGCAGCATATTACCTTCAATTACAGCTAGAAGGTAATTCGTGTAGTCAGTGCTACCATACTGTTTTAATAAAAGAAAATATTGTTAGACCAACATTTTATAAAGGAACTATTCACAGACTTGAGCCTGATTAGACAAATCTTGTACGTAGATTGAGGGAGAGATTCTGACCTCTGCCTGCCATTTTCCTGATGTTCCAGCAAGACTTAAAAATAAAGGATAAGCCAAATTGGTTTGGAACATGACTGTGGGAGGAGAAAAGGCACCTGCCTTCCTCCCAATTTCTCCTGTTGAAACAACACTGGATATGGGTTATTTTCCTGGCTTTGCTTTTCCATGTAGAATATTCTGTGCTCAAGGAGCAGAAAAATTGTCCATCTGCCAGAATGTTCCCATCAACTGATGGGAGATAGGTTTAGAGTAGGCAGCTCCAGATAGGGAGATTCCTGGAGATTTGTGGATGGAGCCTGGGGGGGGGGGGGCTCAGTGTGATTTATTTTCACATGTATACCCCACTTTTCCCATTAAGTTCACCCCCACCCCCAAGCATCCATTTTCTCCAGGGGAAATGACATTTGTAGTCTGGATTCCAGAAGATTCCAGAAGATTTCTATGTCCCACTTAGAGGTTGACAACCCTAAAAATGAGGGAATAACTTCCCTCCCTCAGTGCCATTTTGTAACAGTTCTATGGTTTGGGGTACAGGAGTAGAAGCCCTTCCTTTCCCCTTGATATCATTCTAAAAAGCCTTTCCCTACAGCTGTTATGTACCTGCAGGAACCCACACCCAACACCTTTAAAACATGAATATGTACCTTGGCCCTATATCACTTGCTTCAAAGTTAATGCAAGAAAACTTATGCCAGTCATAGTTGGCAATCAGATTGATTGTGTAACTTCTTCCTTTTAAATAATTGTTTCCGTAATCCATAACCCTTTTTTAAAGCCAGTCATTTTGTAGAAAAGGCAAATGTTCCACAGTTTATATGGAACATTTGCCTTTTCTATTCTATTCTGGTTATCATTTTTGCCATATACTGGAGTAATGCAGCATATCAGAATGGCAGACCTGCAGATTCTTCTGAGGAAGAGTGCTTGCACTCAAAAGCTTACGCCTTGAATAAATCTTTGTTGGTCTTAAAGGTGCTACTGGACTCTGGTTTTATAGAGCTGCCAAAGCATTCCTGGCCCTTTCAACTGGAAATTTCACATGAACCTTAAAACCATTTGGCAACCACTGTCAAGCAGTTACCTAGATTATCAAGAAGTCTCCAGTTTTATAATCAGCCGTAGGTTTCCAAGTCAGTTGAACAAGGATCCGATCATTCAGAAAGGATAACAGATGTCTCAATTGATCAATAGAGCAGTTTCACTGGGAGAGTGGTATATAAATTAAATAAATACCAACACCTTGGCTCACAAGTGGTCTTGCTATCACCCTATTCATATAATCTGCTTTTATGACATTCTGGTAACTCTTCTTCCTGTTCCTTCTAATCACCTGTTGTACAAGCCTTTATGGTAATGGATGATTTTCTGTATGCCTCTTGTTTTGGTTGTTCTCTTGTCCTCCCCAAGGGCATCACTTAAGTGTTTTTTCACATTGGATGTTGGTTTGTATCCAGCTTTCTTTTCCAACAAACTGAAAATCCCAGTTTGCAGAATTGTTACTTTTTCTTTTGACACTTTCCAAACTGCTTCATTCTTTATGAGACAATTTCCCGCTCCTATGATAAAGCATGTTTTAAGTATTTTCTGTATCGCCTTACTTTATACTTTCCACAAAAGCAATTCTAATCTATAAACCTTCCCTCCCTTGCTGTTCCATATAAGATAGAAAAATGCTGAACCAAAAGGCACAGGTATAATATTCAGTTAAGTAAGAACAGTGCTTAATGCTTGCTGAAACCAGTGAGGGTTGAGCAAGCAGAAAGAATTCCGGCTAAGATTTATTAGACCTATAGGGAACCAGATAGCTACTATCATACTTTGACCTCTGATTTACAGTAAAAAATGCTGGCATTATTCCTGTTTTCTTGTTACTTTTCAGGAAGAAACTAAACTCTCTACAGGCATACCCTGCTCCCATTTGCAGGGGGAAAGTAACAAGTGAACAATGTATACTGCACTTATTTGAGCACGAGATCTCTCTGAAAACCTAGCTAAAATCTTGCACTGTTTCCTGAGAGTGGATTTTCTGTGTTCAAGTAAATGCAGTAGTCCTCAGTTTGCTTGCTATTTTTTCTGACATGGAAGAGAGGGAATAGATGTGTGAAGTACCTGCAATTCTACAACAATGTCATCAGTTGGGACTTTGCATTGGTATGGCAGGCCATGGAGCTCCATAGTAAGCACTTGCTTTTAGAGAAGTAAGTTAGGGTACTATATAAAAATGTTATGTGTTTTTAGATTATGTACACTTTCATGTGACATGGCTGTTTGGTTTTCTTTTATTCATAAAACTCAAATATCTTCCACTGTGTTTTTCACTGTTTTCTAATATTTCTCTTGACTTTTTTTTTTCTCCTTTCATAAATGGATACAAATCACTCCTTGCTGGAACACAATATTTCTTCTTGAAAACAAATGCTGTTGTGACTGAAATTCCTTTTGATGGAAAAAAAAATCCTATTTACTGCCTGTTCCTGAACGGTCTCTTCCATCAAATATGCCTGTCTGACAAATTAAACCTTACTCCACTTGACACCACGCTGTTCAAACCTTCAACTTCTCTCCATTCTCTCTGACCACTGGAAGCAACGGAAGAATCTTGGGCTGAAGGAGGCTTCTGTATGTTAGTGAAAAAGAATAATCTTTGCCAGCGGAAAGTACTTCAGCAGCTTTGTTGCAGAACATGTACACTCAAAGGGTGAAATGACACTTCTACACATTTTCTCGCTCCTGTAGACTTATAGATTAATCCATACTATTAAAAATGAAAAAAAATCACCTTTTTCTCTCTCTTTCTATATCTTCCCTTCATCTGGGGAGACAGTGAACTGTATGTTGGAACTTAAAATAGAAAAACTACAACACGCCTACCTTTCATAACTGGGTGTTTAGAACAAAGCATCCTGGATCACAGTGTCAGTATGGTGTGACCAAAGCATTTGATGCCAAAATTAAAGTTATTTGATTTCCTGTCACCTTAAGGATATCCCTGGGTTTTTAAAAACATTGTCCTTTTCTTTTTTCTGCTTGTGTCCCCTTCAACACATGTACAGTGTTTCACAAATACAACACAAGTTTACATGGATAAAAACTGAACAAAAAGTGCTTGCATAAGTCTTTTTTCTGTTCACATTCTCAGAATAAGGAAGAATTTTAGATAAGAATACAGCCCCTGAAGGAATTAGAAATACCTTTAATTACAGGACTATGCTCTTTTTCCATTGTAATATCCTTTAAAAATATTAATACTTTTGCAGATGATTTCTTCGAATTTCCTAAAAGGTCTTTTGCATTAGAATCTGATATTTGTCGTAGTAACTTTTAATAACATTGTTAAAGGTGCAAAGTTCTTAAAACCTGAGGGCTTTCTTCCTGCTGTGAATAAACTCCAAAAGGTGCACAGCCCTCTTGCTTCTTTATTGTGTAGCTTGCATACTTGAAACTAGAATCAGCAAGAACAGTATTAATAGATTATTTTTATTTATATCTAGGACCATTCTTTTAGAGATGGACCACGGACAGGATTACTAGCTCCCAATTCCAGCAGCTCCTTGCATGTAAGGAAGCTGCAGTGCACACATGGCTTTCCAGTTTGCTTCAGTGGACAGAACAACTCTGCTCCTACATTCTTTCCATGTGCATAGAGCTGCCCTTTCCACCAAAGCAAACAGCCAAATTTCCACCATGTAGACCTTATAATGTGTGTGCAGTTCCTTAAGTAGACAAATAATGCCTTATGCATGGGTTTTCATTCACAGTACAGCTGACATGTTCATGGTAGTCTGTTTTCTCATAGCAGCTGCATTCTGTGCATTGTGGCAGTGGCCTAAAAGGGAAACTGCTGAGACTGAGATTGCAATGGAAATTCTATAAAACCTGCATGATTGGTGCCTATAACTGGAATTAATATACTGAACCAAATGCAACTCTTGATGTAGACACATTGTCAATGTTCTGTCAAGAGTAATCCAGTTTGGTGATTGTGCAATAATAGATAATTTATAGTTCTAGGCCTCTTATTCTGCTACAGTATAAAGTAGAGGAAATGTCCATATGAAACTCCAATATTGTAATTTCCAGGCAATCTGGAAATGATATTAAAATATAGTTCATACATTCCTTTTAGCATATGATATAAAAAGCATTCATTCATCATGAAATAGATTAAACTTCTAATATATACATTAAGAGATTAAAAACCACAAAGCCAAATATTTCTTCTGAAAAACTTGTGCCACTGTATGTGACTCTGTAATTTAAAATGAATTTCATTTTTATATAGGTAGCTAAAATCAAAGAGAACAAAGCTTACTAGCTTATTTTTTAAAATACCGTAATGGGCCTAAAGTGTTTACAAATTAATGTACTAGTTTCTGTTGAAACAAAGCTGAAATGTTGTGAAAGATACCTCCATCTGACTCACCACAAAAATAAGTACTATTTTTATTATTAAAATTGTAAATTTTCAATCATTTCATTGGACTTCAGAGTCTAATGGAATCCAGTAATTCATTTCCAGTCCTTAGAATAGTTATACATGTTTACCAGAACAGCCCATATAACATAACTAGACATGGGAAAGGCAATGAGAATAGTTTCATACATAAATGAAGTTCACAATATTTTGTCAGCTAGCGAATTCCTTTTTCTTGTGATATGTGCCTGATTATATAACTAGAACAATTAAATCATGATGAGCCTTGTTATCCGATCAGCCATAATTGTGAGAATATAATTCCTGCAAAATGTAGTCAGAACCAGCATGTTAGGCTAATCCATTGTACCCAGCAAATTTTTGTGTGGTTCCCTCTTCTCAAAAACCCTGCTACTGTTGCTATCTCTTGAGAATGGACTACAGTAAAGGGGGAAAGAGAGAATGTACAGAAATAGGTTTCTATCTAGGCACTTAATTTCCTAGAATTTGCTCTCCTGAAAAGCAGAGTATTTAAATTAGAGGTGCTAACCATATTTTTTATTGGTAAAGGAAAAGTTCAGCTATAGCATTTCTGATCCAGCAAAAATAATTAAGGTTTAGTCCAGTTGAAATGAATGGAATTAGTTACAAATAGTTTTAAGTTTCAGAGCAGTCATGTTGAGCCGCAGTAGAACTAGATATGAATCTAGAGCACTTTAGAGACCAAGAGAATTTACAGGATATGAGCTTTTGAGAATCAAAGCTCCATTCATTAGATAAAGAGTCCTTATATCAAAGTAATGGTATAGGTGTGTTGCAAAGAAGGAACTCAGGATACATAGGTACAATGCACATTTTAATCACCTTGATTAGAGCAGAGGGGAAATGGGGACAGAATATTGGCTTCTGTAGTAAGACAAGAATCTACTATCTTTATTCTGCTCGGGGGTCCATTGTTCTGAACTTGTGAATGAATTCAAATTCAGCAGTCTCTTATAATATTCCATTGAAGCTTCTCTGTTTGAGGACTCTCATTCTTAGGTCAGCAATGGAATGATCTGAAAGATTAAAATGTTCTTCCACTGGTTTTTAAGTGCTGTGGTTTTTAATGTTGGATTTATGTCCATTGATTCTTTTGTGTAAGGACTGACGTTTGTCCAATACAGAAAATGGAAGGGCATTGTTGACATTTGATGGTATATATAATATTGGTACATGAACAAGTAAATGAACCTAAGATGGCATTGTTAGGCCTATTGATTATGTTGTTAGAGTGAATATGGGAACAAAGTTGGCATCCTGATTTGTTGCAGGCCCTGATCATACCCTGAAAATGTTTTGGTCTCTAAGGTGATAGTAGACTTGTATATAGTTAGATTTAAGTGTGACTAATTGTGCTGGATTGAGATGGGTGAGTACATCTTTTACAAAGCCACAGTGAGCATGATATGCTAGACTATTGGAGCCCAATTCCATGACACAAATTCAGAAATGATCACAACTCTGTCTATATTGGTGTAACTACTAGTACAATCTGGACTGCCTCATTTCTCTACATAACATAATTAATTAGAAAATAATGCTTTCAAAGTTTAAGTTAATGGTATATATATTATATAAAGAAATATATATATATTCCTAATTGTGATATAATGTATTGGATTGTAAAGAATTTATTTGGATACTTACAAATGCCTCTAACACAACTAAAGCAAAGGATTTGATTTTTTTAAAATACTGACACATTGTTAAATCCAAATACGTTTTTATGAAGAATACTGTACATGTGTAAGATGTCCAGTTGTTATTGTAAAATAGGGTACTACTGTTGTAACTGATTATGGCCAAAATCAATGTCATTCCATATTTTATTTTTTTTCTATTAAATTAACCAACAGTCTTGTTCCTTTGGTCCAGCAAAACACATTTATGAGCCATATATATCAAAATCTTACACTTGGAAAAGTGAAGAGTTTTTCTGGGCTCCCCCCCCCTTTTTTTTCAACAAACCATTTGATACTAAACAGAAACTGCTGAAATAAAGTAAAATAATGTTTTAATTTAAACATATTGGTCTTTGAAAAGAAATATGACTGTATTGTATTTGAATGCTGGTATAGAATATTTTGAACACCATTTAAGAAATTACAGATTATATTTCCAATCATTATACAATTTGGTACATTTTGCAGCATAAGTTTAAGTAAACTGGGTAATGTAATGTCTCATAAATTTAGCAATATAACCCCTATGGTAGCAGGCAGCTGCTAGTATAAGGAGACATCACATTCTTATAGAGACATCTCTTAACTCTGGCCTTGCATCTCACTTTTCTATTCCTGTACTGGAAAAGCTTTGGGGTATGAGACAGACGCTGAGTCCCTAATACATACGGCTAGTATGGACACGGTCTTCCAAGGCTACATCATGCTTCGGGTTACTTTACCAACTGACACATAAATATTACAGAAATAATATAATAGTAAAAGCAGTAAATCAAAAATACTAATGGGCTATTTCATTTTCCACATAAACCCTTCCCCACACTCATTTTCTCCTGGCAGTTCCCATATCCCCTCATTACCCGGTTCCCTGGTTCTTTCTCCCCTGCCCACTTGCCAGCAATCTCTTCTTTTATATCTTCCACACAGTTTTTAGCTTTATTTGTTATTTATTTACTTGATGATTGAATTGATATCCCTTTTTTCTTCAAAGGGGAACCCAAAGCTGCATACATAATTTTCCTGTCCCTTATTTAAGCTCACAAGCTCACAAGACCTTTATGAGGTAAAATAGGCTGAGAGAGAAAACAACATCATGGAAGTTTCTGTCACAGAGGGGGAAGAGCTGAACATATGTCTTTCATATCCTAGACTGAAATATTAGCCACTGCACCCCACTAGCTTTTATGCAGTGGCTACTGCCTTTTACTGACAGAAATCAAGGACTGAAGGCTGGATTTATTGTTGTGCTTGCTTAGCGGCCACCACCATGGCCATAGCAAAGGGGATACATTTCTTAAAGGTACAGGTGCTGCTTCTATTATTTTGGGGGATTTAACCCCCATGCAACTTTTTAAATATTTTGCATACCTCAGGCTTTTTTCTGAGCTGCAGAAAGATGTCATGTCAGTACATGGCTCCAGTCTCCAGATTTAATTATTAATAAATAGGACCATGAGAATTAGATATATTGAGAGTAAGTACCTTGACCTCTCATGAACTCTTTACATTATGAACATTATGAACTCTTGAAAAAAACGATGTGGTTACAAATATTCTATTTAAGGATTGAACCATGGTGCAGAAATATTATAGTCGGTCCCAAACATCAAGATTAAATCTATTCAATCTACTTATCAATATTTTATGGAATGTGCTTGTGAAACCAAAATTTCAATAAGCTGAGTTACAATGCCAATTACAGATCATGTCTATATGCTAGATGCCTTGAATAGATTCATAAATACCAGATTTATTTTTCACATACCAAGACACTTTAACATCTGACTACACATTCTGACCAGATGTTTAATTATACTCTCCTGTTTACATGAATAAAAAATTGACAAATTATCTTTTCACACTACTCTTTATGACAGAATGTTACAAAATCTGTATATCTTATGGCACTTTTTCTGGATTTTTAGTCATTGGGTGTGTATTTTCCTTCCAGCTGCAGCATGACCCAGTTAATATTGTTTGCTGGGATAGAGGTGGGCATTAACCAGCTCATCAACCAAAATTCAACACAACCTTAGCCTGGTTCAGAGCCCTTGAACCAATGTTCAAAGTGGTGGGAACTGAAACTGACTGATGAAATGGCTGCCAGCTGATAGGTTTAAATGGCTGCAAGACATTTCACTGGTCAGTTTCACTTTCCCTGTTTCTAAGGGGGGGAAGCAAAATGTTTGGTGAAATGACTGTGAGCTGTTTCACCAGTACATTTCACTTCCCACACTTCAAAGTGAAAAGAAGTGAAGTGGACCAATGAAATGGTTCACAGCTATTTCATTCTAACAGCTGATGGGTGCTTCCTTGACTTGGAGGTGGGGAGGAGCAAAACCAACTAATTAAGTGGCTGCCCAACACTTAAATCTAACAGCAGGGTGGGTCTGCCCATCATCTGTCAGGTTTAAATGGCTGCAGGCCATTAAACTCGTTAGTTTTGTTCCCCCCTGTTTCAAAGGGAGTTCCTAAAACTTGCATGGACTGAATCTCCAGAATCAAAGCTACCCTTTAGGAGAAGGCATTGGGAGCTCTGGGTAAAGTTAAGACCTCTCCAAGGAGTCATATCCAGAATTCCATGGAGTTCCTCAGAATCGCCACCTCAGAAGAAGTCAAAGTCCCAAGTATAAGGCTTCTCACTCTTCCTCTACCTGGCCAGGAACAAATCCATTCCTTCCCAAAACCATCTGCTTCTCTTCTGTGTGGGGGTGATGATTGAGATTCCTTTGCAGTCCACTCCTGTAATAGAGGGCCTCCTGGTAAAGAGACACTGCAAATCTTTGAGTGACTCCTAAATCCCACCACCCCCTTCACAATGGTCCCAATACTCTTGGTACCTATGTACTACCCTATATGATGGGAACAGCAACTGCTGCCTCCCTTGAAACCAAACAACCACCCCCATCAAGCCCTATCATTGATGTCATTCACGAGGGACCCACGTATTTCAGAATCAGACCTTAGGTAGTCCCTTGGAATTATTGCAGCCATGTTCTCAAATACAAAAGAAAATTAGGTCCTGGGAGTAGTCTACCATCTGACATACCAAATTAATTTTCTAACATGAAGATAATGTCTGTCTCCAGTTATTGCCATAGAGATACTCTGGTCATGGGAGACTGGGAAGTTGCTTGGCATGTAACAGGCATGTACTACATCAGATATAAACTTCTGATAAATATATTAATCTCTTCATTAATTTTTGCGCCTTCAAGGGGGAGGACTCTTATTGGCTCTTGTAGGAGGGGGCCAGTTCGATCATGTTCAGAACTGTAAGAGCTCCTGAAGGCCCTGCAGTTTTTTGGGAGTTCCTTCAACCATGTTGGGGCCAGGACCAAAAAGGCCCTGGCCCTAGTTGAGACCAAATTAACGTCTCGTGGGCTGGGGTCAGTTCAAATTGGCAGAGCGCAAAGCTCTACAGCGTGTACGGTCAGCCAGGTGGTCCCTCAGGTACATGTGGCTCAGGCCACAGAAGACCTTGAAAATTCTCCCGCAACATTAGGGCGGCGGGAGAAGACTGCGAGCAATGGAGGCTCCCTCCGAATGGCCAAAGTCCCCGGGGTGGAAAAGGAAAAGGACGCAGCGCCCCTGCTCCTTGCTGAAGATGGCGGAGTGGCAGGGCCGGAGGACTTACCCCATGGGCTGCGAGCGCGATCTGCGAGGTGAGTCCGCGGCCGGCCTGGCGAGGCCGGGCCAAGCCACCAATGGGGAGCCGCGCTTCACGGCTCCTGATTGGGCCCTCTGAGTTTTTATCCCGGACAGGACCTGCCCTAACTCCTCCCCGACACCCCTTACCCTTTTATTTAATCCGCTCCACAGGAGCGGTTTAAAGATAGCACATTATACTTGACTACTTTGGGGTTTTTTTTTATTTTTCTGCTCAACTGCATGACCTGCAAAAATTGAACCTGAGTCTGATAGAACATGCGCTCCCCAAGATGTGATTATTCAAAGAAGCTCCTCTAAGTTATTCCCCATCTTCTTTCACAAAGCATTTGTGGCCCTCCATAGTCTTTTTTTGTGCTGCTTGCTTCTAGTTAACTTTACTTTGTCTTACTTTGGCATTTTTGTAATCAAACGCTGTCAGTTCCAAGTTACTAATGGTATTTTCATACAATATCAAAAGTGCCAAAAAGAGAATACAAGATATACTTTCTCTTTTATCTTTCTAGGATGTTTCAAAAATAGGCGTAAAAGTTTTGTATCTTCATGTAGAGACATGGATGAGCTTTCCTTTATCAAGAGCCCATATCTGTCCCAACATTTTTATTCTTGTCCCAAGAATATTTTAAATTTGTCACATCGGTACTGAGGGACATTTCTAAAGATTTTTTTCATAACACAAGGTCACTGGAGGATCCCTCTGTGACATATTGTAGGCTTTGATCCTTACTGTGCCATATACAAGTCAATCACAATCACACATAATTTTGAAACTGGAAGGCAAACAACTATGATCTTGGTACCAAGTTCACCAACAGTTCTCAAACTACGCCACAAGAATATTTTTTTCTTCCTTATTGTTTCTTGAATTCTAGCAATGTATCATTTCATAGAACTTCTATATATTATAATCAAAATAAACTATGTTTCTAAGTATTTGAAAACAGCTGTTCTGTGAATGTAGGGCATCAGCAATATCTACTTGCCTTATTTTTAAAAGCCTGGGACAATTAATCAGATTTTTACTTCATTTGCTGGTACAACCCTTGTTTTATAAAGACTATGACATAAGGGAGTTAAGTAACTGATAAGCTTTCATTTACCAGGAGAATATATTGACCCTGGTGGTCATTGTCAGTTCTGTGATGCTTCCTGTTCTAAGTGCACAGGACCAACTCCAAAGGACTGCATCAGTTGTCTATCCACAAGGTAAGCATTAACTAGTTATGAGTCTCTTAACACTTCTAAAGATTGCAGCTTCTTCTGTGTATAGTTTAGCACTTTTCAAGCTGCTTTCAGGGTGGAACTGCAAGTTGAACTAGTGATAATGGTTTATTATTTGTCACAATTGACTCAACCTACGACCTCAGAAAATGTCTAATTGGACCTAAAAGGGTTGTGTATTTGGAAGCATGTAAAATTATGGGAGAATTTCTGACAATTTTGTATAGAGCTATACAGCAAGCGATTAGGATTTTTCCCTCCCACCTCCTAACACTGATCTGAATATTGTCAACACAGGTCTTCATACCAAAAATGACTTTACTTTTTTACTTAACCTATCCTAAAAACTATATGTAAGTTCTCATTTCTCTCTTCCTCAAATTCTTTTCCAGTATTCCCCTTTCTCATCCCTCTAGAGGTCTTTCCTAATATGTATTCAGTGGCTTTAGATTTGTACAAATATCCAACAGGATGAAATGAGAAGCAAGAAAGAAAAATGAAATATAACAATTTCTCAGTACAGAAATAAAACACAAGGACAATAAAACAAGGAGCTCTGGAGCATATTTTTCATTTAGTGAAAATTGACCTTTGTGATGCCCCTCCTGGGTCCTCTGGTTTTTTATAGTACAGAGATGCCTTGGATTTAAGCAAGTAATGAATGACACTTAATATAATGCAACCTGACATTCAACAGACAGAAGTTCTTATGATGAGCTTCTCATTCATTCTGACAAAGGATGAAACAAGTCTTGTGGGGTTTGTATCACTGAAAGTCTTTTAGAAAAACCTATGGGAAATATACACAAAGCAATATTTCATATTATGTTAAATCTAGTGTAAGGATTAAAAATAATGATGGGACTATTATTTGTTTTCAATGCTGAAATTTCTTCCCCTCCTTTTCTTTCAGTTAATTATTTAATTTGTAAGTATATACTGCATATTTCTCATTGTAAAGGAGAAAGATTATTTTTTCCTGTGTGCTAAGTTTTGTTGGCAACAATCTTCCAAAAAGCCTCATGTATTTCCTATAATGTGTTACTAACATTCTAAATGCTCCCAATAATTTTTACATCTCACCTTTTTATATCTCACCTTTATTCCTAAAAAGGGACTCAGCATACTAAAATGGATTTTGTCAAAGCTAGGCATTGCCCAGCAACAGCCTTTAACACCATAGCCAATAAAACAACAATAACAATATACTGTATATAGGAATCAAAATCCAGAAAAAATATCAGCTAAAAAGCATTCTCCCTCCAATACTCTTCTTAATAACACAATTTTGCACCATTTCTTAAAAATTACCAGCAATTAAGAATTTCACTTCCTCCGGAAGGCTATTCCAAAAGCACAGAGCCACTGCCCATAGGGCCTGTGATCAAGGTAAGGCAGATCTATTTGGCTTTGTTGAGGCCACGGAAAGGAGAGGCAAATGGGAAAAGTGAAGCAATCTTTTAAGCATATGAGACCTTGGGCAAGAATGTCTCTAAAGGTAAGAACTGGTACCTTGAACTGAGCCTAAAAACAAGTAGGCAGTCAAACCTGCATGTTACAGTTGTTGCCAAGGGCAGCACCATCTAGAACACATTGCAGAAGTGTACCTTTGAGATTATAGAAGCATGGAACAGTGCTGCCAAATATTATGTCTAGAGCAGCCTTTTTCAATGTTTTGATCATGGAGCTACCACAGACCTCTAGGGGTCCACGGACTCCTAGCTGGGAATCCCTGGCCTAGAATTAGAGAGTAGTGGACAAAAAGCATTCCTCTAAACCAAGTTGACCTGATTTCACAATAGGCCTAGTCTGAAATAATTTTGGAACTCTTTATAATGGCCAGCCCCACTTATTTTACAATGCCAGACTTGCCAACCATAGTATCTGTGAACTGGCTTCCATAGGTTTATTCAAAATAACAGTGAACTGGTTGTACTTGACATGTTAATGAAATGCAACCTGAAGTTTCACATTGTCAAACCAAAGCCATCTCTGCTACAAAGCCCAAAGGGAGATGTGTCAAGCAGAAAATCCTGCTCTACTACTACCCTTTCAACCACTTTACCTTTAGCAAGCAGATTTGACACAGGTCAGTATATGGAAATACAGTTATATTCAGAAAAATCCTGGCTCCATACCCTGAAATGATGACATCAAGTAAAATACATGGGTAAAACTAAGGTTTAAGAATTACAATATATGGGTAAAACTATAGTTTCTTCATTATAACCTGAACTGTACGACTAATTATACTCACACACACTCCTGTGTAAAATTTCCTAAAACTTTGCCCAATTGAGTTTGCAAGTATTTGGCCAATTCAACCCTGGCTTCACATTCGAAATGTCCACAGGTCATGCCTTGCTTTTTCTTGTCTGCACTAAATTTGTGCAGACAAATGTTAGATGGAGCGCAAAGGATAGTAAAAAGGCACTTAAGTGCAATACTGAGGATTTAATTCACCCCTCTCCAATCCCAAGGACCATTCAGTTATGAGTGGCTGGTTTGGGTAGTTCCCCATACTCACCAATCTAATGAAATAACAAGCACCTAACTAACACAAATCCTGCCAAACCAAATTAGAGCCTCACCAACTCTCTTCAAGATCAGGCCTATTTGGATAAGTTTACCCTGCAACAATGAAAGTGAAGCAGGTGAAAAACAGTTCCATTATCCCAGACAATTAGAGAAAGACAATCCCAACCCCACCACCATTTTTGCTCAGCTCTGAAGCAACTGCCTCATCCCACACTGCAAGAAGGAAAGGAGGAAAGCTCTGGAGCAAAAAAGTATATCAAGTGAGGATGTAGCCTTGAGGAAATTGAGGAAATGGCCTTCAAAAATCTCTCCTCAGCCACTTCACTGAGGCAGTCTCCAAACATACACTAAGCTGCCCATTCCTCCCAATTTTAGCGGGACACTCACGCCTTTAAAAGAATTGTCCCATGTCTCGCGTCTCTATTAAAATGTCCCAATTTTATTTTAACAAATTTTATTTGTTATATTTATTTTAACTTCCCCTTCGCGGCTGGGGGAAGGAAGGAAGGGCAGTGGCTTCATCCCCAGGCGGCACGTGGGCACAGCAGGATGCATGCAAACGTGTGATGGGAGATTGGGGGAATTCCTAGAGCATTACACAATACAGTGACATCACATCTGGATACTTGCCTGTGAGCAAAATATGGTCCTAAAGTTACCACCTTCCTTTATGCACAGAACTTCAAGTAGTGTACTTGGGGTTTCCACCCCTCCCTTTGAGTTAAATTTTTGAGAAAGAGTGACTGGTTCAAGATCTTCATAGGGCTTCCTGGAAAAAGTAGGGCTTGAATCTCACTCTGGCTTGCCCTAGGCCAACACTGCACCACACTGACTGCTGCAAATAAGAACTCAGAAGAAATGAGTGTTACTTCACTGGCCTGATGTGTTTCCATGGAACTAATGGAGCATTCTGCTTGACTTTTCTTCCATTATTCTCTTCACTGTTCCTTAACCTTGATTCTCTGCTTTCTTTAACTTGATGCTACCATGGTGCCTCAAAGGTAAGACAATAGGTAAGGGGAAAGGCAGTGTGATATAGCTCAATATTGTCAGATTGTGAAAGCTAAACAGGGTTAATGCTTGGAAGGGCCATCACTAAGGAAGGCTCTGCAAAAGAAAGCAATAGCAACCCAACTTTGCCTCTCACATCCCTTGAAAACCCCCTAGATGGGGTTGCCAGGAATCAGCTGGGACTTGAATGCACTTAACACACACAATACATATTGGTATAGGGATGTCATCTTCAGAGGGTGGCCCCTAGGGCATCCCATCCTTGCTGAGCTCCCTCTCTTCCTCAACCATTCTCCCAATTTCTCAGTCCCTCAATCTCCAGGAATTTCTTAAACTGAAGTTGGCAGCCCTAGATACTCCATGCCTGTGTATATCACAGCTCATCTTTACATCAATGTATCTCTTGTGTATCAATAAAATATATTAATAATGTAATACATTTATCCATATACATTTTGAATACAATGCAAGGAAACTAAAATGGGGTCCCACACACTAGGAGAACTCAGTAACTTTCCTTCTGTTGACAATTCGCATGGATTTTTGCAGGAGCCAATTTACTATTCAGCTGCCAAAAGAAAACAATCATAAGATATATCTAGTGTTGATGGGTGTCTTTTAAAGTTAGAGCTAGGATTTCCTGAGGTGACCTACAAACCAAACAGAGCAAGAATGCAATCCAATTGCACAGCAAAACATAGGTTTTTTTTTTTTAAAGACAGGTCCATGAAAAAGTATTGATCCTTCACTTATTTTTAATAGACCTTTGGAACACTTCTATGGGTGAGGCAAAAGGCCTGGGAACAATGGTGACTGCAAAAAACTTGGCTATATTTGGCAATATAAAATGTTCAAGGCTTAGCTGTCCTTATGCTATCTTGCCAAATGTCATAAATAAGTTCCACGTGGGAAGGAGAACAAAGTGCAAGGCATATAAGTCATAAATAAAACCAAGTATGGAACTGGCTTTCAGAAGTTCTTTGAGCCTGTTCTTTACAAAGAAGATACTGCTCTGCTGCTTGGTACTTATATTCTATTCCCCTCTCCTCTTTTGTAATAGACTTTTGGATGATGGACATTGTGTTCTTCAGTGCCCTAAAGGAAAATTTGAATTTCAAAATGAGTGTCATTTGTGCCATCCTACCTGTAAGGAATGCAATGGAAGCGAACCTAACAAGTGCACAGCTTGTGAGACAGGTAAGGGCGAGATATTTTTTACCACCTTCCTACTTATTTGCTTTTACCTGATAACTGATCGTGGACAGAGCAGTCATGTAATTATCTTACAAAGGGCATCAGTTAGCATTTTAATATAGACATGTAGACAGACAGACCGGTAGAGGATTGATTGCTACATAGCATTCATTTTGTACATCTTATATTTACTTAGCTTCCTTACTCTTTTATTGGGAATTCTAGTCCAGACGCCTATAGGGGACAGCTACAAAAAAAAAAAAAACTGTTCAGCAGACAAAAGGTTCAAATAATAACACATTTTCTCTCCCACTCTTCCAATATGCCAGCCAATGGTTGGAGAGAACCAGCTGACATTGGTCAGAAGGGGGAGGGGGCTAAGATTACTCTCCTCTCTTACAGAGGCTAGACAGAGTAGAAATTAGCTTCTCCAGCCCACCTAGCCTGTAATGATAGCAGGTTCATATAGTGTTGCCAGGTTTTGTGCAGCTGCGGTGAAAATTCGTAATAGGATGACTTGTGCTAAATGACTTCGAAAGCTGTGATACTTCTGAGTAGTTCCTTGTTTGCTTAGACTGCATGTCTACTTTCTTATTCCATGTTTTATGTTATTGTACAATAAACTGCTTTTAATTTGTGATCTTAAATGCTTGTACTTCATTTTCTTATGCTTGTCTATGCTGGGCAATGGCTGTAATAAAGTCTAAAATGGTAGCAGGTGGTTGCATTTTCAGCTGACAAGAAAAAATGGTGGCTGATCTCAAGTTATTTCCTGGATTAACCTGGCAAGTTCTAAATAGTTGCATTTAATTAGAGATTTTAAGATAAAAGTTTCTGAAACCAATGAAATAATAGTATGGTTTATTGCTTTTCCTTCAGTACCATTACTGAAATTGTTTTATTCACGGCACAATTTTGTCTTCTTAAAAGACAAATGTAGGCAAGAAGTAGTAGATATCATTCCATATACTTACTAATATATCTAATTATCACTTGTCATGTGTTCTAAACAAGGTGAATCAGGCAAAACATACACAGATATCAGCACCAGAATGTTTCACAAAATGAATTCAAATGGGTAGCCGTGTTGGTCTGAAGTAGCGCAACAAAATCAGAGTCCAACAAAGACCAACAAAGATTTATTCAAGGTGTGAGATTTCATGTGCAAGCAAGGAACAGTGCTTGCACTTGAAAGCTCACACCTTGAATAAATTTTGTTGGTCTTAAAGGTGCTGCTCACAGAATGAAAACGCTCTGTAACCACACCTGCTGTTGGAACACTTTCAAAAAACACTTCTTTTTCTATTCACACTTTAAGGTTTAGGTGAAAATGACCAAGACAAAGAGACAAATATAATAAATTCCAAACAACCAAACTGCACAATAATTAGCCAATACCTGGAAAATTTATGCAAGGAATGAATTTCACAAGTGAGGTGACATCTCAAAGAAAGTACTGTATCTGGTAGTCACCCGCCTCTCATAAGAATATGGGGGGGTATGCATAGTTACCTGCATGTCCTGTTTATAAGAAGCTTTGGCTGGCCACTGTTTACATAGAGCCTAGGGTAGAAAATTATGGCCTGGGAAATGCCTGGAGATTTGGGGGGGGGGATACTTGGGGAGACAAGAGTTTGAGGAGCATTGGGAACTTGGAAGAGATGTGATACTGTTTGAAGCTGCCATTTCCTGTAGAAGAACTGATCTGAAGTCTAGAGATTAGTTGCAATTCCTGGACAACTCCAGGCCCCAACGTTAGGTTGGTAACCCTAACACAAACTATAAAACTAGACCTATGAGACCTATCCAAGACCACAGCCTTTAAAGAATGTGAAGGTTTCTGCTGGATCAGAACAATAATTCAGCTGTGTCACACAGAAGCCTGAAGGATACCCAAAAATACTCACAGCAGGGGCCCAGCTGGTACGGAGTTTTGGACTGGGTTGCCACCAGTACGCTGATGACACCCAGCTCTATCTCCTCATGGACGGCCGCCCGGACTCCCCCCCGGAACCATTCGCCAGATGTTTGGAAGCAGTGACAGAATGGTTCGAGCAGAGTCGCCTGAAACTCAACCCCTCCAAGACGGAGGTCCTGTGGCTGGGACGTAGGGGGCAGGACCAGGAAGCGCGCTTACCCACCCTGGCAGGGACGCAACTCACCATCACGTCCCAGGCCAGGAACTTGGGTGTGGCCATTGATGCCTCCCTGACTTTGGAGGCGCAGGTCAAAAAAGTAGCGGGCCAGGCGTTTTTCCACCTTCGCCAGGCCCGACTATTAGCGCCCTATCTGTCCCCCGAACACTTAGCCACAGTGATCCATGCAACGGTCACCTCCAGAATAGATTTCTGTAACTCGCTCTACGCGGGCCTTCCCTTGTCCTTGATCCGGAAACTTCAGCTAGTGCAAAACGCAGCTGCTAGGGTCCTTACTGGCACATCTTGGAGGGCCCACATCCAGCCAGTGCTGAGGCAGCTGCACTGGTTGCCAATTGCTGCCCGGATCCGGTTCAAGGTTCTGGTTCTAACCTTCAAGGCTTTACGCGAGTTGGGACCCACATACCTGAGGGACCGCCTATCGCCCTATGCCCCTCGCAGGGCCTTGCGCTCTGCGGGTGAAAACCTGTTGGTCGTTCCCGGCCCTAGGGAAGCACGCCTGGCCTCGACCAGGGCCAGGGCCTTTTCGGTCCTGGCCCCGACCTGGTGGAATGAGCTCCCGGGAGAGCTGCGGGCCCTGCGGGATCTTTCAACATTCCGCAGGGCCTGCAAGACGGAGCTCTTCCGCCAGGTTTATGGTTGAGGCCGGGGCTGATAATAGATCTATGCCTCCCCCGGGGACTCGGGTTCTGGACCCGAAGCAAAACATCATCAGGACCTCCTCTCCACCCGCTAGTAGTGGGAGGGAGGGGGGGAGTTGAGCTGCCATTCTTGCCATGCCGGCAATATTGGCAATGTTATTATTGTTTTATGGGGTTTTAATGGGGAATTGCGATATTGTTACCCGCCACGAGCCGCAAGGGAGTGGCGGGCTATAAATCTAATAATAATAATAATAATAATAATAATAGAAACCAAAGTTTTTCCTTATGGGAAACTAACATTCAAAGCATATTGCCTTTAAACATTGATGGCTCATTTAGACATCTTACAATTGATAGTCACTGATCCTATGTCACATATCCTATGTATTTAATCCCTTTTCAAAGCCCTTTTCAAAGCCAAAGTCAGTGACCATTACATCCTGTGGACACATATTAATTATGTATTGCATAAAAAGTATTTTATTTTATTTGTCCTACATTTGTTGCTCATCAACTTCATTAAAACATTCTCCCCTTCTCTGGAGAGAAGCAGAAGATGTCCTCGCTATTCGATTTCTCAAAACTGCAATCTTTCAATTTATTCATTACCTTACTTATTTACTTAACTTATGCCCTGAATTTCTCCCCAATAAGGACCCAAAACAGCTTACATCTTCCATTTTATTCCCCTTCCCAAATAATATGTCCATCCACATTTATTTTCTTTACTGTTTCCCCTCCCCAAGTAAGTAAACTTTTGTTTACCTAGCTTTCTCTTCCTTTCAGACTCACAGCTCATTTATATTATCTCTTAGTGGAGGAGGCTGGAGGTAGGCTTCCTGGTTACTTTAGATTAAAAATGGTTTGCTGACCAATCAGCATCCAGCCATTCCACAGCCAACTCCACAATCTAGTCCTGCCTCTGAGACATTGACACCCATTCATTGCTGAAAAATAACTCAGAAGAACAAGAAATAATCAAACTCCATGAACCACATTGACACTCCTTCACCAATACACTGGCACAAGGGTGAAACATAAAAGTACCATCCTGAGTGGCGGGACGAGCTCTGTCATAAGCAATGTACATTGATTTTGACCCATTTCACCTCAAGATGGCAGCACACAAGCTGTGTAGGACTTCACTAAGAAAACATCAGGGCTAATAACCAGAGCTAAAAGAGAAAGTCAAATTATTAAGAACCTCATCACTTGTTTTTAAAGGTGATAGATCTTACCAGTTAAATGATTTAGTAATGTCAGATCTTCATTCCTCAGCTTTTCACAAAACATAGGGCTAGGGGTGGTCTATAATGGTATTAATAGTGGGATCCTGACCTTTAATAATTCCTCTGGCGTTTTTATTCTGTTGTGTCATGTATTCTGCTTTACAGATAAGAAAGGCAACAGCCGGTTCCTGTACTTGGGGGAGTGTCGAGTGAGCTGTCCTCTTGGCCACTATAATTCAGAGGACAATATCTGTGAGCCTTGCTTTGAGAACTGTGAAATGTGCCTCCATCAAACTGAATGCAAAAGATGCTTTGAAGGATACTACCTGGCTGATAATAGCTGCCAGAAGCACGTATGTAGAAAAGGTAAAATTTGGTACAGCAGAACTTTAAAAATATTGAGAAAAAATAACTTCATTTCTTTTTCATAAAGGTTTAAGTAGCCTAAAATAGACCTCTACTCCCACCAATGTTATTACAAATATTACAGCCATTAGTCACACTTCCAAAGGAGGACACTCTTCGCTGAATATGGTGGCTTCAGATATTTCCCTTTTTAAAATCTAGGCATATCCAGAACTAGAGAGGAATGTGGGGTATTAGTCCCCCAGTCTAAACGACTGGGCAGCAGACTTCAGAGCTAGGTCTGCGGGGGTTGGGAAAAGACCTGCCCACCCACACAGATCCTGGGGACAACTTCTCCTGTGGCAGGGTTTAAAACTACAAAATCCTTTACAAAATATTTACAAGTGTTTTCCACTATGAAAAAAAAAATAATGAAAATATAGGGACATGAATTTCTTTATCCAGCCTTCAGTTTCTCAAATACATGGATTTTCTGTATGCTTTTCTTTGATTGCTGTACTCTTATTAAAGTGTGGGTATATTTATGTAAAAACAACGTTTAAAAAGCAGGAACGAAGGTAATGCAGAAATAATAAATTCAAAGCAAAATATTTGACATTGCTGGTAAACTTTAAATTGCTCATTGAGGACACAACGTTTGCAGTTAAATTGGATCTGAATATCCAGGCTTAAATGTACAGACTGATTTAAATTAATACAAATGCATCAGTTCTTGGAAGCTGCTGTCCAGCTCCTCCATCCTTGTCCCAGACCTCTGACAGAAGTCTTGTCAGTCAAGAGTCACATCCACACCATACTTTTTCCCATTATCAAACCTCCAGTGAAGAGCAAAGCTATTTGTTTAGCGATTTGCTATTTCCAAAAAATGCAGCAATGCCAGTTATACTAATGCTTGTTGCTGAAAATATGAATAAATAGTTTGGGTCCTATAAACTGGTAATAAAGTAGGGATGAAGCAAATTTAGCCTCTCATTTATCAGGGGCCTTATCAGGTAGTATTTTGCCATGAAATGTGCATCTAACCTCTGTGCCGCATCTATGCTCTCTACATTTCCTGACTCACTGAAGTTATAGAATCAAATGTAAGTATTCATAGTCACAGTATTTCTGGTAGTTTTATTTTGACTGAAGCTACAAATCACACTTTACTAGGAGTAAGCCCCATTGAGCACAGGCATGCATAAGAGTAGGCTGGAAGTAACTAGATTAATTTCTGCACCCTATGTACCTATTTCTTAACATTATCCAATGTGCAGGTGAAATGAAGGATCCTGACTCAGATGACTGTGTTCCATGTACAGATGGATGCCAGACTTGCAGCTTGGGTATGTTTTATGTTTAGGTTTCATATCTTCATAGTTTCACTTAAGAAGGCATTGTCTCTAACCATATGATTGGGAGGTTCAGTTATATGGCTGGCAAAAATTATTCCCTTTAGCCTTGCCATTATTAGGTCACACAGATGTTAATGATGTTATTAAAGTTGAGGTGCCTTAATTTGTATCCTTATTGTTATGAAGTTGATCTCAATACATACAGAAATGTAGTTATATGCTGTGGTGAAGATTAGAGTTCAGTGTACAACAATCTTTCAGTGCATTCACTCAACAATAACATCATGTAAACTAAGTCATGAGGACTGAAATTATGACATTTAACAGATCCGGTTTTGATCATATCATTCTGATGTCCTTTGGGCTCACATGATATTGTTACAGACCTTTAAGTTCCCATAAAATATATATATTTAAAAAACAGTCCTGGAGCAAGCAAACTTAAGTGGCTTCTCTGGTACTTAATATTACTGCAGAGGCCTCTTGTTTTTGGCCACCGCTGACCACCCAGGGCCAAAGCCAACTGGTAACCTTCCTGGTAAGGAAAGTAAGTTAACAGGCCAGACTGCCTGTTAAAAGGTATAAGCTGAAATGTCACACCAAACTGTGATTTGCATTAAACTTCACTTAATCCACATATGAAGGTGTTTGATATCAATAGGATTACAGAATTCCATAAAACAAAGTAATTTTTCTGTCTTTCCCAAATAGTATTTTATTAAATACAAGACAATGGAAGCAAGAAAAATCTAAATCAGGAACCCTGACTCTAGCTGATTCTGTAGGCATTTTTAGAATTTTGAGAAAATATAGTGCTTGCTTATGGCTAAATGTTTGATACCTGTGGTAAAATTACATTGTAACTGGTAGTCAACGTTAGGCTTGCCCTTTAGTATGTGATGGCTTATGCCTTTTATCATGAAAACAGTAACTAAGAAGTAGGAGAAAGGATGATGTGTTCTCCTACAGAAGGCTGACATGAGGTTCAAAGCATCATTCACAAAACAGCCAGGTGCTTCTGAATACATGCTTCTAGTTTTTTACAAAGGCAATACCTTCTAGGCTCTTAGGAAGCACCTATACTGTACTAAAGAGGTAGTGAGAAGTCTGAATTAACTCTTTGACTTGGGAAGAGACACTCATTGACATTTGAATTGGCCACTGTTCACAGACTGAACTGAGTTACTAGAAATGCATCTTTAGGGTTCTGACTAACCAAAACCCAATTATGTTATTTATTCTATATATATTATAAATACATTCTGTGTTAGTCTAGCTAGTTTTGCATGAAAGGTACTGGGGAAATGTCATGGTGATAAGACAAAGGTTTGTTTTACAATAATCAAAGCAATCCACAGCTAATATCCCAAGATGGAATAACTCAGGGAACCAGAAGACCCCAAAGGTTGGGTGCTGAATGACTGACACTTTGATTTTACAAGCTCTGAAAAACAGTTCAAAAAAAAAATGACCACGAAAGATCTTCCAGATAGGACAACCCCCCCCCCCACTTGTCAGTACAGCCTTTGAGGAGAAGGCAGTCAATGCAGGGCTACAGGAATGACCTTTGTATCTCATTCTCCCATCTTAGTTGCACTGTTGGTGCTGGTGCATTAGAGATAGACTGTGGGAGCACAAAAAAGAGTATATCTTTTGCTTCTTTTTCAGTTTTGGCAACCAGATGCACAGGCCAAGCTTCTCTCATTCAGGAAGAAAACAAACTGACAAAAATACTTTCAAAGAGTTGAAGCTTGTAAAATACACAGGCTGCTAAAGGTAGCAAGATAAGAGATTCATTTGCATAAAAGCTTGGTTCTCTTTCAGAGGGAATAGCTCAAATATAACGCCACTTAAACCTTCCAGTTCCTGTTCCAAAGGAACTTTTGCCCTGCTTCCGTGACAGGCCCTTTAATAAAACTGCCCAGAAGTGGCAGGATCCTCAGAATAATATTATATAGTGCAACCAACAGCATCATCTTCTGACCTTGCTAAGAATTATTTTCTTGGTGACATGTGAAATAACCTAGCAGACTGAAGCACTATAAAGCAGAAGGTGGATTAAACTGGAAGCATTATTTACCATAAACATATAATGTTGCATTGAAGACACTTTTAAAAAGTAGCCTTGGGAGTGTGCATAAACTATGGGAGCGCACAACTGTCAGCTTCTCCCAGTCCATCTCAGATGTTTGATTGATTGTAAAGCTGTAAATAGGTTGCAGAAAATCTAGTTTATGCAGTGTGTAAGAGCACCTGGCACACATAGTACTGAAGACATATTTGGAATGTTGTAGAACTAACATGAGATATCTGCATTACCCTGAGCTGAGTGCTCCCTTCATTTGGATGGTGTGTAAGAGCATTCCTCTATTCTAGGGCCATGTGGGATAAAACCCTTTTAAATACTTTATAGTGCCATTTGAGGTGCATATAAAACCCCGAACGCCCTGTTACAAATACAAATGAGCGGTGGCGGGAGCCCGAGGATGGTATATCCCTATTCGGGCTCAGTGGCGGAAGTGGAGCATGGGAAGGATCAACTTTGGGGCAGCCAAGCTTGCGCGCTGGCCTCCCCTAGATTTGGGGGGCCCCTTAAGGGGCTGTGTGGATGCAGAGCCTGGTTGAAGGCTTGCATTTCTGGGGGGCAGGAGAACCCAACAGAGGCTGACGCCCGGAGGGGTCACTCCATGTTGCCTCCCCCCCACTTTTCAGCCTGCCATTATGTCCAGGATTCTGGGCTGGATAGCCAATGCAACCTGTTGAGGGGCAGGCTGTAATGGGCTGCCTTGTAGTCAGCTGACCACAAGAGGGCAAATTTCTCTTCCCATGCTTGCTACGCTCAGTGTTGAATAAAGGCTGTGGCCAAATATTTTACGCCAAATTATGGTTGTCAGTGTCCTCATTAGGCAGTCAATATCCCCCTGCAAGGCAAACCCCTTTTTAATACTTTATAGTGCCATTTGAGGTGCATATAAAACCCCTAAAGCCCTGTTACAAATACAATCCTAGCATCCAATGGAGTATCCTCCTAAAAGTTCATCCTCCTTTCTTGCCAGCTAGAACATTTCAACAGAGTCTCATTTCATCCATGCTTTCTAGCTTGGTGCAAATCCTCTAGATTTGATACTGTTGTACTCATCTTCATACTATGCACTTTTTGACCCATGATGTCTTTAGATGGTGTGCAGAATACTCAGATGCTAAAGTCTCTCAATCTTTACATTTTCTCTTTATATATCTTCTAAGGAAGCTAATGCAAGTATGAATAAGGGCTTTATTTAAAATCATCTTACATTTAAATAGAATGGTGTGAGGTGTATTTGCAAGTGAGATGTAATAACTTTCAAAAAGGGTCTGAAGATTCTGCTAAATACATAGATATGGGGGGAGTGCATTAAGGTATTATTTAAAAGTTTAAAGAAGCTAGCAACTGTGATACACCTATAAGGGTATTACTGTGTATAGCTTTGTACATAAAAACTGAAAACCAGAACTGTGATGATTGCATTGATCACCTGGAGAAATTATTTTAATTTCCATAAGTACAAAAAAAAATAGTAATGAAACAAAGCAAAATAAGAAAACTTCTCAGATTCAATCCTGATGATGAATAAGACCA
Organism: Paroedura picta; assembly: GCF_049243985.1. Classification (NCBI taxonomy): domain Eukaryota; kingdom Metazoa; phylum Chordata; class Lepidosauria; order Squamata; family Gekkonidae; genus Paroedura; species Paroedura picta. The sequence goes on along the minus strand of NC_135375.1, from coordinate 68,818,876 downwards.
AGTAACACTAAGAAATCTGCATTATTGATGGACCAAATTGATTATGTTGAGAGTATTGTTACTTGTGTCCACATTAGTCCGTAACATGAATGTAAAGTCTACATTGGCTATTATATATATTAAATTTTTCTATCCCACTTCAATTTGTTGTACAGATAGCACAACAGGAACTGTGTTTAATCCTTATCTGAAAAAAAATTGCATTAAGAAACATCCTTGTAGTATCAGAGCTTGGGGTAGCTTTGTAAAGCTTGCAAAATCAACACTAATGCTTTCTTCTTTAGACAGCTGAACAGATATAATACCTTTTATTAGGCTCAATAAAAATATCACATTAGAAAACAAGCTTCCGAGTTTTCCGGGATTCATCAGGCTGATGCTCAATGCTAAAAGATAGATGGAACATCAAAGTCCCTTAAAAGGCTGATGCCAAAGAGGAAACATAATTGGGGTCCCAGGGAGCAAGAGCATGACAAGGGCAAGGAGGCAAAAAAACATACTACAGGCTGAACCAGGGGGAGATTAGGCTACAGCTTTATTAAATACAGCAAAAGGAGCATTGGAAAGCATGGGGATAGACCCACATTGGGTATCCCACTTGTCATCCAACATGTCCCCATCCTCCCAGCACACCTGCTGGGTAAAACTGAGGAGTGGCAAGGCCTGTGATGCCACTTGGGCACAAACTGCTATGTGGCTCCTTTTCCACATGGTGGTGAGAGCTAGCCAACAGTCCCCGAGGGAGGCATGGGGCTGAGTGTCTCCATCTCCAAGACCCCTCAAAGGAGTACCCAAATGGGGGAGGCAGGCACACAAGCACGACCTCCTCCCAATGGATCTGTCCCAATGTCCAAACCACCTATGAAAGCTGTGACAAAATGCAATGAAAATAAATGACCATATGATCCAAACACAGCCTGTAACAACTTGAATGCAAGGGAGGATAGGAAGGAGAGTTGGAAAAGCAATGAGGGGAGAGGCTCTTGCAACAGCCAGCAAAATAGGGAGGAGGTGGGCTAGGGCAGAAGCCCAGAACTCTGAGAGTGCCCAGAGTCTCACCACCTCCCTGGCCACAGGAGAGCTGCAACAGGGTCTCCACCTACCAAGATCCACACTGCAGGCTCAGAACCCATGAGGCAGCCCTCCTTTGGCTTGGCCCCAGGTAAGTCTGGGAGCTTTGCTTGTATTTTTACACTTCAACTCCAAGACTTCAGCTCCACTTGCGTAGGTTTAATCTTTTTTTTTATTATATATTTTTTATTTTCATAAAGATAGAAATATAGAATAGAGACAATGTAAGTTATTAATACAGAGAATAGTAAAATATAGTCTTCGCTTGAAAATAT